>NC_141687.1:1819498120-1819968120 GCF_964263255.1 Lissotriton vulgaris
TATGGCCCCTCTAGCGGCGGTGGCGGAATCTTTCGGTGCCCGGATCATATCCTATGCTGACGACACCCAGCTCCTTTTTACGTGCAACAAAGGTGAGGACTTTGACGGCGGCCGGATTAAGGAATGCTTGGGCGCTGTATTTGACTGGTTTCAGGGGCACAGTCTGAAGTGCAACTCCGATAAATCGGAGCTGCTTTTCTTCGGATGCCCGCCAGATCCCTGTTGGAAGACATGGTGGCCCCGCAATATGTTCCCGCCTGATGCTGCCTCGTCAAAAGCCAAGAATCTGGGTGTCCTGTGTGATGATGATCTCTCCTTTAGACCCCAGATCATAAGGCTGACAGGGAAATGTTTTGGTATCCTGAAAATGTTGCGGAAATTTCTTCCACTGCTGTCTCCGCAACATAAAAAAATTACTGTCCAGGCCTTGATAGGCTTGCGTCTCGATTACGCGAACGTTCTCTACCTTGGCCTTCCCAAATTCCTGATGGCACGCTTGCAGGTCGTGCAGAATTCGGCTGCCAGAGCCATCTTTGGATTACAACGAAGAGCAGGAGCTTCGGAGTTACTCAAGAGACTGCATTGGCTCCCAGTCTCTAAGAGAATTAGTTTTAAGGTCCTGACCCTTGCCTTTAAGGCCCTCGATTCTATTGTCCCAAAATATCTTGGGAAGCGTATGGCCCCCTAGGAGGACTTTAAGGTCTGCTATGCTGGCTAAAGCCGTTGTCCCTACCATCAAACGTGCTCGCATCGGAGGTCGTTCCTTCTGGTTCCTGGCACCTTGATGCTGGAATGAGCTTTCTCTTTCTTTGAGAATAGCCAACAGTTTGCTCTCCTTTACAAAGGAACTGAAGACCTGGCTTTTCTCCCAGTAATTTTTCTGTCGGCCCGTGGTTGGTGTTGTGTTGTGCACTTTTCCTTTAAGTTCTCTTTGCCAAAGCGCCGGGACACTCCATGGAGTAGCCGTGCGCTATAGAAGAGACCTTTATAACATAACATCCCGATATAGAACATGCCACAAGGGCACTTGATGATGTAAATAAAGTTTTGGGTATTGCAGTTTGTATGGGAGGCCATTTTACAGTGGACTCCATTCACAAAATTCATTTCTTTGGTAGCTTTCGTGAGATGGCAAACTGCGCATGAACCACACGGGTAGTGCCCTGTGACTGGGGGAAGGGCCGAAAGAGTTGTTTGCCCTTTTCTTCGTTGTTTCTTAGGCCTAGTATTGATCAGCATGTCTTTGATATTTTTTGTTCCCTTAAATGCGAACCTTGGGAAGGGTAAAGATATGCCAGTGTTTACAAATTATTTTCTTTATTCTGTTTGAGTCAGGGGTAAAGGTACTGACACATGTGATAGAAGGACTAGGGACTTTGGTCCTATCCTTAAAAAGGCTCTTGCGGTTGTTGTTCTGTGCTCTTTTACACGCGGTCCCTACAATGTGTCTGGGATATTCTCTCTGTATCAAGTCTTGTTTAAGTTTGTTTGATTCTTTTTTGTAGTCCTTCAATTTTTTTTATTTTTTTTTTAAATATATTTTTATTGCAGGAATTAGTAAATCGTTACAGTATCGACCAGCTTTGTATCATAGGCAGTATCAACAGTATAAAACCCCTTGGCCCCCCACCTTCAATCCCAAACACAGCCATCCGGCCCACAACCCTGGGGTCGGGCGGCGAAAAAACAGAGGGGGGTCCGTAGGATGCTTGAGCTGGTCCGGATGATACACTGTCCGTCATCTGCTTTTCTAAACAAGCCTATAAACCCAAAAGAAAGGAAAGAAAACCCCCACCCACAAAAAATAATAAGCAAAGAAACCCCACCCCACCCCACCACCAGCGCTAGGGAGCCACCTATATAGGATCTGCCTTGGGACCCACGGGGAAAGCAATAGGACCATCAGTACAATCGTTTACTGGGACTCGGGGCGAGTCGCTTCTTCACTTTCCGAGTCGCTGGGGGCACAATAATCCCTGAGGGCCTGAACCAACATTTCCCATTCCAACGCGGCCTCCTGCGCCTTCTCATTACGCCGCCTCCAAGCTAGTTGATACCTCAGCGCGCTCTCCCCCGCCGCCCATTTCAAAAGCTCACTGTGCCATCTGCTGCCTGCCGGACCAACCCGTGCCTTCCAGTTCCTGGTCACCTCTCGCTTAGCCAGGAGGAGCCCTAGGTCGATAAATTTACTAGAAATTTTATTTCTGGGGGTATGGGGGAACCAGTGCAGGAGCCCCACCGCCGCATCGAATGACAAGGCTCTCCCCGTCACCTCCTCCAGGGTCGTCTCTACTTCCCGCCAGTAAGATGACAGACCTGGACAGGCCCATAACATATGTAGGAGGTCCGCTTCCGGCGCCGGACACCTAGGGCATGCCGCCGAATTCGTGGCAAAATATCGCCGGATTTTCACCGGAGTTAGGTACGCTCTATGGAGAACGTAATAGTGCACCAGCTGGAAACGGGCGTTGCGAGTGCCCTTCCAGGCTCGTCTCACCAACTGGGACCAAGTCGTCTCTGGGATCTCCCTACCAATGTCCTCCTCCCAGCGGTGTCTGAGAGTGGTGAGAGGGGCTAACCCTTCGTTGATCAACCTGCCGTAGAGGCAAGTGACCGCCTTCACCGTGCCCGCCGACATCATCACATACTGGCACACCTGAGATAAGGGGGGTTCCTCCTGCCCGTTCTTCCAGTGGGCCTGGATCGCTCTCGTAATGGCCGAGTGTAGCAGAAAGTCACCACGGGGGATCTCGAAGCGGTCAATAAGATCTTGAAAGGACAAGAGCGCTCCGTCCTCGTATAAATCCCCAACCAGCTGTAAACCGGCATCCTCCCAGGCCGCCAAGCGCGACCAATCCCCGCTGTGGGGGAGGGCCGTCAACATCCCCAACGGTATTTCAGGCGCGTATGGGATCCTCAATTGGCCCCGGGCGTGGGCCCGGTTCCAACACAGGCGGATAGTCCGCTCCTCCATCGACAAGTCCCGAAGGGCCAGTCGCTGTCGCAGCGCTATAAAGGATAGAACATGCCTGGCCATGCCCGTTCCCCTCCCATCCTCCGGGCCCCGGAATTCCCTGGCGACCTCCTGGGTGAAGGTCTGGAGCTGTGCCGCCAGATAGTACTTTTCAAAGTCCGGCACCGCGAGCCCCCCCTCGTCTTTCGGTCTCATCAGGGCCTTGAGGGCCACCCGCCGGCGGCCCGATCCCCAGAGGAATCCGACCACCATGGAGCGTAGCAGTTGAAACGTGGCCGGTGGGACCCAGATCGGTAGAGTCCGGAAATAGTACAATAGCCGAGGAAGCGCCACCATTTTAAGCAGGGCGATCCGTCCCGCCACCGAAAGCGGCAGCGTGGCCCAAAAGGCCATGCAGCCTCGGAGTGCCCGAATGCTGCGGGCAATGTTCCCATCTAGGAGGTCAGGTTGGTCGTGATAGACAAACACCCCAAGGTACTTAAAGCAGTCGGGTTCCCACCTAATCTCCCTACTTAGAGCAGGGGCAGGAGTGCCCCTGCGCACCGGAAAAAGACAGGTCTTGGGCCAATTCACACGGAGCCCCGAGACCTCCCCGAACTCTGTAAGCGCCTCCGCCGCTCCACGTAAAGCGTCGATCGGGTCCTCCAGGAAGAGCAACAGGTCATCCGCATACAGTGAAACATAATGCGGGCCCGCAGGTGTCCACAAGCCCGTATAATGGGCTCCCGATCGAAGATGCAGCGCGAGTGGCTCCACCGCCAGCGCAAAGAGAAGTGGGGACAGCGAACACCCCTGCCGCGTGCCTCGTTCTACCGGATACTGCGAGGAGATCAGCGGTCCCGCCCGGACCCTGGCCGACGCGGAGGCATATAGAACCGTGGTCCACCTGATAAAGCCCTCCCCGAGGCCGAATCTCCGCAGTACCGTGCAGAGGTAGTCCCACTCCAGGCTATCAAAAGCCTTCTCTAAATCCACCGACAGGACGACCGGGGATGGGGCATCCACAAAAGGTTCCCCTAGCAAACGGAACAACCTGCGGATATTCATAGACGTGTTCCGTCGTGGGATGAAACCAGCTTGGTCCACATGTACTAGGGAACTCATGTGTCCCAGCAGCCTCAAGGCCAGGATGCTGCTCAATATTTTATAGTCCACCGTCAGCATCGATAGAGGACGGTAAGACCCCGGGTCGGACGAGTCGCGGCCTGACTTCAGGAGAGGAACCACCAACGCCTCACACATCGAGCTCGGGAGTCGCCCCAGCCTCTTCGCCTCCCTGTAGACCACCAATAGCCGAGGGGCTAGGAGGTCAGCGTAAGCTGCATAAAACTCCACCGGCAGGCCATCTAGGCCCGGGGTCTTGTTTCTCGCCATCCGTTTGATGGCCCCACGGATCTCTCCCAACTCAATGTCGGATCCCAGGGCTTTCGCCACCTCCTGCTCCACCGTGCAGAGCTCCAGTGGACGTAAATAATCCTCAAGTCGGTCAGGGTCTCGAGTGGAGCGACTACGGTATAGACATTCGTAATAATGCCGGAAGCAGCTAAGAATCTCGGGTTGGGTGTGCACCTCGGTGCCGTCCGCCTGTCGCATACTCGTCGTCGATTGGGATTGGCGCGTAGGGTTCGCCAACCACGCCAACAACGCGCTCGATCTGTCCCCCTCTGCAATGGATCGGACCGTGTAGGCCTTATAGTCAAAACAGCGAAGCCGTTCGACCTCTGCCGCCACCTTTTCCCTCGCCTCCGCCGTTGGTACTTGCAATTCCGGGTGCCCGGGGCGCCGAAGTTCAAGCTCGCGGAGTTTCCGATCCGCTGCATCTAAGTCAGCCAGGATAACCCGCCTCATGCCCACCTTTTTAGAGATACAGTAACCCCTCACCACTACCTTAAAAGCATCCCACTCTAACGCTCTGGTACTCGCGGTGCCGCCGTTGGACGCAAAAAATTCCACCACCTTGTCCCCCAGGTCCGCCCTGAAAACACTGTCCTCAAGGGTCTCGGGTTGCAGCTTCCAGGTGGGCACCGCCGGCCTCCCGGGGAACCAGCGAAGGTCCAGCAGGAGGGGGTTATGGTCCGAGATGGTCCTGGATAGGTACTCGGATCGGAGCGCCGCCGAGACCAGTTCGGGCGACCCCAGAAAGCCATCGAGTCTGACATGTAGCTCATGAAGGCTCGAGAAATATGAATAATCCCGAGCTGCGGGGTGATGCGCTCTCCAGATGTCCGTCAAACCCCAGCGAGTCTGCCAATCCTGGCGACCCTTAGCTGTGCGACGAACCGGAGAATCGGGAAGCGGTGGATGCGAGCGATCAATGTCTACGTCCACTACGGAATTGAAGTCTCCGCCAAGCAGAAGGGGCCCGGAGAAGAAGTGGGCCAACGAGCCCGATAACCTGGAAAGGAAGGCAGTCTGGTCCACGTTAGGAGCATACACACAGCAAACGTTCAAGTCCCTCCCTCCCAGTGTTCCCGAGATGGCCACGTAACGCCCCTCCGGATCTACCACTGTTCTCGTGACCTGGAAGGGGACCCCCGCCCTGATCCATATTAGCGCCCCTCTGGCATAAGCGGAGTACGAGGTGGAGAAGACCTGCCCCCGCCATCTACGCTGTAGCGCCGCCCCTTCCGCCTTGTTCAGATGAGTTTCCTGCAGCAGCGCCATTTGCACTCCCCTACGCACTAAGTAAGCGTGGACCTTGTGGCGCCTGGACATAGTATGAAGCCCCCTTACGTTCCAAGTGACACATTTCAAATTAGCAACATCAGCCATTGTCCCATAATGTTCTCGCACAGTCTCCCCATCCGGGTCCCCACAATAAAAAAACATCATTCTTCCCAGCGCTGATGGCGGCCATTTCCCCCAACCAAAACCAAACCACCCAAGAACGAACCAAACCCTCACCCACCCGCCCCAGAACAGGACCCAAACTATGCCATCTAGATCCCATCCAAACCTCGCCTTCCAGCAACCCAATAACCCCAACTAATCCCACGTTCGCCACCGTGGGAAGGCCTTAAGGGCCAGGTGCGGGCTGGGCGGAGGCAGTGGGCCCTCGACGCTTAGGCCACCAGGACCACTGCAAGCCCTAAACAGTGTCGACAACCTCTCCCGGGGCAGAAGCAGGGCCCCCCCCCCCTCGTTGTCAGCAACTTATAGACGGCAACCGCCTCCCCCCTGCCGGGCCCCCACCCAAAATAAGGCAGCAAACCCCGTTACCCTTGTCCATCCAAAAGGTCCTCCACCGATTTCGGTGTGATCACCGGAGTATGGGCACTATCAGTTACTGAGTCCTCCGAGTCCGATGGTGCCACCTCTTCACCCGGGTGTTCCTCCTCCTCGATGGCTTCGTCCCGGGCACCCGACAACTCCGACAACACTTCCAGCACTCCCCTCCGCTCCGATGATGTCTCTGCAGTGGAGGGCCCTCCCGTGCGGCCGCGGCGATTCCTGATCCTCCTGGATCGCCGCCTCTGTTCCGGCTCATCTGCCTGTTGGGACGAGGAGCCGAAACCATCTTTCCCCGCCCTATAGAGCTCGAGCCAGGCACAGACATCCTCCGGGGTGTCGAAGAACTGAGTTTTGTCGTCTATTATGATGCGGAGCCTCGCAGGGTAGAGAAGTGAGTACTGGATGCCCTCGCTCCTGAGCTCGCGCTTGACCGCCAGGAAGGAGAAACGCTTGCGTTGAGTCTCGTAGGTGTAATCCGGAAAGATGTTCACCTGACTGTTCGCTACTTTGAATGGACCATCACGCCTGGCGGCATTGAGGATTAAATCCCTGTCCCGAAAATGCAATAAACGCGCCACCACCGGCCTCGGGGGGCGTCCCTGTTGCGGCGGCCGCGCCGGAACTCTGTGGGCACGCTCCAGAGTGTAGAAGGAGGATAGCCCCTCCGGAGCCACCGTGTCGCGGAGCCAGGCCTCCAAGTATGTCACCATATCGCCATCTTCGATTTTTTCCGGGAGGCCCACGACACGAATGTTGTTCCGCCTGTTGCGGCCTTCCGCATCCTCCGCCCTCTGCTCCAGGGACGCAATTCGGGACAGGGCATCCTTCATCGTCGCAGCCAAGGTTCGCAGCCGGCTTCAAGGCCTTCACCGAGCCCTCCACTTCTTTGACCCGGTCCGAAAGTTTGCCATGGTCCGCTCTGAGGAGACCAAGGCTCGTCGCCACCTGGGCAATGTCTTGTTGGAGGGCCGATCTCGTAGTCGTTATCGCCTCTAGGACGCGGTCAAACTGCCGTTGCATCGACGCGCCATCAGAACTCTTTGGGTCCCCAAGCTCTTCTTTGTCCTGGGCTTCCAAGTCCGAGGCGGTCGGGGTGGGCCCCTTGGCTCCCCTAGGTTTCCCCATGTCGCCGGGGGCACTCCGTGAAAGTCCCGGTGTAGGCGTCTCCGGGCGCAGGTGTCGACCACGACCCTCCCGGCTCCTGGTCCTCAGATCGAATACAGGAGATCTCCGTCTCCAGGGCCTGTGGAGACTTCTCCGCTTCGACTCACGCCACCGCCACGGCGTCCGAGGGCACCGATGAGGGGGCGGAGACAGCCGTCGTCGTGCCAGGCAGGCCCGCTCACCCGCTAGGGATCCAGGGTGAGGGTCCCCAACTCCACTGGACGATGTGTAGCGCCAAGGTGTCGCGCCTCCCATGGAAGTGGGCTGGCCGGGAAGATGTAGCTAGGTGCGGAGTCGCGAGACGGGCCACCGCCCAGAGCACAGGGCGTCCGCTCCCGGGGTCCCCTACAACGTGGGCACCCGCCCGGCCACCCAGCCGAGTGCAAAGTCGTCGTGAGAGATCCGATCCAATAGACAGCCAGTGCATAGAGCAGTCGGGGATGGCGAAGTCGGGCGCAAGCCGCCGCTCGCTACGCTCCTCCAAGTCAGTGGGTCCGGCCAGGGGGACAAAGAAGTCCGGGCGCCATGTTGGGACGCACTCCGCGACTCTGCAAACTTCGGTTGCGCTCCGGAGCAACCCTCGTCCGAGCTCCACCAAGGGCCCCGGCAGGTCTCCGTCGGTCCGCTCAGCCGAATGCGGGGTCTGGGGTGCCCCGCAGCCACCGATTTACAGGATAAATCCGGGCTCAGTCCCGGAGCCGAGCTCTCAGGCGACCATCGCCATCGGCGCCCAAGCCACGCCCCTTTGTAGTCCTTCAATGTACTACAATTCCTTCTGATACGTAGGAACTGGCCGAAGGGTAGGTTTTGTCTAAGGGCCCTCAGGTGGTGGCTACTGAATAGTAGAAGGCTGGTTCTGTCCGTAGTTTTCCAGTAGAGAGTAGTAGAGATATTCTCATCCTCAATTCTCACCAGGAGGTCAAGAAAGGGGATCTCTTTTTCTGAGATGGTGTTTGTGAATCTTAAATAAGGATTCAAGGTGTTAATCCAGGTGCAGAACTCCTTGCATTTGTTGTGGTCACCTGTCCAAAGGATCAAAATATCATCTATGAATCGTTTCCACATGAGCACATACTCAGGTATGGATTTCTGGGGTTTAGAATCTCTCTTTCCTCAAATGCGGACATGTATATACACGCCAGGCTCGGCGCGAACGTGCTCCCCATTGATGTACCCTGTGTTTGGTGGTAAAGCTGGGTGTAAAATTGAAAGACATTTTCAGTAAGTGCTAAGGTGGCACACTCAAGTACAAAGGCCACAGGAGTGGGTGAGTTCCACTCACTGCTGGTCAGTGCGTCTTCAATGACATCCAGTGTGGCCCTCTGGGGGATGTTGGTGTAAGGCGCCTCAACATCCAGAGTGACCAGAAGGTCTACTAGTTCTGGATGCTGAGTCCCCTCAATCAATCGGATGACGTCAGTGGTGTCCCTGACAAAGGATGGAGTTTCTCTGACCAAGGGTTGAATGAAATGGTCCACAAATTTTGATAGTGGTTCCAGTAATGATCCAATTCCTGATACTATGGGACGTCCTAGAATGGGGGATGTCTTCTTGTGTATTTTTGGCAGGCTGTAGAAATAGGGGGTGATGGGTTCCCTAGTCACCAGGAAGTCTGCTTCTCTCTTCGTGATCCACCCTTGTGTTTCTGCCGCGAATACCATAGTGGAGATGACCTTGCTCAATCTAGGTGTGGGGTCTTCTCTTATAGGAGTATAATACTTCCTGTCACTCAGTTGTCTCTGGCATTCTGTATTGTAATAAAGGGTGGACATGATGACTGTGGCGCCACCCTTGTCCGCCTGTTTGATAGTGATCATGGGATCATCTGCTAGAGACTTGATAGCTGCAGTCTCATCGTTAGACAAATTGTGAAAGGCAGTGGTGGGGGTCATACTGTTGAGGTCTTTTATTACTGCCTGCTCAAAAGTCAGTATTTCGTTGGGGACCATGCTGCTTGAAGGTGTGAAAGTGGATGGTTTGTGCAGGCCAGAGTCATGTGAGTGACATATTTATTAAAAAGGTTTATTTTGCTAGGTCGAAATGGCAGTTTAAAAACGCACAGGCTGCAATGGCAGGCCTGAGATGTGTTTAAAGGGGTACTTAAGTGGGTGGCACAATGAGTGCAGGCCAACTAGTAGCTTTTATTTTACAGGCCCTGGGTATGGTCCCATGCAATTGAGGGAATCCCTTTGCCACTGCGCCCTTGCCATATTATAGACGGACTCTGAGGCAAAGGAGCTGTCGGCAGGGGTAAATAACCGGGTGCAACGTAAAACGTGGTGCACTGTCAGTGTGCCCCCTGATGGCAACCCTCTGCAAGGGGAAAAGGGGGTCCGATGGAACCCCTAGACATCCCCTTGCAGGCAGGTGCAGTCACTCACTGCATCATTCTACAAGGGGATCTCTCTTCCCTCTTACACTGTGCAGGTGGCAACCTGCCTGCATTTTTCACACTTTTCACTTTAATGCAATGCCTGTTCTCGGCTGCCCGGAGAGCAGCGCATTCAGGGTAATAGGGCGCATTTTCCCTGTTTCTGCCATGTGCACAGGGCACAAGTCCTAAAAGAAGAAGTGGAGGGACTGACCAAGTTAGCAGAATGCAAGTGACATCATGACGGGTGCCATCCAAGCACATGACATCACGACACGTGGCGTCACTGGAAGTGACCTCGCTGGAAGTGATGCTCTGATATGTGTATGACAACTAAAATTGCAATAAAATGTTTTTTCTTTTAAAGTTGTCTCCTGCAAAGCATATCATGTAACATGCAGATGGCAGCTTCTTATTTTATGTAGATAGGTAAGTGGATTACTGCTTTGAACGCAGATCCTTTTGTTACTTGCTGCTAATAAATTGTAATCCTTCAAGTAGACCACAGTGAGCTATGAAGGGTATTTGACTCCTACACTTTGTAACCTTGACTGTCTCATGTAACACATGTTGTACATTTACACACTTACATGATTTATTTGAAATGGATAACGTGTATGTTATGTAAAGCGCTCTAACTCTCTGAATTGGGGTGAGTAACGCTATAAAAGAAATAAAATAGTGCTATTTAGATTGTTATTTGTGTAAATACTGATACAGAGCAACCCGTCTGACATTTTTACGTGTATACAACAAAGTAAAAAGCATGCATCTCTTAAGTTCCTGTGAAGAGATCACAAGCTGTGTGCTTTTGTTGCATCTCCAGTGTATTTGAGAGGTACCAGGACACCTCCAGCCCCAAACTCGATCAAAAGGAGGCCTGATGGCCCCTTAACTTCGGCCCTGCTGGAGGTGAAAAAAAGCACCCTTGCTGCTTGTACGTTGCTGCTGGGAATCAAAAGCAGACAACGTGCAGGCGCTGCTGAACGTGTTCGGGTGTCTAAAAATTACGCTTGGACAAGTTCAACATATTTCTGTGGGGACCAACTTCTTAGCAGGGCGGACGCTGAGTACCCCCCTGGACCCTCAACTTGTGCCCTGCTGGTGCATCTTTTTTAAAGGATGCTGTGACACAAATAGGGAAAGTGCGCCCGATCCATAATACGGCCTCTCCTGCCCACCTTGAAGTGGGAGAAGCTTATAGAGCCTCATCCTACAGGTGTTTGGAAATCCTCACTCTGTGCCCTGGCCCCAGCGGCACAAAAGACTAATGTGAAACTCTTTGTGAGTGTGCTGAGGCAAAATCTTTGTGAGGTGCAAGTGAGGTAGGCGATAGCTCCTCCACCTCATCCTGACAGAAATGGCCCATCCTGCAAACATCTATTCCTCCTTTGTCTCACTGTCTGGGAGAAATACACAAAGACTAACTGCCTGCTACACCTTATCATGTGGCTCAGGATACAGGCTGCAGGCACCAAACGGTTAGGACAGAAAAATGCCAACATTCTAAAAGTCGAAGAGACATGCCGTCCTTAAACTTATTCATGTGTTTGCGTGCTACCAGTGATATGCCGATCACCAAAAACCACAAAAATGTATAATTGAAAAAACTGTGCGCTGTCCTTGTGCTCGTATACTGGTGCACTGCGCTGAGTGGGAACAACTCCCTCCAATGTATCATGTTCTCCAGATAATCCACAGTACTCTTATGAATCAATGAGGTATTCTCACTTCTTATTGCTGTTTTAATTCTTAATATTCTTCACCACAACTGAGACAGTAATATGCAATCTGTAGTCTTTATTTAGACATTCCAAATACATACTTTATACTGTTTAAGCTTCGTACAGCTGTATGCACAAATTGATCTTGGAGTAAATGAACACGAAATATATTGTCCCAATGCATTTCGAGCCTGGTAGGCTCTTCGTCAGGGGAATCTATAACATGAAATTGAACATTGTCACCTGACTGTGCCACTATAATTCATGTCTACTAACACTACATTAACATAACATGGTGAAAACATGCTAATACTAACCACCTCGTGAGTAATGTCCCTTACTTCACCCCAACATTTTAAAAAAGGTTGTGATAATGACTACAGCACTGTATAGTGCCCCCCTCCCTCCTTGACCAGCCTTGTTTTAGCCAAAGTTCATTCTAAAAGTGCCATTTTCAGAATTTTTATTAAAAATCCAATTTTACTATTAAATAGGGTTTTAAATGTGTTTTTAGAGAGTAAACTCGACTTTTCTACCTGCTCCCAATTGAAAGTTATCACTTATTAAGCATAATAAGGTAAGCCAATATTATCCTATGGGTGAGGTAGCCTCACAGTACCAGTACATGTAAAAATAAAAAGTACATGTCCAACTTTTTAAATACACTGTACTTTGCCCTATGGACTGTTTAGGGCTTACCATATGAGTGACATAAGCCCTTCTCTCCTTCCGTGGCGCTGATTCCCGGAGTTATTAATAGCGCTTTCCTGCTAGACCCGACGACACTGATGGTGCGGTGTGGTGCCGGAATACTTCAGGGACAGGATGGCGGCCCCTAAACTTCAAGATCACTGCCTGATTCTCTTGCGGCCGCATGGTCCTCCTTACGGGACTCGGACCGCACTGCCGACACGTCTTGAACGCGGCCCCAGCTGATCATGTGAACGCCGCAAGTCAGTGAATCCGATGCGGAGACAAAGATGTCCAGAAGCTGTTCCGATCCATGAAAGCAACTTAAGCGATCGGTAGAGAGCATTGGAACTCCCACATTAAGCAGGTACCAGGATTCGATGCGTTTAAAATGGCGGCTGCTCAGCGTTTCACCGGCCCGACCCTGTAATAAAGAAATCATAGGCTCCTCTATATATGCGGGCAGGCTATAAAGCGAGAAACATAAAGCGGAGACACACACTGTGATCCTGGGACCTATATGGTGCTATTTTATGCACACAAAGGCTGTAATGCGAGTAAGATATGTGCGATATTTGCCTTATCAATCAAGCTTAATCAAGCCTAACTAGCAGCGCTGGGGGCCCTCTTAGATGCCAACTTGTTTTACATCGACTAAGTTGATCGAATGTTTATGGAATCAATGCTTGTGGCAGGAAAAAGAAAGTGTCCACCTTTTGCCTTCCTTGACTTTAAGATGACCGACACTTGGGGCATTTCTTGCTAATGCACTATGAGGGTACAAAAGTTGCATCTCGACCTGCCGGTTCACTCAACAACAGGAGTCCTTCACACAAAGGCGATATCAACTCATCTGTACTAAACTATTCTGCCATACAGTGGGGGATACATAAAATTGCTGCTTACATGATGTCCGAATTATGTTTTGGTCCACGGTGATGGTGACATTGAAAATATGGAATACCTAAATAACGACCAAGACCTACAAGACTGTTGAGCGACAGGCATAACCTTATCACACAGCCTACCACTACCCTCACTCACGGTTTATGCATTTGCGCTCCACAAGCCAGGAACGACAGCTAATAGCTAATAGCTGGTCATCACTACCACCTGGCGCATTTGCTGAATATTCGGAGTAGTTCAAGCTCTAAGCATGGGGAACAAGTAAGCTAAAACCCTCAAAAAGCTGAAAGCCGACCCGCCGACTCCAATTTCACAGACCAAAGGGGCACATGATATAAATGCGACACTGGACACGATACTCCTCAAAGCTGAGGTTCATGAAATCGCGAAAACTACCAGAGAAGAAATTGCGGCAGTAAGGCAAGGCATCAAGGACACTAATGTAAGATTGTCTGAAACTGAGTGGAGGATAAGCCAACTTGAGGACTCGGAGGTGAAGGTGAGCAAATCTATTAAAGACCTCTCTATATCTACATCAATCCTGTCGCGGCGCATCTCGGAGTTGGAAGACAGGAATCGGAGAGGGAACCTTCGTATTTTCGGAATTCCGGAGGGAGCAGAAGATAAAGATGGCTCATGCATATCATTCCTAGAATCTTAGTTCCCCCACGCAACGAGTCTTTCTTTCAACACTCCACTGGAGTTCGACCGTGCTCACAGGGTCCCTGGTTGTATCACACACCAACAAAGGGGTCCTAGACCAATCGTCTGCAAGCCGTTGAGATATCAACACGTGGAGCAAATCCTGGCGTTCATACGCAGACACAATCACATCCTTTGGAAGACAAACAAAGTGTTCTTCTCTCAAGACTACTCCAAAGAGACGGTCAATCTGAGAAAAAACTTTCTTGCACTCCGACCACAGCTGCGTTCACTCAAATATCAATATGGTTTTGTTGTACCTGCACGATTTCGAGTAATTATCCGAGGAGTCCCACAAATTTTTACGGATCCAATGCAGCTAAAAAAGTTACTTGATGGCCCTGAAGACTCAGAAATGGATACTGCCATGGCGGCTAGCACTCGGTCGGACGTTGCCTAGCCCATCTGATCGCCGATAGTAGAAATGCCTCTCAAACGGTCCTGCTGCAGTCCATAATCCAAAGGGAGTGCTCCTCTATGTCATGGTCTTATACGGCAGTCAGGTCTAGAGTAGTGGTATGATTTACTTTTCCTTATTCCTTAGTGTAGTCACAGAGTGCCTAGGACTAAATATGTCCCTATAATGCTCATACTGTGAGATCTGGTTATGGTATCAATAAGTGCCAATAGATAATGGTTTTGGTTACAAAAGTTGCTATCATCAAGTTGGTGGTAAACCTTGTTAAAGCCTGTGCCAGAATGGCCTACTATGGTATGCATAGTCTTTGTTTATACCAGATCACCAGTCTTAAACTTTACAAAATGAAGCTATGAGACTTCTTATATTGGTGAGGTCGAGATATGAAGAGATTACTTTATATACCTGGTATGCGTAATGTTAATGTTACATATGGTCTACTGTTTATGCAGACCACCTTGGGGCAATGCGCCTATACCTTACGCCCATAACATATTTGTGTTGTTCCAATGTTCCTAGATCCTACTATCTGGTTATGTTCGATGTGTATCTTCTTTCTTATGTACGCAGGTTACGATAGTTATTCGCCACGGAGGAGAGAAACTGGTGTGGTTACTTCTCCCTGGTTGCTATGTCCTTAAGGTACTTTTTGGGTGCGGAGGGTGGGTTGGGGATGTGGGTGGGTTGGTTGGGGTTCTTGGTTACATTAGTATTTATAATTTTTCCCTGTCTTTAGCTGTATTTTTGCTTTCACTTCCCCTTTTGTCTCTGTACCCCGGCAGCAAAGCTCAACAACCAGGAAATGAAAAGGGTGCGAGCAGCGGGCGCATGTGCATATACATGTTCATTCATATACTCACGATGAGGGGCCTTGACCCTACCTCTGTTACGATTATAACCTCCAGCTTCTGCCACAATATATATGTAATGGAGCTAGGTATACCATTCCCACTCCTCTCTCATGATGACAAATAAGCAGGCTATCAAGATAGTATCCCTTAATGTTAAGGGAATCAACCATCCCATCAAAAAGAGAAAAATCCTAGACTACCTCCACAAGCAAAAGGGTGACATCATACTGTAACAAGAAACTAAAATTGATTTGCCACAATTTAATTCAATGCAAAATAAATGGTATAGTGAAGCTATTGGGTCTGATGCCTTGGGAAAAAAGAACGGGGTCCTTACACTCATTGCCAAAAAAGCTAACATCGATGTCCTGCTAAGTGTTGCCGAAAAACAAAGGTAGATGGGTTTCAACCAAACTCTCGAAGGATGGGAGGGAGTTTTACTTTACCAATGTTTATGCGCCCAATAAAGATGATCAAGGATTTTGGAAAGATCTATGCACACACATCAACACGATACCAGACACCGTGACGCATATTTTAGGCGGGGACTTGAACCTCCCTATGGCCCCTACCCTTGACAGGGACTCGCGATGCCCCTTTCGTCCATCCAATTCACATAAAGCACTCCTCAACCTCTGCAAACGCTTCAATCTGGTGGATTCTTGGAGATTGATGAATCCAACGGGTAGAGACTATACATTTTACTCACCGCCGCATGGCTCATACTCACGCATAGACTACTTACTTACATCAGCCAACTCTATTGCAGACATTGAGGTCACATCCATTGAGCCACGTGTAGTCTCTGACCACTCATGTGGCACGATGTCTCTGGTGATACAAAGCGGGGTTAAAAGGTCAACTCTATAGAGATTCAATAATGCGGTATTAAAAAAAGCTGAAAACAAAGCAGCAATAGTAATGGCCATCAATGACTACCTTACTCATAACAAAAAAGGGGAAACCACAGATCTCACAAGATGGGAGGCACTAAAAACCACAATCAGAGGCGTGTTAATCAAGATGAGAGCAGCCATGAATAAGGACACTAACTCCACTCTGACACGACTAGAAAAAGAAATAGCAGCGCTTGAGCAACAACACATCATTTCTAAGACGCCCGGGTCCTCAATGATATAATGAACAAGAAATATGAATATAACAAACTAATCAGCGAAAGGGCAGGGATTTGGCTCCAGCACCAGAAAAATTTCAGACTGTGCCACACCAATAAGGCGGGCAAGAGCCTTGCTTCCTACCTGAAATTCAAATTACAACAGAACTCCATCAAGAGTATTGTTGACAAACTAGGGACACCTCACTCAGACCCTAATAAAATTGCTGAATTCTTTAGAGATTTCTATAATGATATATACAGTAAAAACAAAAACACTATGGGGTCTAAGTTGGGAAACTACCTAGACAAATGTAAACTCCCCTCTCTGCCGTTAAACGATCAAGAAGAACTAAACCACTCAATATCAGGAGAAGACATCAAGCTGGCCATTAAATCCCTCAAAACTGGGAAAGCCCCAGGTCCCGACGGTTTCAGTGCGGTGTTCTACAAAAACTTCTCAGATGCCCTGACGGTACCACTACAGGATTTGTATGAGCAATTTTCCAATAGTGGACAAATCCACGGCACCCCTGCAGAGGCCATTATTGCCGTCCTACCAAAAGACGGGAAAGACCCCACGTCCTCAAAAAACTACAGGCCATTAAGTCTGATCGGCTGTAAGATATATGCCATGATCCTGGCCAAAAGAATCCAAAAAGTACTGCCCCAACTGATCCATCCATCGCAAGTAGGGTTCCTTAAGAACAGATTGTCCAACGATAATACGCGAACCCTTGCACATATTCTAGAAAAAGCGAAATTGACTAACTCCTCCATGGTGGCCGTGAACCTAGACGCCGAGAAGGCCTTTGATAAGGTCGACTGGACATATCTGGAAGCCACCTTGCATTAATTTGAATTGGGAACCGACTTCATAAGCATGGTGATGGCCTTATATGCTAAGCCTTTGGCAAGAGTAAGGGCGGGAGGATGCCTCTCAGACCCCTTTGAGCTGCAACAAGGCACAAGGCAGGGATGTCCCCTCTCTCCCTCGCTATTCCTTCTGGCGATTGAACCCTTTCTATACTCTCTAAGAAACAATGATCTAATTAAAGGTATAGATTTTGGAGGTGTCACAGTTAAAATCTCGGCCTACGCCGATGACGTGTTGGTAGTCTCTGAAAATGCAGAACTAGCAATATCGGCACTGATGTCCTCTATTGCGGAGTTTGCGGAAGTGTCAGGATATAAACTTAACAAGGACAAGACGGAGGTAAAACTGCTCAACAACATAGGTTATGTTAAATTTAGCTTATAAAGCGCACGTACGCCCGTAGGCTTCATGGCGCTGTAGGAAGTTTTCAGAAGCACAACACAACAACAGGAGGACAACTTAGAACATCTAAGGATAAGCTTCCCTAAAAAGCCAGGTCTTAAAGGCTAGTCTAAAGGCTAGAATATCCTCGTGTGACCTTAAAGAAGCTGGCAAGGAGTTCCAGAGGGAGGCAGCAAGAAAATGAAAGGAGCTGCCGCCCTGACGTTGTTTCCTAACAACCGGCACCGTGAGCAAGCTTTTGTGACCAGAACGGAGGTTGCGAGAGGGGACGTATCTGGCAAGCAAATTAATGATAAATTTGGGGCCCTTGCCTTGTAATGCCCTAAAGATAATGCAGCCGGTTTTAAAAGCCGCCCTCTGGGCTACCGGCAGCCAATGCAGATCTGCCAGGCCTGGCCTGATGGACTGCCATTTAGGAAGCCCACAGATCAGCCTGGCCGCCTGATTTTGAACCAGCTGCAGCCTCTTGAGCTGCCCGGCTGGAAGGCCCAAATATAAACTATTTGAGTAGTCCAGCCTAGACAGCACAAGGGCGATGGTCACCTGTATCAGGGCAGAATGGGTTAGGAAATGGGCAATCTTTCTAATCTTGCGCAGCTGAAAGAAGCATGCGGAAACAACTGACCCTACCTGACTTTTCAAGGAGAGGTCTTCACTAAAGGTGACTCCAAGGCTCTTAACCGTGCGGGATTTGGAGGGGGGATTTCCCATCTCCGGAGGCCAAAATTGAGGTCCCCAGCTGAGTTCGCTCTTCCCAGGCAAGATCAGTTCAGTCTTGCCTGGGTTAAGTTTTAGGTGGTTAAGGCCCATCCATCTCTGGATATGAGCCATGACCTCCCTAAACTCAGTGACAGCATCCGGCGACCCTAGGGGGAAAATCAATTGCAGATCATCTGCGTAGTTAAAGATCCACACTTTGAATTTCCTCAAGGAGTACAAGAGGGGACGCAAGTATAAATTAAATAAAAGGGGAGACAGGGAAGAGCCCTGCGGGACACCACAGTCGTTCTTAATTCTAGGGGCTGTGAAGGTGCCCAGTCTCACTGCTTGAGTTCGGTCAGACAAAAATGATTCCACCCAGCTCAGGGCAGTACCTCTGAGGCCTGCCTGCCCGACACGGCCGACCAAAATAGTGTGGTCGACCGTGTCGAATGCAGCAGACAGGTCAAGAAGCACCAGTGCCTGGTGGACGTCCCTGTCTGCGTTACACCGAAGTGTATTCTGGACTGCCAGGGTTACCGTCTCGGTCGAATGGCCTGGACGGAACCCAGCTTGATTTGGCTCCAGAAACCCAGTGGTTTCCACAAAGTTGGAAAGGCAATTGGAGACGTGAGCCTCCAATATCTTGGATAAGAACGGCAACAGGGATATGGGACGATAATTTGATGAGTCCCGGGGGTCCAGACCTGTTTTTTTTATTAGAGGGATTAGCAGGGCGTGTTTAAAGCCAGTAGGTACCTTGCCCTGGGTCAGTGATTTGTTTAGTAGGGGTAGGATACCCTGAGGGATGGTCTGACCGATTTCCGAGAAGATGTGGGGGGGGGCAGATGTCATTAGGGGATCCGGACTTTACCCTCGTCAAAAGTGAAGAAAAGGTTTTACCATCAATGGCCGGGAAGGCATCTAGTACAGAGGGGTTATAAAAGACGTCATCCAAAGGAAGTGACGTTGGGGAACTGGCAATGCTCGATTTAATAGTGACAATTTTTTCTCTGAAAAAGTTATTCAGGGAATCACATAGCTGCTGCGTAGGAGCTATTGAAGGGGCTGTCCTGTCGTTGTCACAGAGTTCATTGACTATATTAAAAATATCTTTGGACTTGTTAGATGAAGATAGAATTTTTGTGGAAAAGTAACTGAGTTTGTGTTGACTTAAAATTTTTTGATATTTTTTCCTAGTGACGCAGAAAGTTTCCCTGTCCTGTGAGGAGTAGGTGGCTCTCCACTGTCTTTCTTTCTGTCGTACCCCTAATTTAAGTGCTCTAAGTTCCTGGGTGAACCATTTGTGGGCATCATTGCCTCTAATGTTAGATAAGTATACAGAGGGGGCGAACAGATCTGCTGCGTGGAGGAGCCAGGAGGACAGTGCCCTCTCATCAACCTCCAGGTCTTCGCCTAATGGGGGAAGGGTGTTGTTCAACGTGTCCATGAACCCAGAGTGGTCCATGGATTTCCATTTACGGAACTCTTTTCCCATAGGAGGTTTGGCCTTATGCTGCCCTTGAATTTCTAGCGGGAACTGGGTGAGATAATGGTCTGACCAAATACAAGGGCTTATAATAGGAGAGAATGGTGGTAAGTTATATGTCCAAATTTGGTCCAGGCTGTGACCCTTCTGGTGAGTGGGAAAGTGAATATGTTGGACCAGGTTTAGATCTGTAAGCAGATCCTTAAGTTCTCCAGCTTGGGTGTCTGTGTCTGTTCTATCGAACCAATAATTTAAATCCCCCACTAGGACAGTTTTAGAGTACTTTATTACATGGGAGGCCAGTTGTTCTGCCAAAAGTACTGGATAATTGGCCATGTATTGGGGAGGGCGGTATAACAGAATTAAAGTAAGGGCCCCACTCTCTGAGTCTAGTGTGATTACCAAGTTTTCGGTGTTGGGGAGAGTGAGAGAAGGTAATTCCCGGAAATGAAAAGATTTCAAAATGATTGCTGCTACCCCACCTCCAGCCTTCCCTTGTGTACGGTTGGCAGTCAGAATATAATAGTCTGAGGGAAGTGATGCCAGAATGGTGGTAAAGACATCCTGGGTGTCTCCGGACTGTACTGGCAATCAAAAAGCTTTAAATACCTGGGCATTGACTTCGAGAAAGACCTGATTAGTATTCTTAACATTAACGAACTTGCCTTATATAAAAAGATCTCCTCACTACTAGAAGGGTGGTCCCCGAAATTCTTATCCTGGTGGGGCAGAGTGGAAACTTTAAAGATGATGATCACGCCACTCATAAATTATTTAATAAGCATGCTACCCATGTTGTTGTCTGAAGATTTCCTCTCTAAAATACATAAGATTTTTAATGCATTTTTATGGCAAAATAAAAAACCAAGGATATCCTTACGTAAACTCCAACTACCAAAGGAAAGAGGAGGCGTAGGCTTACCAAACTTTAGATGCTAACAGACAGCCTATTTATGCAAGCAGGGAGCAAATTGGTTTCAAAATCCTCAGGATTACACCCCTGTATGGATCCAAATTGAAAGATCAATCATTAATAACCTACCGCTTCTCGCTATAATGAGTATGGACGCCTCAGCCTACCCCCATTCCAAGTATGTGTTTCTTAATACGAAAAGGGCGCTCCTCAATCTAGAAAGGAGTTATAAGGCGAAAGTAAAGTTCTCCAAATCCAATCTAGCATCGTTTTGGTTTAACCCGGCTTTAAAAGATGAAGGCCAACTCCTCTTCTGAGAAGATTGGTCCAGGAAAGGAGTGAATTTATTGTAGGATATATACGAAGGAGCCACTCCTCTAACCTTTGCCACCTTACACTCTCGATTTAATCTCCAACCACTTGACTTTTACAAATTCCTACGCCTCAAAGCACTTGTATCTGCCAGAGTCATCCAGCCACATAATCCTACACTCTGTCATAAACTAACACAACTCATACCAATGGATCATGTGGTTTCAAAAATCTATACGATCCTGTCTCCTATGCCTCAGAAATCACATAGAAAGTGTGAAAGGGACTGGGAAAATGAGCCCAACTCCTACAATGTGGCCTTTGATTGGGATCAAATCCACCTCACACCTTTCTGCAATAAAATATCCCCAATATTGTCACAGACTAAATTTATGTTGATAAACAAGTCTTACTGGACTCCGGAAAAACTCTTTAAACTCAAACTTTTAGAGAACCCCCTTTGCTGGAACTGCAAATCAGAAGTGGAAAACCTGGCGTACATGCTCTTTTACTGTCCTCGGTTGCAAAAGTTCTGGGATAAAATGTATAATTATATCCAGCATACCTTCCACTATAAACCACCCAGAGAATTTGCATATGTCCTACTGGGAGCAATTGATCCATTTATACCAAGAGATCACGACAGATACCTACTAGATCTCATGATGACACTTGCATGCAAGGTTGTACTTAGCAAGTGGAAGAGTTTTTCCGATGTGTCTTTCAAAATCTGGCAGGAATGGTTGGCGTCCCTGAGGGGAGCTGACAATGACGTTCTCCACTCATCCCCCTGGCAAAAACCCCAAAACCAAACTGTGGAGTTTACTTGACTCGCTGGAACTTTGTTACAACCCACCTTAGACATTCTGTCTTGCATTATACTAGTGACAGTATACCGTATATCTGTGTCTGTTATGTGAGCTCGCAATTTACTTCTTCCTCACACACCATTTAATACCTTGCTGCTGCTGCCTGGTCCCCCCCCTCCGCCCTCCCCTCCCCCCTTATTATTACACGGGCCAACACATTTGTATGGATGGTAAGAAGAATGCTTTCACTTATCAAGTGTCCTTATAGAGCTCAATCCATGCATCTGTTAAGTATTAAGCTTGACTGTATCCTGAATATAATTCCTTCTACCTTCAATTTCGTAAGCGTCTGACCATGCAGTATTCCTTTACCCACACTCTCTGTACGCCATCCGTACTCTTTCATTTGATTATGTACTTCCTGAAATTTAATTTGCTTATTTGCTTATGTACTTCCGGAATTTAGACGTTTGTCCTTTCATTTGTATTTGGTGCTGTATCTCCTGTTTTGTACTTTTGTATTTTTTGGTATTGTCTGTATTATTTTGTATTATTTTGTATTCTTAATAAAAAAGATTTGAAATAAAAAAAAAAAAAAGGTTTCTTTTGCTAGGTCGAAATGGCAGATAAAAAACACACAGGCTGCAATGGCAGGCCTGAGATGTGTTTAAAGTGATACTTAAGAGGGTGGCACAATGAGTGCAGGTCAACTACTAGGTAGTACCTCTTTACTTGGGACTTACACCCAATTGGCACATTTAATTTACTAGTAAGCCAATTCACCATGTTTAAAGGAGAGACCACAAGCACTTTAGCACCGGTTGGCAGTGGTAAAGTGTGCAGATTCCTAAGGCCAACAAAAATGAAATCTGCATAATCAGGAGGAGTAAGGCAATAAGTTTGGGGAGGAAGACCACCCTAAGGCTGGCAGGTCTAACAAATATTATATATATACCTGATAGCGACATCTAGTCGCAGATTCCTTACCATAGAACTTCCAGGTGCCAGGCTGAATCCGGAAGGTTTTTGATAGTTGTACCCCTGCGTGCCGATAGGTGGTGCCGGTCAATTCTGTGTGACATCATTGGTGTCCGGTTCATCGTCGTGAAGTCTGTATCTATATAGGCGCCATCTCGGCGTGCTGACAGTTATTTTCTTTCTGCCTCAGCCAGCACAGATCTGTCAAAGAGAGGCACACCCTGGAAATTTTTGACAGACTTTTTTCAAAATTTTGTCTAATCTATCTGTGTGTAGGATATCCAGTTAGAACACCTTGGGGTTCAAACGTGCGGTGGACATCACCGCGCCATGGTGGTCACAAATCCCTATCTTGTGTCTTTGGTGCCTGGAGCGAGACCACAACCCAAAGGTGTGCTTCGATTGCCGGGCCCTGGTGCCGAAAGCTTTGAGGGAGCAGTCCCTAAAGCTGCTTGTGGCCTGGCGTCCGGCACCTCCGAGATCTCCACAGAAATCTTGCTCTCAGTCGAGAGGAAGATCCTAGCACCTCTCTGGGAGTTCGGAGTCTTCCTTCTCTCACTCAAAGTTGTCTGGTAAGAAACATGCTTTGATTTTGCCCCATCCGTCATCTGACGAGACGCAGGAGTCTCAGTGCTCGAGGCCCCGCTCCACAAAGTCCGTGTCTGTGTCAGCTCCACATTTTCCTCCCTTTCCGGGACTTGACCCCCGCCCAGTTGAAAACCTTTTGTTACACAATGTGCACCATATTTGGGCAGCCTGATTTTGCCGTCGCGCCGTCGCGCCGTCGCGCCGACACGCCTTTGGGCCCTGCAGGTTCATCAGAAGGAGATTCCATGGGTTCTGCGCCTCTGGCTTTGGCCCAGGACTTCTCTTGGATCTGTTTCCGGACCGACACCAGATGTACATTCTAAGAGCCCTTCCCCAGCACCACGTCTGCCGTCATTACCCTCTTGGTCACTGGTACCCTCCATCGGCGCCTCCCCTATCCTCCTTCTGGATGACACAGAGCCGGCTGGGCGTCCACCAATTCCGACGCCGAAGGAGCCATTGGGCTCCATGTTGTATCCTGAGCCTTATTCTGAAGGGCTTGGATTGGATGAGGATTGGGAGGGCAGCAGGATCCCTTGAAAATGAAGAACCGGACTGGTATGAGGACCTCAGTGATACCAGTGGCTTGGACACCTCTCCAGAGGCTGGCATGCTGCCTCCCGTTGACCTGGCTACAGAGGAGGGGGCTTCATTTGCAATGGTGGTGTGTAGGGCTACAGAGGTCTTTCTTCTGCAGCTTCCTACAGTGGCGTCACAACCAATGTCTTGATGGAGGTCCTGCAGCCTGGTGTCTCCACTTCTGAACCCTTGCTGCTATTCAATGAGGCTTTGACAGATTTTCTACTGGGCACCTGGCCAAGCTCACCACAGGGGCTCCTGTGAACAGAACTATTGCCTACCACCATCGTCCTGCACCGGGTGACCCAGCTTTCCTCTCCATCTCCTGAGTGCTTGGGGATCCAAGCATCTACTTCCCGTGGTGCACTTCTTTTCATACCCCTGGATAGGGAATCCAAAAGGATGGACACCTTCGGCAATAAGATCTTTTCTTTCACCAGCCTTGCATTGCAGTTAGAAAGCATTGCATGCCTCTTGGGCCATTAGTCCCATTCGCAATGGGAAACCGTTGCGCAAGTGCTTCCGCAAGTCCCGGAGGAGGCCTCAGCTGTCCTCTTCCAAGCTGTTGCAAATGGGAGAGATGCAGCAAAGTTTGCCATACGGTGTGGCCTAGACCCGACGGACTCGCTGGGCAAAGCAATTTCCTTGACAGTGGCTGTTAGGTGCCACGCCTGGCTAAGATTCTTCTGGCTTTTAGGGGATGTCCAAGCCAATCTTATGGACAGGCCCTTTCACTTTAGTCTCTTTGGGGACACGGCATTGGAGTGCTTTAAGGAGTTGTGGGCCATGGCCAAGTCCTTGAGCCTCTCCGTGTCATGCTGGCCTGCATCCGCCTTTCGTGGCTACCGAAGGGGCTACCAGCCAGAGGACCACGCAAGTTCAGCAACCTCTACGTGGCCGTGGGCACAGTTCATCTCAACCCTGTTGGTCAGGAGGCCAGGCCACAAACCCCCCTCCGCCTCCAAATCTTCCTGGTCCAATCCTTCCGGTTCATTGTTATCCAGTTGGTGGAAGGATACACCATTGCTTACACCAGGATATCGCCTTGGACAGGTGGGTTTTGCTAATATTCTGAAGGGGCTACTCTCTACCCTTCAAGACTACACCGTCTTCAAAGTCTCTAACATACTTTTGGCTGACAGAGGATCCCCTTGTTTTACTTCGTGAAGAAGTCAAAACTCTCTTGGCCAAGGGAGCTATAGAGAGAGTTTCCGGGCCAGAAATCGGCTGTGGTTGATATTCCTGCTGTTTTCTGGTTCCAAAGAACTACGGAGGCCTTCCTCCTAACCTCAACCTCAGAGCCCTCAACTACTTGCTCAGAAAAGAAAAGTTCAAGATGCTCACTCTTCCTCAGGTCCTGTCTGCTCTCCAAGGCTGGATGGTAGCACTGGACTTGCAGGACGCCATTTTCCATATTCCTGTCCATCATCACTACCTATGGTTTAGGGTAGGCCACAAGCACTCTCACTTTACCATGCTCCCCTTCGGCCTCATCTGTGCCCCTTGGGTGTTCACATATGTGATGGTGGTGGTTGCAGCTCCTCTGCAGAGGTCAGGAGTTCTAGTCTTCCCCTATCTCAACGACTGGTTGTTGAAGATGGGCTGATCCCAAGCAGTGGTCTCCCACCGCCCGCCTTAATAGGAGCATTGGATCTGCTAGGTAGTTGCAAGTATTCATCACCTTCATCATCTGTGATACTGGGTGAAAGATTCTGCAGTAGAATCTTTTCTAGAGCATCTCATCTTCGGTTTAGGGCCCCTATTGCTCAAGTACCAGTTACCTCGGATGCAATAAAAAAGGTACAGAACATTGATCATTTGAAAGGTTTCTTTTGCAATTCTTCAAGGCACCAATGACTGACACCTCTGCGAGGTTGGCCAAGATATGGCTATGAGTACCAACAGTTATTTGTGCTTCTGTAACGTTCATGGTACCTGTGGATTTCATCTATTAGGAACATTGAATGACTTTGAACTTTTATCAATGATTTGGGGATATAAAGAAGAATAAAAAGTACAACATGCTTTGAGGGGAAAATACTATTAAAAAAATTATGTTGGGGGCGTGGCTAGCAACCGAGCAAGATGGCCGCAGCCTAAAGGGGCTCTGAGGGTGAGATCGTCTCCCCAGCAATCCGTTCAGAAATCCGTAATTGAAATTGTACCCAGAACCTCTCATATGAAGGCTGAGATGGGGCTGAGTGTCCAGATCCAGCGCTGGTGAAAATCTGATGGCGTTTGAGTTTGCTACAGGTCGAGACGACCTGCGGCCTATCCAGTGAACATCAGCCGGGTTCTGCATTTTGGAGACTGGCCCGTGATATCGCGGCCGGGTGAGACGACCGGACTTTGGCGGCGAGCGCCTATGAGCAGAAAACGCAGCAAGCTATTGCGCCTAGGGGACTGCCTGCCGTCTTGAGCAAGTGGGGGACAGGGGTGGTTGTTCTCCCCCACCCCTGGAACATCCGGGGCTGAGACCCGTGGCAGGGGATAAGGGCCGATCGGACTGCAAGCACCATCGAAGCAGCCGCTGCACACTGACAACACAGCGCGAGCAACAAGAGGGGGCGGACTGCGACCTACCTGCAGCACGGCGGCGGAGGTTTGAATTGGGGCGGCCGGCCGGCGGATCGGCCTCTCGGGCGGGGGCGAGGACTGAAGTAGTGGCGGAGGGTGCTCGCGTGCTGGAGTTCGGCGGGTGGAGGCGCGGGAGGGGCCGCATGCTGCCTCGGGGACCGGAGCAGCGGAGGTTGGGTGTACCCCCCCCCCCTCCTCTGGAGCATGTTTGAATAAGGCCCGTGTCGAGTAAGGAGACCGGGCTAATAACGCCCAGGAGCGGAACCGCCACGACATAGCTGGTAAGAGGGGACCAACAAAGTGCAATCACCACGGTGGCAAGCACGTGCCTACTGGAGTGCACCACGGCATCAATCTACTTGGCCTGAGGTGGGCAGAGGTCCCTACTATTGATGTCACCGGTGGGGGGTCTGGCAGATGATATCTTGATGTACTACGGAGCGAAGGACTGAGAAACATGGCGACAGGCGGTGTATTTAAGGCTCTACTACGCTAGCCCCCGGAAGGAGTGCCTGAGGTCTAAGGGCCACAACAATACAGGAAGGAAACAAGTTGTGGACAGGCTGGGACTAACAGAGGTATATAGTCCCATAGTAAAGGTAATAAACGGCGCAAAGAACATTGGAACAGCTATTCTGTGTTCTCCCCCCTTTTTCCTTGCCCCCGCCCTCGGTGGTAGCGCTTGTGTGACGACAGACAGGGACACACACCATAATAGCACGTAGTGTCCGGCGTGCGATTTCTTCAAATATTACCGGTTGACGTTTACCCTGCGCAGAAGAGTTGGCGCTAACACGTAACAGACTATGAGTGGCAGGGGGTCCCGCGCGAACCAGCAAAGTAAGCTGGATAAATTAGCATACACTAAAGACTTCCCTCCATTGCCAGACCATAAAGGACAGGTGGATAAAGACAAAGAAGGAGATGAAGGTCCTAAGGTGACGCTTGAAGATATCACGGCGGCACTTCATAAAGTGCAAACTACAGTGGGTTCCATCTCCACGGACGTTACGTTCCTGCAAGCAGATTTTCAAAAAATGTCTGCCAGGGTGGTAGAGGTGGAGCAGGTAACCACAACCCTTTCCAAAGACTCCACACTTTCGATTAAGAAGGTGACGCAGTTGGAGGCGGATAATAAGCGTATTACGGCGAAGCTGGACGACCAAGAAGGACGCTCCCTTCGTAACAATGTTCGAATCATGGGGCTTCCGGAGTCGAAAGGGAGCCCCGCTATGGACCTCTACATTGAAGACCTCATAAAATCGCGCCTACAGCCTAAAGAACTCTCGACATTCTTTTCTGTGGAACGGGCACATAGGGTTCAAGGCGGCAGACCAAAACCTGGGGCCTTCCCACGCCCAGTTTTGGCCCTTATCTTCAATTTTCGCAATCGGGACGTAATTCTACAAACGGCCAGGGTGGCACCGCCCATCCGTGTACAAAACTATGTGATCTCATTCTTCCCGGACTATACGGCGGCGGTCTTGGCATGCCGCAGAAATTTCTTTGAGGTCAAGATGGCACTGAGGGCCCGTGAACTACCATACTCCATGCTCTTCCCGGCGAAGCTCCGAGTAGTTGCTGACAGAAAAACTTGGTTTTTCGACACGCCGGAAGAGGCTCATGACTGGCTGGAAGGATGGCGAATGGCGGGGAAGCCTGGTAGAGCGCAGAGGGGACGTCAACGTCAGGTGAGAGAAGACGACACGGAGGCCGTGGAGCAAGACGGAGGGGAGGATGAACAATCACAGAGGGAGGCGGAAAATGACCTCCTCTGGGACTCACTATCTCCATATGTGGAGGGGCTATGCAGTGGTAGGTGTTGGTCCACCTCGGCACTATGATTGCGACGATTAAACTCAAGGTTCAGAACTCTGGGGCATGGGAAAGATACAAACCTCCTCGGACTTTCCGCTCCCACACATGCAAGTAAAGTTACGGGGATGGCTTCCAAGCACTCTGCTGAGTTGGGGTGGCGGGCAGATCTGGGTCCGCAAGGCAGGGAGGCAGGTAACGGGGAGGGTCGGCCTAATGGACATGTGGTATGATGTTTCTATCACAGTTGTGTATTTAACTAGTTTAGCATTCCTGGCATACACGAGATGGCACACGAGTTTAACACAAGGAAAGGGCACTGTTGCCACCGGAACCGTTGAGAGAGACAATGGGTGACACACTACAAACCCAGTTGAGAGTAGATCCCTACACAAAAAGCCAACTCTCTACCTCCTTACGTGGAACGTCCGTGGCCAAGGCGATGAAATAAAGCATAGCCTTGTGCTACAATGTATCAAAAAGGGTGGACCAGCAGTGGTACTATTGCAAGAGACCCATCTAACAGGGACTTCCAGTGGAGCGATGGACAGATGGGGTTATAAAATGTTGTACACTCTATGAATTTACGTCTGGATCCAGGGGGGGTGGGTATATTGGTCAAGAAGCAGTTTCCGTTGATAATATCAGAGGTAAAAAGGATGGAGCAGGAAGATTTGCAGCCATTGTCACACAGTGGGAGGGATGACCCCTAAATATAGTGTCGGTTTACATCCCGCCAGCCCTACATGCAGTTGCTCTCCTGGAGCTCAGTGTGTCTCTGCTCAGATTGACGGAGGGGGAACTGCTTATTGGCAGGGACTTCAACGCTATTATGAATGACTCATTAGATCGATTTCCTCTAAAGGCAAGAACTACCGCCATATATAAAGAGTGTAGATATTAGGCCCCGGGGTGTCTTAGATCATTCCTCACTGCTGCTCCGCTATACCTCCCACCAACAAGCACGGCAACATATTTATCCAATAGGCCCGGGCTATCTGCAGGTTCCCAAGATCAGAAAAGCACTTAAGAAGGTAGCACGCCTCTACCTCCAGGACAACATAGGGTCTGTGACATCGGCAACCACATTATGGGAGGCGTTCAAAACAGTTCTTAGGGGACAGGCCATTGCTTCCGTCACAGCACATAAACGGGAAGGGCGACAGGAATTGGAGACTTTAGAGTCCGAACTGCACACAGCAGAGGCCCAACACACTAGTGACCCCACTACTAATACAGCTCATAGCCTACGCCTTAAGCAGCAACAATATAAGGGCCGCCTCACAGAAATTGCGCGACAGCAAATAGAGGCTACTCGCCATAAAGTGTATGACATAGGTGACAAGGCCGGGAAGTTACTAGCATGGTTGGATAGACGTGAGAAGAGCGACAGGTGGATAGCACGGATTGCTACGGCGGGGGGGGGGGGGCAGGTGGCAGCTGACCCACACGCAATAGTGGATGCGCTGGCGCACCACTTTCAGGTAATATACTCAACAGACACAGAAATGTCCCAGGAAGAGGCGCTGTCATACGTCAGAGACCTTGCCATGCCTCAGTTAACCCCAGAGGAGGTGCTAGAGTTGGAAGGTGACCTTACTACAGATGAGCTGAGGGCAGCCATAGGGGCACTACAATCTGGTAAGGCCGTAGGGCCGAATAGTATACCGGTCGAATTCTATAAGAAAACAGCAGATTCCATATTACCCCATTTATTGGAAATGTACGAGAATAGTCTAAGAGTGGGCGAACTACCGCTGGACCAACGAACAGCTACTATAGTGGCGGTTCTAAAGCCAGGGAAGCTTGCAGATCAATGTACCTCCTACTGGCCCATATTTTTGCTAAACGCAGAGGCTAAAATCATTGCAAAGCTTCTGGCAAATCGCCTTACGCCGCACTTATCAAAACTGATACATCCAGATCAATCGAGCTTTATGCCAGGCAGGAATACGGCTCTTAACCTGAGGAGATTGCACGGTGTTATGGCACGCGCTAAGTACGTGCAAGAGCCGGCAGTGGTGCTATCACTAGACACCCACATGGCGTTTGACATGGTTAAGTGGCCCTGTCTCTTCGCAGTGTTGCAGCAGTGTTGCAGCGGTTATGCCACTACAGAAAAAAGCCCTGCCGGATCCAACTACTCAGTCTAACCTGCGTCGCATTTCCCTACTCCCTGCAGTGTTCAAATTGACGGAGAAATTCGTTAATTATCAACTTACTTACTTTTGGAGGAGAATAACATCCTGCACTCCAATCAATCAGGGTTTCGGTCCAAACACTCGACTGAGTCTGCTCTTTTGTTTACAGCAGAGACTTTACGAATGGCATCGGACCAAGGGAGGAAGGCCGGCCTGATCTTACTCGATCTATCGGCGGCCTTCGATACGGTCTCACACTCCATCTTGATTGACCGTTTGGAAAACGCAGGTATAGGAGGAATGGTGCTGGCATGGCTTACTAATTTCCTCTCTCAGAGACGTCAGGTAATAGTACTAGGTGACTACAAATCTGAAGAAAAGGTCATCAGCTCAGGGGTCCCACAGGGCGCTAGTTTGAGTCCTGTTCTTTTTAATCTTTACATGGTTCCCCTGATTGAGCTGATTGCATCCTACCAGATTGAAGTCATATCGTACGCTGACGATACGCAGCTGATCCTAGTGTTGGATAGGGAGCTGCCTGGGGCTGAAGAAAATTTGATGAACTGTCTCACGGCTACATTTGAGTGGATGAATAACAATCACCTCAAATGTAACTCAGGGAAGACAGAAATATTGCCCTTTGGACCCCAAAATCTGTTTTCCCCTAAACAATGGTGGCCTGAGGATGCAGAAGCTCCTCCTAATACTATTTCTTCTGCGCAAAATCTGGGTATTAAATTTGATGACCAACTTTCATTCAAGCAACAAGCGATAGGCGTAGCTAGCTCATGTTTCCAGATTATCAAATCATTGAGTACGTTTTTTGATCTTCTTCCTCTGGCAGCCAGGAAGACGGTAGCAGTAGCACTGATAACATCTAGATTGGACTACTGCAATAGTCTTTATGCAGGCACCAATAAAGCAGTGCTGCACAGGCTGCAGGTGGTCCAGCATGCTGCTGCTCGCCTGGTACTTCGCTGGCCGAGAAGGTCATCTGCCTCGGCGGCGCTTAAGATCTTACACTGGCTGCCCATCCATAAGCGTGTCCTATTTAAGGTCCTTGTTATCACCTTTAGAGCCTTTCAGTCACAAGGTACGAGATATCTGTTGAATGGCTTTAAACGCTATGTGCCAGTACGCTGCTTGAGGTCTGTCAATCAAAATCTTCTGGTGATTCCCAGATTCAGATTGGCCACCAAAGGGGGGAAATCTCTTTTTGTACTAGGCTCAAGAGCTTGAAATAAATTGCCAGCTCAGCTTCGGCGTATAGTCAATGAGAGCGAATTTAGGAAGTCTCTGAAGACATGGATCTTCTCACTCTCCGACGCGGCTTGCAGAGCATTAGTGTAAAGCTTGTAATGCGTGAAATTGCCTTCTGCCCACCAACCTATTCCAGCGGGTTGGGTGTTGAGCGCCAAGATGCTTCTTGACGCGATAGTAGAGCTATATAAATGTGTGCTTACATTACATTACATTACATCTGGGCTTTGCGCCAAAGTTCTGTTCCTGGATTAGGCTGCTGTATACCAAGCAAATGGCCCATGTCACAGTCAACGGTCACATCTCTGAAGACTTTCCATTAGAGAGAGGGACACGACAGGGCTGCCCATTGTCGCCATTACTTTTTGCTCTGGTATTGGAGCCGTTGGCGGCATGGATATGGTATGGGACCTCAAATGGACAGATGGCTGGAAGGACCGAGTGTCCCTCTATGCTGACGATATCTTGCTATATCTAGCCTCACCGAGGCGCTCCATATTGACCCTTCTGGATGTTTGTGCGGCCTATGGCAAGGCATCCGGTTATACCATAAATTGGTCGAAGTCCTTATTTGTATGTATTACATGGCCCACCACCACATCTCCCTGACAATTGCCCACTGCAGATTGCAAATAGCAAATAAGAAGTTCAAATATTTAGGTATCTGGGTCACAAACAATTCGGAGGAATTTCTTCAAAAAATTTACAAGCACCGCAGGACCGTCTTAAGCGGGATGTATGGCACTGGGGATCACTGTCGTTGACCTTGTTGGGGAAGGCAGCGCTTTTTAAAATGATAGCGTTGCCCCGTTTTTGATATGTTGTAGAAAACACACCATACTAAGTGCCGCCGTCTTATTTCAGGGCAATTACGACGCAGGTGTCTAATCTTGTATGGAATAATAAGCCTGCGCGTATTGCGCAAAATAAACTAGTGCGTGGATGGTATGATGGGGAATAGCGCTCCCCAATATACAACTCTATAACGAGGCGGCACAACTGAAAGTCTTTAATCAATGGGTACATGTACCACAGGCAGATCTGGCATTTAAAGCAGATAGGGCGCAACTGGGCGTGAGAGAAATGCTTTCACCCTTCTACGACAGAAAAGCGACCTTGGCACTATTCGGCACTGTGCGTCACACGCTGGAGCTATGGCACAAGACACAGGCAAAACTGGGATGGAGAGGGGTGCTGACCCAGCTTACTCCACTATGGGACACGAAACGGCTTGGAAAGCTGCGGTATAGCAAGGGATTCGATAGATGGGATTACATAGGGATATCCAGGGTAGGGGATATGTGGGAGGGGGGAGAAATAGTCACCTTTGAGCGCCTTCAGCAAAAATGCGATATGGCCCCCGCAGAAATGTTTAGATACACACAGATATGGCACGCCCTTATGTCAATACTGCCACACGGCGCGGACATCCCGGACGCATCCCCTATGGAGGATAGATTATTGACAGACCACATGTCAAAGAAAGCCACCTCCCTTACATATTGTAAAATAGTGAATAATATGCCCGACCCGATGGGATCTCTGAGGGACAAATAGGCTACAGATGTAGGCGACATGGATGACTCAGAATGGCTGGAAGCATTGGCATCCCCAAGAGAGGTGGGCATACCTTCACGCCTCAGACTGGTGCAGCGCCACATACTACACAGGTCATACTACACACAACATATACTACACAGGATGGGTAGGGTGGAGCACCCGTACTGTATGCACGGTTTGGAGATGAGGGTACATTCTTCCATACCATATGGGACTGTCCCAAAATAAGGGAATACTGGATACAGGTAATGAGAACCATATCTAAATCGGAGGGGGTGCTGCTTGTGCCGGAACCAAAACGATGGCTATTAAATATATGGGAACCAAATGACCTTTCGCTATCAGGACAGAGCTGGGTAACACTAGGAATTATGGTTGTCAAAAGGAATATAGCCCAAAAGTGGGGAGGGACGGTAACCCCATCATTAACAGCCTGGTGTAGAGACATGGACGCTGCCATGGTTGCCGAGCGAGAGGTATTCAGTACCAGAAGATTTCCAAAAAAATGGAGTAAAATTTGGGGGGCGTGGAATAAATATAGAGGGGATATCTGCGAACCTCCACCGGACAGGGAAGATAGTGATTCAGACGACGAAGGTTGATCAAGGAGCAAATGGTGGGGATGGGGATTCAGTAACTGAAAATACGCGAATTGATGTCTCTCAATCTGTAAGTGATGTCTATGATGCGACTGTGATGTGCTATGCTGCTTCATTGTTTAAATCTATGTTTTTTTGTTTTGTAACAATGAAAATCAATTAAAATCTTTTTTTTTTTAAATGTAAAAATTATGTTGCACAGTTACATGTATTATGTCATCCAGTATTTGTGCACATCTGCTCCAACAGTGCCTTGTGGATAATAACTTGCAGAGTAATAGGGTACATCACATTGTATCTTCTACAACTATAGAGTAAATACACCTACATGGAAGTTCCATTACCTGTCTTGCAAGAAGAGAGTGTTACAGACTACAACATATAGGAATAGCATTAAGAAAGGTTCAAAAAAGCTCACACAAAACAGGTATCTAGGTTTCATTGGACGCAAATTTCCCAAAATACAATAGAAAACAATATATTGTCAAAGAGCACCAGGGATAGCCCTGCACAACAATGGTAATAGTTCACCCAGGTTCCCAGTGTTTAGAAATGTGGGTTGCACTGTGGTCAAGACAATACCCCTCACTGGCACAATAGAACTATATTAGTTACAACACCCTGATTACTGAGGAGCCCCATTACCTTGTACACTGGAAGGCTGTGGGACCGAGTGCTGACATGGAGGACATGGATATTGGAAGTGATCGTAATAGGGAGAGCAGTGTTGGTCACGCTCTGCGTACGGATCCTGATTTGCTCCAAATGCTGATCAGCAGTAACATCTAGTTGTGCGCACTGTATGCCAAATTATAAGTTACATGACAAACACATGTTTCTGATTGATAAGGAGGCCGAAGGTACAGCAATGAAGGTGAAGGGAGATTGTGAGTAAGATGTAGTGATTTGGTATCAGATGACAGGATGAGGGCAGCCATTTTATAGTTATAATATAGTTGGGCTGCCTGCTTTTTGATACCAAATGGCTACTAAGAAGGCCTATAGAACCTGCAAAGAAAAGACTTAGATAAAACATTCTGCAGTTGCTGAAATGCAGTTGCCATTGCAAAGCAATGCTTGCTTGAAGACACCATCAATATGTCAAATTAGGTTAGTGTAGCAACACGCATTGGAACATACCTTTACTGCAAGTAGCAAGGCTCGCATGTTTCTGTTGTGACAGGTATTACAGCAGCAGAAATCTTCTCCAGTACATTGCATTAGTCCAGAAAGTTCCAAAGTGTCACAAGCAAAGGACACGTGGGTAGCAACAGCCCCTACCACATCAAGCCATGCAGGTATCCCGCTGTGTTGGCCTTTTCTGTTTGGCCTAGTGGTATGTACTTGTGCAACCTGCCTAGGCAACTGATGGACAAGAGACTCCCTTTTGCTTAATTTCTGAGAAAATATCTTATTCTTGTACTTTCACTGAACATGTAATGCATAAATAATGACACCTTTTCCTTTTGGTTTGTACGAATTAAAGGTTGTGTAAGACTTCTCAATGTTGAACATTTGGCGTCTAAGCTGCTTGTTCCCACGCTGCATGTATTGGCTTATATTGTTGGCTTATAATAAATTCTCCCTTTATCATATGTGCTGACAGACTTGTATTTATTTGGTAGGCTTCTACATGGCAAATCTCCTGCGCTCGCTGGGGTTCACCTGACTCCCTCTCGTACGCTCCCCATCATCGGAGCCATTCTGGACACAGTGCAGTTTCTGGCCTATCCTCCCGAGTGGCCAGTCCAGGATATTCAGGTTATGATACAGATATTTTAGCCTCTATCCTGGATCTTGGTGAGACTAACTCCGGGGCTGTTGGGCCTCCTGCATCCTGCTGGTGGATCATACCAGATGGCACATGCAGGCTCTACAGTGGGACCTGAAGCTCCAATGGGCACAACATCAGGGAAATCTCACCGACCTAGTCCAGATCGCGCAGGCCACTGCAAAAGATCTGCAGTGCTGGTTGACAAATTGCAATTGGGTCAGAGGCAGACCTATCTCCCTTTCTCAACCAGATCTTACAGTGGTGACAGATGTGTCACTTATGGGATGGGGCAGCCACTTGGGAGAGGTGGTGAAAAATTTGCTACAGCTCTGAGCGATTCGTTTGGCACTGAAAGCCTTCTTAGCATCTCTCAAGGGAAGGCTAGTTCAGGTGCTCACAGACACCACCACTGCCATGTGGTACAGCAAAAGAGAAGGTGGGTGGGGTCATGGACACTTTGTCAGGAGTCCCTATGCCTCTGGGCTTGGCTGGAACAGCTGGGCATATCACTAGTGGTTGAACACTTGGGAGGTTCCCTGAACGTCAGGGCAGACTAACTCGGCCATCAGTGCCTAGCGGATGTCGAATGCTGTCTCCTTCCAGGGTTGGCGCAAGGTCTCTTCGAGCAGGAGGGAGAGCCTTACTTCGATTTGTTAGCCTTTGAATAGAACGTGCAATGTCAGCAGTTTTGCGCGTTAGAGTTACCAAGGTGGCTCACACTCAGCGATGCTCTTCATCTCCAGTGAAGCACAGGCCTCCTGTACGCCTTTCCACCCATACCACTCCTGTCCAGAGTACGCAAGAAGATCAGGAGTGACAGAGCCCAAGTCATCCTTGTGGCTCCGGACTGGGCATGGAGAGTTTGGTATCCCACGCTTCTGCAGATGAGCATTGATCCTCTAATCGGGCTGTCCCTTCATGAAGATCTTCTGTTGCAACATCACTTTTCTAAATCTTCTATTCTATAGATTCTTGAAGGGGCGCACACATATGTCCCACCCCCTCACCATTTATCATACCCCAGTGGGATCTTAACTTGGTTCTCACCTATTTGATGTATGCACATTTTGAGCCACTGCACCATTGCCCCCTCCAGCTGCTTACTATCAAAACAGCCTTCTTAGTGGCAATAACTTCTGCCTGGAGGGTGAGCGAATTGCAGGCTCTATCTTCTCAGCCTCCTTATCTCACTGACTTTCCACACAAAGTAGTACTCCGTACTAGGGCTTCTTTTTGCCTAGGTGGTGACACCATTCCATCTAGGGCAATCTGTCGCCTTGCCCACCTTCTATGCTCCTCTGCATCCTTCTAAAGATGAAGAGCCGCCTGGACCCAAAAAGAGCATTATTGTACTATCTTGATTGCACTAAAGAGTTTCGGGTAGATGACCAACTCTTTGTAGGGTACATTGGAGCAAAGAAGGGTTGTGCTGTGCAGAAGAGGACCATCTCTAGTTAGATTATCCTCTACATAGAAATCTGTTACACTTTAGCGAAGAAACAGCCTCCTGAAGGCTTTAGAGCTCATTCAACCAGAGTAAAAATCAGGTCAGTAGGTAAGGTCTCTTCAGCCGTTCAGTCCTACAGGACTTTCTGGTCTAATATATTTCCACAGTCCCTCTGTTAAGGTAAGGAATCTGCAGCTAGATGTCTCTATCAGATGGACAATTTACTTACCTTCTGTAACGCCTTATCTGCTAGAAACTCATGCCCAGATGCATCAACCTTTTTAGGAAGTGCAAACGGTGCGATTCGCATAAATCGGCCTTTTGCACTTCCTAAATTGGTTACTGGGATGCATCAAGCATTTTTTGGAAATCGCTTTTTTTTGCGAGTTCCAAAAAATGCGATTGCTGTTAAGGAATCGCAAATTTGCGATTCCTTAACAGCAATGCATCATCCTCAAAACATTTGCGATTTTAAAAATTGCAAATGCAAATTACCACGAAGTTGAACTTCGTGGTAATTTGCAAAAATGTTTAAAAACGCATAACAATGCATTTTTTAAACGTGTACGTTACAGGCACACATGTCCTTAGGACATGTGTGTATGTAACTCACATGTAAAAGTGCATTTCATGGGTGCAGGGGGGGGTCCTTTGGACCCCCCTCTCCACCCTTGAAAGGCTTTGATGCATTCCGATTTGAAATTGCGAATTCGCAATTCCCATTCATTCCTATGGGCATTTCAGCCCATAGGAATGAATGGGAATATCGGATTCGCTATTTGGAACTCGCAATTTTATTGGAATTCGGTAAAAATTGCGATTTTTACAGAATTTCAATAAAATAGCGAAATTAATGATGCATTGCCATTTGCGAATCCTTAATTGCGATTCCTTATTTTTCGCAATTAAGGAATCGCAAATGACAACGTTGATGCATCTAGGGGATGATCTAGCTGCAGATTCCTTACCGACCCACCCACCCATCCTCCCCGCACTGCTGATCAGTTTTTAGTGCCAGGCCTGTTTCCCTTCAGGGCCCTAGTTGTTTTTTATTTAAACACACCATGGTCAGTCACTTCATGACTGCCCTTCTGGCGTGGAAAGTCGAGAAAAATACAGACATCAGCATGCCGAGGTGGCGCATATATAGATGACGTAGACATCACAAAGACAAACCCAACACTTACAACGTCACGTGGAGTTCACTGATGCCACCTATCGGCACACAGGGGTTCTGCTATCAAAAATCTTCTGGTTCCAGTCTGACGCCTGGAAGTTCTAAAGTAAGGAATCTGCGCCTAGATCATGTCTACCAGATAAGGTGTTACCGAAGGTAAGTAATTTGTTCAAACTTGCAGAAATATAAACAGCAATTGTGCATAAAGATCAGCTGCTTACAACGCACCAGGAAGTAGTGTGGGATATGTTATAAAGGCTATTGCTCAGGTTACTGTCAGGACAGATACCCCAAATGTACAAGATACTTTACATAAAGAGAAATGTAACAACAATTCTGTCAAAAATGATTAAGCAAAGATACATGTCATCATATCAGATACATGTGTATGAGGATAAATACACCTTATGTACAAATTCAGTACACCTCTAAGAGAACAGTATTGGAAAATGGCGACAGCTGCTAGATATAATAATGAAATAGAAGACCCAATACAAATCATATTTTTGAAATGTCAGAATGGCAACTGCCACAACACGGCTACTGCCACACAAAACATCAGCTGCCCAAATGTGCAGGATAATGAATATAAGTGCAGAGGAGAAAGAAGTAGAGCAAAACCAACTGGTTAGTCAAATATATATGACATGTCCGTGTAACAGCTACACATATATAATAAAACAAGAGGGCAGGATTTGTTAAATTGAAGTATAGTCTAAGAGATCTGTCGTGGATCACATTTGAGCATCAAAAAGATAACGCTCAATAAAATGTGTTGTGAAAAAAAAGACAATGGTTATCAAGTACCCCTGGAGTATTTATTCAGGACAGTGAAACATTAATATGCACCTTGAGGAGTGAATAATAGAGGCGGAGGGGAGGTGGAGAGTAATGAATCCTTGCCATTTCGTGATAAAAGTTAACTGAATGAAATAGTAGAGGTGACACAATTCTAGTAGCATACAAAACAGAGGAAAGAACTTCTCCCTTCCTGGATTCAGATTTTTTATCAATAAAGGTCTTTAAGTCCATTGGTTCTGTAAAGATCAATATTTTGAAAAGTAAAACAAGAAGTTTTTCCCTATGGGAGATATTATTTCCTGCTCATAAATCAGGACTCAAACTGACAAACACAATCCACAACATTCATTTTAACTTGCAACTTATTGAATGGGAGAACACTTACCAGAAAGGAACAAAAACAATCTATTAAAAAAGTATACAATTTATTGTGACTAAAAATACATAGCTATCAATGAATAATCAATTAAAAACATGAGATACACAAATAAAAAACACAAATAAAACCACCTAATGTGGATGTGGAGAAAGTTATCAAAAAAGACACTAGTATCTGTCTTCGTTATATCATTTCGGGCCCTCGTTTGACAACAATGGGGGAATAATATTCCTTTAGACCAAATGGTTTGTTGGCAACGCCGAATATGACTTGACAAATTGCGTTGACGCGTTTCGGAAGCTTAAATTGATAACAGCTTCCTTCCTCAGGACAGTCTCTATATGTATTCTCCACAGATTAGTATCATACCTAATGTACAAATGAAACACAACTATTAGATTCTGAATTTATGATGGCTAATTACACATTTTGTTCTTATCTACAAGGGGACGCAATCCGCTATTATCTCTAATTTTATTCCCAAATGTCAAACATGATTATTAAAACAAATAAATGGGCCTATTTACGATCACACAGAATCTATGGGTGATAAGCAATCCTATGTATTATTATACATTACACCACAATGTTCCTGTTTTTATTCACGAAGAGTTATAAAGAGGTAACATGAAACAGTTATGCGTGAACCTTTCACAAGTTTCTAAATGTGCACTTATTTAATACATAGCCTTTCCAAAAATCACCTATGTCTCAAAAGGTATTCAACATCAATCTCAAACAGTACTAAAAAACATGTATTTTCAATTAAGTGACCTCCTGTGTATATCGATAGTGATGCCATTGGCCTAAAAACATTGTACTTAAATTTCAACATTTTGCCATTAAAGATCATTCTAAATTTTGACACAAATGAATATTGGATTGGCTTATTGATGAGTCTTTTCCTGAGGGCCGAGAAACCTGTCCTGCGGGTGACAGTGTCTCTTAGATAATCCTCATAGATGGAAAAATGTGATACTTTCAAAGAAATAGATCTGATCTTGACCATATGTGCTAGGATTTGGTCCGTATGTTGGTGTCTCAACGGTTTAAAAAGTAAGGGTCTTGGATTAGAAGCGTTCTTTGGGTTTAAACGAGGGGACTCTATGAGCTCTTTCGATCTCAAAGTCCCTAGTGAAGGAGAGACATATGTGCATTACAGCCTCATGGGGAAGATGCAAAGTGCGCATGACTGCTTGGCTAACCCAAGATGGCTGGCCAAACAGTCATCCGCACTTAGGGAGTAAAAACCACTCCTCCCCTGGCCCCTGCTCTGGCCTGCCCCACCCCTCCCTGCACCTAGGAACAGAAAAATAAAATGATTATAACGTTGAGGTATTTTATTTTTCCTCTGCCCTGCTCTCAAAGCAGTGAGGTGCCGCTCCTCCGCCTTAGCGGAGGAGCCACCACTGGACGTTGCTGCTTCTTTTTCTACCTTCCAGCTCTGTGGTATCTTTCCTCAATGAAGACAGCAGGTTGTCAGTTTTGGGGCGCATCTTCGTTTGGAGGTTGTTGTGATCTTCCAGGAAACTGATTATTTTCTCTGCATTGGTGATTCTTACTTCTAAGCTCTTCCAGGTCTTTCCTTATTGCCGTCACTTCAACATGTAGCAGATCCGTGTTCGTTTTCATGCTGTGAAGATAAGGCAAGGTTCAAGTACAGGAGAGCTTTCCACGCGGGACACTTCTTAAGTGGATGTTTGAGGGGCAGTGTTATTAGAAGAACAACATATATATTTAGGTAGTAGAAACTACGGGGCATATTCTCGAAGAGTTATCGCCGAGTTATCGGCACTTTATCTCAGCTGAAGTCGCGATAAATCTATTACCCTATTCACAAGCTGGTGCTAACAGGCCATAGCACCATTTTACCCACGATAGCAGCCGCAAAAAACATCGCCACAGATGACCCCCCCAAGGATCGCTAATGAGATGCGGAGTAGACGTTCCCACGCAACATTCTCAACGACCAGCCAGATCGGCAATGAGATCCCACAACAGGCGATAAGGCACGTTATCAGCAGGAAACTAACACCTGCTCTGACCTGGTGTAAAGTCGGACAAGCAGCGTGTACCAGAAAAGGGAGCCCACGCCACAAGGGCAACAGATGACATGGAGCCACTGACCATGCAGATGGGAGCCCCAACAGGGTCACAACACCCCCCTCCCCGGACCAACACAGAGGCAGCGCAGACAAAGACAGTGACCCTCAGACCTCACAGATCCAACACCAAAGGATGTCATTACCCACCACAGGCTGAAAAGGACAACCATCCTCCGCATCCTGACCACCATTGTCCACAGGCTGATGGTACCCACACAGCTGACAACCAACATCCCACCTCAGACAAAGCTGCTGGCTGTGCTGCACCTGTTGGCCCCTGGTTTTCCTACAACCAAACACCGCCTGAGTCGGAGGAGTCTCACAGCCAGCCCAATCCAAGTCCCTCACAACGGTCATGGATGACACCATCAGCTTGGTACCACACTATCTATACTTCCCCCACACTGCGCAGGAACAGATGGAGACCAAGCAAGGCGTCTACGCCACAGGTGGCGACCCGCACGTGTTATGGGCCGATTGCCTGCACACATGTCCTACTTGTGTTCCCTGGCAGTACCGCTCACAATTACCGCAACAGAAAGCACACATATACATCAATGTCAAGACAATAGCGGAACACCGGGGAATCTCCACCATTGTCGACGCCAACCACCCAGGCAGTGTGCATGATCTTCCGCCAGTCCATCACCAACCAGCGATACCAGGATGGCACCCAGGGAAATGCACTGCTTGTTGGCACATACCAAATGTACACACCACACACCTCAAGTCCACAATCATGCAACTCACAACTCTGGGGATGCACACATCACAAGCTCACATACAATATGCCAAACAACATGCACACACACACACACCAGGCATGACAGTACAACTTACTGTGGGAACCTGGGCCATCCATGCACAGAAGCCATCAACGACATGGCACCTCAGCCACACAATAGCAGATTGTGGGAAGAGGTGGGGCCCCGGCATGTGCGAAGGAGGCAAGTGTCCCATGAATAAGAATGTACACAATGCCAAGTGTGGCGTGGATGTGCTGGCCAGACTGCAGTATGCAGACCACAGACATGTCCATGTCGACATATACCGCTGGTGTTTGGCGTGTAGTGGACAGTGGACGCAACCATGTCACACCAGCCAGTGGGGAAGATCTCGGAAATGTAGCTTGTTACGTCTCCCCCATAAGCGTGAAAGGAGTGGACTGGCCCGGCGTACGTAAAGCCAGCGTGGGGGTGTGAATAAAAGGCACGTAACTCTGGACGTGGTCCTCTTCCAGAATGCCCAAAGTGTCTGCCATGGCGGTGCCTCTCACCCGGCCACAAGGCGGACGCCGTCACCGTGAGCGGGGTTGCCTGAGACTGTGTGCTCCTGCTGCACCTCGGGAAACTGGTCTCTGAACCAGTCTTACCGCCCTTGCGCACCCAGGCCTCAATGCCCACCTGCCGACAGTAGCGTGTGTCGAAGAGGGCCCACCACGTGCCGGTGCAAGCTCCACACCCGAGGCCCCTGATCCTGGCAAGCTGCTACGAGCATCACTGCCTCCGCAAGCAAGGCCCGCAGTACTCCTTTCTCGTTGACGTACTCAACCGGCATACACACATTTGGAACCGAGTTTTGATTACACCATGGCAGTGAACATTATTTAAGGCAGAGTTTATGTCACTAACTCCCTTCAATGTGGTGCCACCAAGTCTGTGCATAGCATTACAACCAGATGTGTCTGTGGGCCCACGCGGACTACTGCTCTAGGGCCACACAGCGCTCGGGTAGGTCACACAACTGGAACTGAGCATTGATTTTTCAATGGCAGAGTACAGATCATTGCACGCAAGGAGAGGTGTAAGAGGAAGACGTGTTGCAGTCAGGAGGAAAAAAGGATCATTGTTACGGAGGTGATCAACCACTACCAACAACTGACCTGGTGTCACTAACTCTGTGCATCTCGACATGTGGCTGTGGGCCACTGCTGACTGCTGCCTCCGGCCTACACTGCGGTCCAGTAGTTCACAGAGTCTTGATTTAGCATTGGCGGAGTTCATTTCAGTGTACCGGCATCATCGCAGACTGCATCCCCTCTCAGCCCCGGTACCACTAAGTCTGTTCCCCGACATCCATGGACACTCGCTGGTCGAACTTTGGTGGCGTCGGAGTCTATCGACTAGAGGGTAGTTTTCATCCTCATGTAGCTGATACCGAATTGGTGGTGGCAACGAGGCTGTAGCATTCCACGCCTCCATTTGCTGCTTTCGGACAGCTACTGCCCTCTGCATCATGCCCTGGAGGACACCTTCCACTGTCCCCCATGAGCCTCTGCCACAGGCCCCTTGGACATCATCGAGGACCCGCTCAGTCTGCGTGGCCTTACCTCAGTGCACTGCAAGTCATTGTCCCGTGGTGGTGTGCCTGTGCCGACCACTGTGCATCCAGGGCCACTAACTCAGTGCAGCTCAAGTCAGGGACCCTGTCTGAATGAATATTGGATGGCCTCGGAGACGGTGGCCTTGGGGTCGTCAATGCCATGTGTCTGTGGCCCTGCGCTGTCCGCTTCCTCAACTTCGGTCCACCAGGGCTCACACATCCAATCGAGTCATGACCGCCCGGATGTGGCATGACCTCAGGAGGCACCTCCAACCGACACCTGCCAGAGTTGATACAGTGGTACTGGCAGACTGATGAAGTTGCTCACACCTGTCGTGGATGCCATCATCTGCCTGATCCCCTGCTCAGCACTCCAGGTGCCACTGACTCGGTGCACCGCAACCCATGGACTGTTACTGATTGAGTTTTGTGCTGTGAGGGAGGTTGCGCAGCAATGCCACCTCAAGCAGTGTGGGAGACCTGGGACGTTGATGAGGAAGATGATGCAGGTCTAACACACCCCACTGCATCTGCATCAGGAATATCTTGAAGGGACACAATCCTAGACATTTTCTACACATGAGAGCACTAATCTCTAGTGCCCCAACCTCAGTGCACTGCAACTCATGGGCACTTCTGTGTGCATATTGGGTGACCTCTGTTCTAGCTCTGGCTCCCTCCATGTTGCTCAGCAGTTGATTCTGTTTTGCTGGTGTTTTCTGTTTCCGTTTCAATAGCGTTCACTGTTTAAGTTGTTGCCAGCACCAACGGGCTGGTTTACACTGACTATATCCAAGAAAAGGGAACGCAGGGCTTTTATTTTATAGGTCCAACATACATGCCCAAAGACTAGTATAACCAACCAGGTGTGTGGTGCTACACACGTAAGGAACACAGGTGAGCTGTGGCATGCATCATCTGTGACCCAGACACCTTAAAGTGGAAGGGTGCGTCTTTTAGTTTTTAACCATGGTAGTGGCCAGGCAGGCCAGAAGATTAAGCAAGACATCCGCTTGTTGGGTGTGTGAGGGTCTTTTTCCAAAAAGGAGGAATCCTTTCTCCTGACCTTACGTTTCCCCACACACTAGGGTACACTAACTTTTTATCTGACCTCTACCTGCTTGTCTCATCAGGAACTTCATACCTTGTTGGTTATACTGGTTTACACTCACCCCACACACATCCAGCACAGGCGTCACTGTACATGTGGCCCTGCCAATAAAGGGCCAGGAGCATGTGCCCGTAGCCAGTTCCACATACTATCTGCGTGTGTGCCTGTGGTCTTGTTGTATGCATGAGTGTCCTGAGCCCTACGACATTACATTGTGCTGTGTACAGCGGACGCAGACATGTCACTGCAGGAAGCGGATTAGACCTTGGACATGTAGCTTTGTCGTTACCCACTCATTATGTAAGAGTTGTGTACTGGGCTGTCGTACGCAGAGCCAACGTGGGTGTGTGACTGATATTTGCGTTCCCCTGGGCACGGTTCTGTACTGGGAATGTGCATCTGCATGTGTCTCTGTGGCAGTGTGGGTCTCTTCTGTGGGGTGTAGGTGGCCCCTGAAGGGTATTAGACACCCACGTATGTGATCTAGTTCGCCTTCGATGGGTTCGGAACCCACCCGCACCTGTTCGGCCACTTCCTTTTGGCGTTCTGACACCTGGCATTGGGATGCCATGTGTGGGTCAGAGAAGTGTTGGGAGCCAGTCGTGCTTGCGGGTGCTTCCTGCTGTGTGGTCTGTTGCAGGGGCTGTGTTCTCTTCTATGTAGCTTGGCTGCCCTGGTCCTGGTGGTGGGTTGTGTGGGATGTCCATAGGCTGTTGTAGGGCGTTGGTGTGGAAGGGGTGGTGGTCCTCTCCGGCATCACTGGTGAGTGGTCTTCTCTGCTCTGCTGCAGGTGTTGTGTCCCTCTGCAATGTGAAGGGGAGAAGCATGTTGACATTGTGTTGACAAGTATGTTGGCGCATTATTCTTGTTTACATGCAGACTGTATGAAAATGTACATTGTGACCATTTGGGAGGTGCTGGATTTAGATGTGGGACAGTGGACATTTCGACTACATGACGGATGTGAGGTTGTACACGTACATTCCCATTTCACAATTCCCAGCTCTGGCAGATGTAGTTGGCCAGTCTCAGCGTGTGTGCGGAGCCAGTTGTGTCCTCTGTTCTGCAGTGTCGGGTTTGCGCATTGTACCACATTGTCGTCAATGTGGATGTGCTTTTATTGCTATTTGTGTGCTGCAGTGTTCCTCGGGGATCATGGACATGATCTAGGGTCATTGTGGGTGTGCGGTGTGCTACACATCATTGTGCATGTGTGCCATTGTGCCCATCTTCCCCCGTCCCCCCAGTCCCTGGTCGTTACTCACACTGTTGTTGTTGTGTCAGGTCCTCCCGAGCTGTCCAGACTCCCGACTCCTTGCACCATCTCCACACTGATGACTGTGGCCTCCATTTTCTCCAGCTGCTCCTGTGGCGCAGGACTTCCACCTCCAGTCGCCGTTGCTGCCTTCCTGTTGGCAGCGGCGTTGTGCCTCTTGGCCTTCTACATTGGCCTCCTCGACTGCATTCACAGTAGTCGAATTGTGGGTCAGTTGATGGTAGTGTTCTGTCACCTGCGTGACGCTGATCTGGTTTTCCTGTGGACTGCACCCCGTCTTCCTCTTCTCCTTGGCCTTCCCCGACCCTTTGTTCCTTGCTGGTGGTCTGTGAGGCTTGTGGGGTTTGCGTTGGCCTCTGCCCTCGGTCAGGGTGCATCCATCTTGCTACACACTTTGGATTGTTTCTGGTGTGTTGTTTTTGTAGCATTTGTAGTGCATTTTCTTGCCAGACATATGGTATTTGCAGTACAAAGTTCATAGGTCGCACGCTACTCCACCTTTACAGCGTGTGTACCCCAGGAGCATCACGGTAGATGTTGTTTTCTCAAAGCGGGTGCGCTTGACAAAGTTCCGAAGTGTGATGCATGGTTGCAGGCCAACTCTGGACACCGGTGTTTCTGGATTTTTGTCCTTCATCAGCAGAGTGTAGGATGAGTGTCAGGGGTTGCTGTGCAGGCTGCCAAAGTGTTATCAGGTATGGTACCTCTCCAGGCGCGTAGGGCGTTACCTGAGCTCGTCAGCTCGAAGGCTCAAGGAAGCCGTAGTTACGTACAAAGTTCATAGGTGGCACGCTACTCCACCTTTACAGCGTGTGTACCCCAGGAGCATCACGGTAGATGTTGTTTTCTCAAAGCGGGTGCACTTGACAAAGTTCCGAAGTGTGATGCATGGTTGCAGGACAACTCTGGACACCGGTGTTTCTGGATTTTTGTCCTTCATCAGCAGAGTGTAGGATGAGTGTCAGGGGTTGCTGTGCAGGCTGCCAAAGTGTTATCAGGTATGGTACCTCTCCAGGCGCGTAGGGCGTTACCTGAGCTCGTCAGCTCGAAGGCTCAAGGGAGCCGTAGTTACGTACAAAGTTCATAGGTCGCACGCTACTCCACCTTTACAGCGTGGGTACCCCAGGAGCATCACGGTAGATGTTGTTTTCTCAAAGCGGGTGCGCTTGACAAAGTTCCGAAGTGTGATGGTGGAGTAGCGTGCGACCTATGAACTTTGTACGTAACTACGGCTCCCTTGAGCCTTCGAGCTGACGAGCTCAGGTAACGCCCTACGCGCCTGGAGAGGTACCATACCTGATAACACTTTGGCAGCCTGCACAGCAACCCCTGACACTCATCCTACACTCTGCTGATGAAGGACAAAAATCCAGAAACACCGGTGTCCAGAGTTGGCCTGCAACCATGCATCACACTTCGGAACTTTGTTAAGCGCACCCGCTTTGAGAAAACAACATCTACCGTGATGCTCCTGGGGTACACACGCTGTAATGGTGGAGTAGCGTGCGATCTATGAACTTTGTACGTAACTACGGCTCCCTTGAGCCTTCGAGCTGACGAGCTCAGGTAACGCCCTACGCGCCTGGAGAAGTACCATACCTGATAACACTTTGGCAGCCTGCACAGCAACCCCTGACACTCATCCTACACTCTGCTGATGAAGGACAAAAATCCAGAAACACCGGTGTCCAGAGTTGGCCTGCAACCATGCATCACACTTCGGAACTTTGTTAAGCGCACCCGCTTTGAGAAAACAACATCTACCGTGATGCTCCTGAGGTACACACGCTGTAATGGTGGAGTAGCGTGCGACCTATGAACTTTGTACGTAACTACGGCTCCCTTGAGCCTTCGAGCTGACGAGCTCAGGTAACGCCCTACGCGCCTGGAGAGGTACCATACCTGATAACACTTTGGCAGCCTGCACAGCAACCCCTGACACTCATCCTACACTCTGCTGATGAAGGACAAAAATCCAGAAACACCGGTGTCCAGAGTTGGCCTGCAACCATGCATCACACTTCGGAACTTTGTTAAGCGCACCCGCTTTGAGAAAACAACATCTACCGTGATGCTCCTGGGGTACACACGCTGTAATGGTGGAGTAGCGTGCGACCTATGAACTTTGTATATGGTATTTGCAGGCCTGCCACTGGTTTTAACTGCTTTTTGTATTGCGATTGGCCTCATTGCAACTTTTTTGCGTTCGTGTTTCGTAAATTGTGTGACGTGGCGTTGATTTTAACGCGGTCATTTGACCCCTTATCTGGAGACTATCGCATTGTACCGCAGTGTTGTGAATACTTAGATAACACGGCGTAATTTTCCCGCGATAGACTGCGATGTTGAGTGTTGCGTTGTTACTTTTGCGATGGTTATCACACGTTCTTGAGAATATCCCGCCCAAGACTCCACTGTGATACGCTGTATGGAAGCACCAAACAAGTAGGATGTCAAGAAGTTCGGGATGACAGATGTTCACAAAGAGTATTTTGTACAAGTCAGTCATTCCAGCGTAGATCCACCTTCACCTAAAAATATCCAAAATGCATTTACAAATGGGATGTGTAATTACACCGCAAATGGGAACTTGAGGTGGAAAAGTTACTTCACTTTGAAAGTTTCAGGCTATTTATTATCCGGCCAAACAGTATTCTTTGAATTAGCACAGATGGATCTATAAACTACAGTTGGAAAGAGATTTAAAAAATTTACTCCAATTCAGCATAGGGGAGTTAAAGCAAAGGAGATTACTTCTGCACACAGGGAGGGTTCCAGCTTGCTCGACAGGCAGGTGTAGTCTGCCGCATATACACTACTTCTTCCAAAGTCTTACCTCATATAATGGCAGTGTTGCTGAGAACAGTGTCTCGGAGCCATGCAGGTTTGCAGAGGGGAGTAGGGAGAGGCTTTGGTTCATCCTGTGCCGCTTCCAATTCATTAACCACGCTCAGGGAGGAATTGTGGTTGCGGTCAGATGAAACTAGGTCAGCATCCCCTTACAAAGGAAGTGGCCACCACAATCGTTACAAAATCACTTGGAAGGTGAACCATGGAAGGGCAACCAGGGATCGCTCATCCCACATCCATATGTAGAATATGGTTCGGATCCTAAGAGATGATCTGAAGAGGCTCCCATATAAAATTTAGAGACTTGCTCAGAAAGAAATCCCTATGTCGTTCGAGATCCAAGCCACCATATTCCTACCCATTCTTAATCGGAATACAAGCTGAGATCAAGAAACCTCTTTGCATCCAGAGGAGCCAAAACTGTGCATCACTCCAAACGCACACTTTGAGTCTATGTACTCAGTAAGAGCCTTTTCTTTGGCAAGAATAGAAGCTTGAGTGAGAGAGATGGGTTCTGCTTCTTGAGCTGACTTCACAGAAGGTAAATGACAGCTCTCTACAACTTGATACCCAGTACATACAGCATAACCAGTGACAATGATCCCCTTATCGTTATACGATATTGCACAGTCAGTAATGGGCACATCAGTTAAATTGATACAGGTTAATAACATGGGCGGTGTCTAGGACACAGTTAGGTGGATCTCCATCCTCACTCGTGGGCATGAGGGAAACAGTGTTCAAAATGGAGAGAGTGGGGCTAAGTAATATGGCAAGCAGACAACAGTATTTTATATTGAGACAATCGAGCTTTTGAGAGGAGTTGCGTTTTTGTAGTGAGGAGGAACACAACCAGCGAATCCAGCACAGCAACAGTTAATGGGGAGGTCAAACAATATTTGCAGAAGCTTCATAGAATGTAAACATGGTGGGAGCCTAGACAAGACTGGGTCCAGAACTATAGAGAAGTAAGCTCTGGGATTTTTCTAATCTCCATGACGTTGTGCCAGCACTCCAATTGCAAATCCATTTAGTTCATGACAATACAAAGTTATAGTTTGGTGTAATCAGGGAGTCCTAGAGTGGACGTGGAAGATAGAGCTTGCTTAATTTTTACAAATGAGTTTGAGTTTGCTAGACCACTGGAGGTGTTTAGGGATAGCTTTTCAAACATACTGTACAAAGGTTTCGAAATGTTGACTTATCTTTAAGCCTGTGGAAGGACACAGCTGGTGCAAGTTGTATGAGAGAGTTTTTTTTCCATAATTACTTGCATACACAAATTTCTCTTTTTTTGATGGAGACGATGCAGGTGGGTTATTCATCCGATTGACTCGGGCTATTATTGATGTAGGTTATAATTCGCCTGATTGCAAGGCTCAGATGTGAACAGAAGACAGGACACTGACCTGTACATTTCTTGTCCATTCAATGCTGCTGCAGACCCCGGCCCTACGGACACTCAGTTCCTACCCCTCTTCCTGTGAGCAGGTACATTACAACAAAGCACAAGACATAACTATTCTACCCACCTTCCCATTGCCTTCGACCCCTCCCCCCGACCCCTTCTCGCTACGGCCACAGCAAAGACACAATGACACGTAAAAACTTTACAGGCAGCCATTTTTTACTTTTGTCATATTTTTATTTAAAAAATATTCTCCATGGCAGCAGTGGTTTTATTACGCGCACTACTAATATGTAGGGAAAAAACTGAATGGTCTTCTGAAGAAAAATGTAAACCATATAGTTTGGCACAAGAGGGTAAAGCTCTCCATTCTTGACAGGGAGCATTTAACCTCGGCGCAGTCTCATCGTGAACTGGTAGAAGATCTTCTGGCGGACTCTTTTCAAGAGATGTGGAAAGATTTTGCAGGTCGTGTGTATGGAACCTACACAGCGGCTCAAAAGCTGAGGTGAACACAAAACTCCAGCACAGGTGGGGGCTCAGCCAGTGACTGCACCATGATTAGGCCTACTGGGCAGTGTTGGACCACTGCTATAATGTTTGATTACCAGAAGGTCCATTTTTCAACATTTCCTTGGATTTGGGGAGATAGAAGAAGTTAAGCTTTATGTGAGAACCCCCTTTCACCACTGATCGATGAGAAGCTCCCTCTGACCCTGCTTGAGCCAACAACCACTGACAACTTCTAATAGAATAGGGGGCCCCACCTCTGTACTGACTACTGCTGAGCCTCATGGACATCCACTAATAGACTAGAAGTACCTGAAATTACCTTGTGGAGGTGAATCCTTGGGCAACTCCTGTTAACCTCATTTATCCTTCTCTCAAGCCATCAATAAGAAAAAGTAAGCCTTAATAAAGAGACCTTGGAGCATAACAGATCTGTCTGCCAATTGTGGTGTTTATGGGTTCCCTTTGGTATTACTGAAGGGCCTGAAGACCCGGTGGCTCCTTCCATCATAAGCATTGTGCGAGGTGAAAAGTTAGCACCTGCGCACTATAAAATAGATGTTTCCTCATCTACCTGGGGGGGTGCAAGGTAGAACACCCTTCAATGTGCACCTTGTTCACATTACATTTGCAGGTGCACTGGTAAACAGGCCTTTGAGGGGAGCACTAATTGTCCACCAACTAACTAGGCGGCGGCTCAGAGTTAATATTTTTTCAGAATCGGTCACACAGCTCTAGTCTGAGCTGAGAGTACCTAATGAGTGGGTGCACTGATGCAAACCAAAGCTGTGCTGTGTTAATATAATACAACCCCCAAAGACCCTTCCCCCAAACTTAGCTGATCACTCGTAAGCAGAACTTCTTCTCCTCCCTTCTTTATCTACTGGATCTAATCCCCAGTGACATTGCTAGTTGAGCAGATGCTCAAACAACACCTAGCTAGGGGATACAACCCCACTGATATTAATATTAAATCAGAATCCCTACCATCTTCCTGGATTGCACTTACACCGATGACAAAAAGGCAAACTTGTGGCTCACACCCCTTTTCCACTGACCACATCTAGAGACTAGTTTTTGGAACCCAAGTTCAACTCCAAATTACTAGGTTCTGCAAGGAGTATGTTCTGAATAAGATCCCATTTGCTGTGTCTTCCAATGCCACTGTTCTTCTTAACTTCGACCATGACTAAGTAGTGGTGAAGGGCCCAGCCTTCAAAGTTGCTGAACGTTTATTACCTCAACCCTGACAAGGCAGAAATGACGGAGTTGGCCATTACTATATTTCAGCACCATAGACAACAATAGTATACAAAGGTGATAATGTTCCTCCTTCACCTTTACCCTTCCCATTATCTGCTGTTCAGTGTTTGTGGATGTGGAGTAAGCTTTCCAAAAACCTAGGAAGATCTTCATCACAGTTAACGACACCTACGCATGGTGAAATCAGTAATATAATTGAGAGCTTATTTCTGGTAAACTTCCATCCACCCCAATTCAGAAAGTAACAACAATGATCATTAATAATAACAAAATAGCATTCTGTTGTTAAAATATACATTAAAACATTTTTTCTTTTTTGTACAAAACAAGAAAAACAGTTGGAGGCCGCATGAAGTGTAAAGGAACGACCATGGCTCAAAGCTACACATGAAGACGGAGTCCTGAATCTCCCACCTCGACGCCCCTCCGCATCAATATCTCCATGCTGAAGCAGGCAAAGTTCAAGGCTTAAACATAATTTGCAAACAACAGGTTAATATTGGACATCTAGATTAAGTTTGTCACAATGTTCTATGCTACTTAAGAGAATAGCCCCGACTGCTCTCAGTGGCACGTTGCTAAGCGCTAATTCCTCTGGAAAGACCCAGCCCCATCCAAAAGATGCCAAGGCATCTTCCTGCCCCCCCACCACCAGCACTACCTAAACCCTCACCTAAGACATTCCCAATTAAAAAACAAGCAATAAATTCTCAATCAGCATTCAATCCATGACCCCAAACACTATCAACTTCAAAGAAACAGCAATCAAAACTCAACCACTAACCATATCCAACCCCAAGTGCAGAGAAATATTCATAATTACTGACCTAACATGAACACAAACACTCATCAAGAAGTAGCCCAGATCCGCCAATCAAACGGATATGAAAAAAGACATGCTACAACTAACCCAACAACTAAAGACTGCATTGAAATATTCAACATGTTAAGTCAAAAAGGAACTTACTTCACCCCAAACCAACTACACACAACAGCCCTCCATGCAGCAACCAAGAACATGACATCTTCTATCCCAGACAGCCATAAACTGCAGGCAATCACCAACTTCAAGCAAACCTAAACAAGCACTCACTGCACCCAAACTATACAGGCCTGCAGCCATGATAAGGCAATGACTATCAGTAAATGTGCACAAGCATGCATCAGAAAACAGACCAAAAGATGCATGATCCATCGAATGCCACTGTAAACAACTATCCTACCAAAGAACAAGAAAGCTAAGACAATCCCCAACTTTAATGATCATCACCTGCAACAATATCCTCCAGCCATCATCAACCAGCTTCCAAATAATTACTACCCCAGTAACCAACCACACACAACCAACTGCCAACCTGAAACAAACATTAACCTTGCCCAACATGAACTGTGCACAAATACCCACATTCAACAATCAAACCATGAAATGCAGTCCATCAGCAGAGAGCAACAACTAATCATATCTAACATCAAAGCAAACAGAGCTCATCCACTAACAACCAACCCTTAAAATAATCACTACCTAACGACAATAAACTTCCCACAAATACCATGTATTGTATCAACCCACTCTTAAGACAATTACCATCAAATGTGCATAGACAGTCCACTCACCAACAATGCCACAAGGCAGCAATTGTCAGCTTCAAGCAAACCCATGTGATAAATGGAAAGCTCAAGCAAGAATTGATAACATGGATAGCAAAATGAAAAGATGAGAACAAACAAGCCTAGCATAATGAGGGGTTATCTTCCAAGTGATGATCTTAATATGATTGTACACAATCTTGATTTATTATTGCACTTTCTTAGCCAGGAGTCCCTTTGGTACTTCAGGAGTGGTACATTATTGTTCAAGCAGCCTTTTCTTCCTCACAGTATTTGGATCTCCTTTTTGTGCCAGTGCATTGTATTTTAAACGAGGGATCCATGTCAACCCCTCTCAATGTCTCTCCTTCCACATTTAGCACACTCTAATTGTAGTACATTTCCAACAAAGTAATAAAATGAAGTTACATATTTTGCATATCCTCTGGAATCAGCAAGAGCACCACTATAAAATGTGTAATTTCTTTTAAAGCTCACTATGACATTACAGGCCATAGAAAACCCACATCTTAACTCTACTTTTGTATTTAGTCATTTTTTCAGTTTTCCATTGTAGATGTCAGCCTCCAGTTTGCATGTCAGGGGGGTCATCTTTGTCTCTGGAAAGCATCAATTTTTTTTGTTTGCTTGGTGACCATGTTTTATTAATATTACCACTACAAGGTATTCAATGACTTCCTCTTTAACTCCTAGGGGCATATTATCAAGAACGGCGATACAATTATCGCCGCTTTAGCGGCAGGAAACTACCGCTAAAACGGCGATAATGGGCTTGATAATATGTCCTTGTGAATTCCCATAGCAGCCCAGGTTCTAGTGTTAACCTGGGCTGCTATGGGAATTCACATGGGCATATTATCAAGCCCATTATCGCCGTTTTAGCAGCAGTTTCCTGCCCCCAGAGCCGCGATAATTTTATCACAGTTCTTGATAATATTCCCCCTAGTTCCTAGCACACCTTACCTCAATCTCATAGAACCAGGACACATTTCTGTACAGTATTAAATCTGATAAGAATCTGAAGCTTAGGTACAGGCATGACCCCTGCCATGATCTTATTTTGCACTTTGGAAGCCTGTCTAAAGTGACTCTCTAACTGCACAGAATCAATGTAGCCGATAATTTGTAATTTCTCCTATATCAGATCCCTTTTCCTGGATTAGCATTTTACAGCTTCCTAACTTTTGCTAGGGGAGGCAGAAAAAGATCAAGCCGGAATATATTTGTCGATATTGTTTGGGAAAAGTGTGCACCTAATCTTGAGCTAAAAGCAATGGGGCTCATTTATGAGCCTGTGACGCAGTGCAGCACAGCAAGTCACCATAGTGCGCTGCATGACAGGGAAAGGGCAGGAATGCTCTGTAAAGGCAATACAGCACATTCTTGTCCTTTTCCTTGTGCCCATATGGCGCTTAGCGCCAACGCACCATGGTGCAAGGCTGCCTGTTTTGAATGCTGGATTGTATTTGTGCAGGAAGGGGCACCATCCTGCACCAAAAACAATCCTGGGAGGCATATTCCTATTTCTGTGTGTGCTGCAAAATGCAGCACACACAGAAAGGCGATGAACAAAGGAGAAAAAAGATACTTCTCATTATACCTCCCCTGAGAGGGTGTAAGATTTTGGCGCGTCAAAATCCATGGGAGTTACGTGGGAACCTGTATGCGACGTCCATGGAACACCTTCTCAGGGCAGAGTAACGCAAAGCAGCGATTTGTGCCGTGTTGCGTTACTCCAGATGTTTTAAGCCACCCAAAGTGGCTTTGCGTGGCTTCAAAAATCTGACTTACAGGTGTGCGTCATGCATACACCACGTTGCATCGTGCAAACGTCATGCAACCCTCTTATAAATAAGCAACTATGTTTTCCGAAAAAAATTCAAGTGTTATTATGGGTAATCTCATGTGGGTTACGGAAGAAAGGGAGAAAAGACTACACACCGCTCCTTGGTACACACCTGAGCTAAGGGCTATGCGGAGGGCATGCAAAAAATTAGAGCGCTCCTGGAGAAAAAACTGGGAGGTAGCGAGTAAGATGGAATACCGAACGGCAAGGAGGAGGTACAAAACCGCCATCCGGCTGGCTAAAACTCCGTTTTTCGAGGAGAAAATTAGCAATGCCTCTAACTCCTCAAGAGAAACCTTCCTGGTGGTTAAAGAACTTTTGAAAGTTCCAACACCTTCTGCCCCCACGGAGAACTTGGAGGTTAAATGCAATAACCCAACAGAATACTTTCACACAAAACTCGAAAAAATCCTTATTTCTTTACCCCTGCCCAAGATAGGACCTGAGCGGTTGGAGGGGGAGGGTCGTCCTCAGATAACTTTGGAATCCTTCGGGCCAGTCACTAAGGATGAAGTCCTTAAAGCCCTATGTTCAATTAAGAGTGGCTCCCCTCGGGATGTTGCCCGCATGAGGATCCTTAAACAGGTTGCCCCCTCCATTGTGGAACCCATCACTGAAGTCATCAATGCCTCGTTAGGCACTGGTATTGTTCCACCTAATTGGAAGAGCGCAATAGTGAAAGCCCTCCTGAAAAAACCTTCTCTGGACCCTCTAGATATGGCCAATTACAGGCCTATCTCGCTCCTCCCAGGGCTGAGTAAAATCTCAGAAAAATTGGTTAACTCTCGGTTATCCAATTTTGTGGAGTCCAATGGTGTGTTAAAAAGCTCTCAAACAGGCTTTCGCCCGGGCCAAGGCACTGACACCGCCTTGTTGGCAGTCATGGAGGAGGCACGCTGCATTTTAGACTCGGGGGGGATCAGTGGCAGTGATCCTCCTGGACCTGAGTGCAGCGTTCGACACTGTTAACCACCAAGTGTTACTCCAGAGAGTATCGGACGCTGGAGTGAGGGGGACAGCGCTAAATTGGCTTAGGTCATTCCTTAGCGAAAGATCTTTCCAGGTATGGGAAGGGGGCGCACGATCGGCATCCACTCACCTCCATTGCGGCGTGCCTCAGGGCTCCTCCCTGAGCCCTACACTATTTAACGTGTATATGGCTCCCATGGAGGAAGTGGTGGCTCCATTCAACATCAAGATCGTGAGCTATGCCGACGACACCCAACTGGTGTTCGCCCTCTCCCAATCCTCGGAAAACTCCCAGATACTCCATGCCTGCCTCTCACAGGTCCATTCCTGGATGGGGGACTCAGCACTTAAACTGAATGGGTCCAAGACGGAGATTATGGTGATGGGACCTAAAAATCCCTCCCTTTCCTGCTTGGCCTGGCCCAGTTGTCTAGGATGTCTTCCTGAATCCAAGGATGAGATCAAGAGCCTGGGCATTTGGATGGAACGAGATCTCTCCCTCAGAACCCAAGCCTCCAAACTAGCGGGTGTTTTGGTCTCCTCAGATCGGTACGTAAGGTATTACCACTCATCCCTTTTCTATCTAGAAAGCTCCTGATCTAGGGTCTGATAATGTCCAGGTTAGACTTCAGCAATGCGATCTACCTCGGGGCCCCTGAGAGCACTCTGAACAGACTCCAACAAGTTCAAAATGCGGCAGCACGAATGCTCTACAACATCCCCATGTCTCGCTCGGCTAAACCAGCACTGAGGGCACTACACTGGCTGCCAATACGGGTAAGAGTGAAATTTAAATCCCTATGCCTTGCACACAAAATCTTGCAAGGCAAAGGCCCCCCCGTCCTTCAGAAGATGGTGATCCCGTATAAAGCGAGCAGAACTCTACGTTCAGACCAGCAACAACTGACTGTTGTCCCTAGGGTAAAAAAGGCCCGATCAGGAGGAAGGAGATTCTCAGTCAACGTTGCCACCCTCTGGAATGCCCAGCCCCTATGTTTGCGCGCGGAACCATGTCTTCTGCGCTTTCGAAAACAACTTAAAACTCTCCTCTTCTGCTAAACTTCTCTGTTCTCGCTATTTCTAACACTTGCTGGTGGCAAAGCGCTGGGATGCTCTAAGGTACCCGGGCGCTGTACAAAACCGATTTAATAATAATAATAATAATGGAACTGAAAGGCTACAGAAGTTGTTTTGGTCTGTACCCCACATAAGGAAGGGTACATAGCCTTTCATCTGTGTTGATCTATAATGCAGAAAACAAATTCTCAGCATGCTAGGCCTCTGAATTCCAGATGTCCAGGAACAAGTTGCCATAGATAGTGAGGAGTCTATCAGAATTCCATTAAGGCTTTTGTGCAAGTAAAATACAATGTATGAGATCTCCGAATATCCATTCCATGAGGAACTCTTCCTGTGTCCTTAGAAATACTTGAAAAATGCACAAATACGATGATCCACTTAAGAGTATATATATAAAAAAAATTTAGTATGAAGAATTGTAAATTTCCTGGTGTAGATCACATACAGCTCCTATACAGACGGTACTGAATTTCTCCTACCCATCTGACTGAATTGAAGGTTTCCACAAATTGTTGTATTTGACAGAGGTTTTCTATCCAGTACTCAAAACCTGAAAGGGAGTCAAACCTGACAAGAGGGTTGAAGCTTTCAAAATTTGGGATGTGCTGGTTGGGTCAAAGATTGCCAATAACATCAGAAGCCAACTCTAGGGATGTTTTCTTCTGTGTTAATGATTGGATAAGACAGGATCGCATACAGTAACCTGTGTCTCCAGTACAAAAGGATAGTGTTCTCTAGGGAGCCTGCTCCCTCAACATCCAAGGTGCTAAGAGAGGAAGCTTTCTGTTGACATCTGATGCAAACTTGTTCAGCTTCACCACTTAAGATCCTTGAGAATACAAAGGAGGCTTTTGCCTATGCTTGAGCCTGTGAGGAAGTATGAAAAATGCTAAGTGTATTGCCCTGGAGATGCAGGACTCCTGCAAGGTGGGTGACCAACAGCAAGAAGATGTTGCTCAGCAGCTGTTCCAAATAATCTCCTGTCAGAAGACAATGATGAGGGGAGGGAGTACCACCATGCTTTTTTACATAGACTATGGTACTGTTATTGTTGGTAAAGCCAGGTACCCTTACACCCTAAGCCAATGGACTGAAGATAGTTTAAAGCTCCAAGATATTTATGATACAATCTGTCCTCCACAAGTCACTAGATGTGCACCCTCAGAAAAGACATGGTTGCTCACAGTCTGACGTTCCTGCCTTTGGACCCAGTGAGAAGTAAAATACTCATACTAGTAAATTTTCCACTGATCGTCCCAAAACCCCAGCACTAGGTTGGGAATATCAATTAGCAAAGTCTTCCACCTGCTTATCTCATTGGTAGGCCACTTGTATTGTTTACCGTCAATACCTGCACCACTGTGTCAAAATGGACTTAAAGAATTGCAGCTGCTAGGACAGAATAACAGTGGACTCTCCTCAATTACTCCAAAAGCTATTAAACCTTTACTAACTTATAGAGGGAGACTGGATGTATATAAAAAAAAGAGTAAACAGATTGAATATAGAGGCTGATAGTGTGCATGACCTCTGAGAAAAATCCAACGGTCATGCCTGCCTTGCGTCCTTGCAATCAAACTTCTTACTAAAGGGCGGACTAACTGAATCTTAAGCTGGCATGATGGCTCTGTGAGCTAACTGCTTGCTGATATAATCTTGAAGTCTGTTTGAATCCCTTTAACTTAACTGAGCCTTTCATCCTTCATACATCAATAAACGGAGCAAATCTATTATTTACTGTGCTTAAAAATAGCTAAAACTGAGATGAAGCTCTATGCAAAATGTTTCTATCTTGAGGGTATTCTTCAGCATACACTGCTGCAAGAGGAGTGTTGACCTCCTGCTAGAAACAGTGGGGAAAGTTGGGACTAGCACACAATTTTAGGCAGGCAAAGTTATGCTGAATTTTAGGGCAATCTATACAATGCCAATGTCCATTATGGCCTGGAAATTAAGTCCAAGGCCAATTACTTTTGATCTTCATATGTTACAACGTGATACAAGACTCATCAGAGGGCTACGACCAAAAGGGAGGTGTAGTGCAAACGCCTTGGTTCTATCATAGCACTAATGGGCAGTGAAAGGAAGTGCTGGCATAGACAGAGCAGGACACACTACACTGGCACTATGGCTAGAAAAGTATTGAGGCCCGAACAGTTGTTGTGGTTTGACCTGTGACTAATCTAGCATGGATGGTGTCGGGATGCCAATGGCATGAGAAGCTGGAGTGGTGCAAACACCATAGTGGCAGGCAGGGTTGGCCAGTCAGGTTTGAGTAATGTATCAGGTGTGAAAATCTATAGTTCCTCAATAGAGGCAGGTCATAATATGACACTTCTAGCATAGCAAATCTCAGTACAACCACAATGTCAAAGGTTGGGTATTGCAAGGGCAGCCAGTGTGTCCTGTGTAATGTGTGTGTGTGTGTGTGTGTTTGTGTACAGGTCATTTAAGGTGTGTGTCCATTTCGGAAATCTCAAAGTCTGAACCCACAGTCCTGCTATCCTACAATCCTTCTCCACCGTCTCAGCATGTCTTTCAGATGGGAGGTCTCTGATGGATAACGAACATTCTCCAGTATTACATCTTTCATAGATTCACATGCTTGTATCTTCCCCGTCGTCATGGTGGGAGTCTCACGGTAACAGAATGACCAAGCAGTATCATAGAGAAGAAAAACTGCATAGAAAATCCCCATAGGGGCTGTATTATTTGGTAACCAGACCATTTCTTTGTTTTGGTCCAAAAGCCAGCCAATCAGCATTGCTGCCCTCACACTCCCCAGCAGCAGCTTCCTGCCTCAGATTTCCAACCGCCTTCGTGTGAGAAAGGAGTCTCCCTGAGCTCTGCTCAGTTTTCTTCTGTTCCTGTGTGAACTTTTGACCCTTTGGAATCTTGTTTCCTATCTTCTAATTGAGGTATTGTGTGTACTTATCTTACTTATGATGGCTGAAAGCTCTAAAAAGAGGCTGTTCAGGCCATGCAGATCCTGTGGGAAGGCCAGACTTTTCTCTGAGGACCCACACGAGGACTGCCTTTACTGCCTCTACCCTAAACACCTGGTGAAGGACTGTAAACTCTGTAGAAAATTTTCTGACAAAACTAAACGTGACAGAGAGGCTAGATTACTGTTATGGCTTCAGAAGAAGAAGGCCACATCAGGCTCAGATTCTGAGGAAGAATCTTCTCACTCCACTCCCAAGAAAAGAAAGGCCTCTGTTTCTGTGGAGAAAGTGGAGTCTAAAAGGAGTAAATCTAAGGAAAAATCGACATCATCTCTTCCTATTACTCCTCTGGAGAAGCAGTCAAGTCTTAAAGGACCTGGATCTGCACCTTCTACCAGTTCAATGGCTTCTGCTACTAAGCCTGTGGTGAAAACTTCAGTTCCGTCGACTACGGCTTCGTCGACGATAGGATCTAAGGCTGCGTCGACGACCACGACGTCTACGACAACGACATCGACGAGTAAGATTTCTCTGTCAGTGAAAGGACCGTCGACGACGACGACTCCGTCGACGACAGGTTCGTTGTTGAGGATGTCGACGGGGGCCCCGTCGACGCAGGTCCCGTCGACGATGGTTCCGCCGATGAAGGTCTCGTCGACGAAGGCCCCGTCGACGAAGGTCCCGTCGACGATGGTCCCGTCGACGAAGGTCCTGTCGACGAAGGTCCCGTCGACGAAGGTTCCGTCGACGAAGGTTCCGTCGACGAAGGTTCCGTCGACGATGGTCCCGTCGACGATGGTCCCGTCGACCGTGGTTCCGCCGACGATGGTTCCGTCGACGAAAATCTTGCTTTCATCGGCTAAAGCGTACAGTTCTCCTCAGTCGAAGACCATGATCTCCATCCGCTCTTTTCAGTCGACGAGAGGTTCGGCTACCATCAGTAAATCCGCAGAGTTCACCTCATGGACAAAGATTTCTCCTTTGCCACCATCATCGCTGCTGGAGCAGGATTCAGATGGAGAGGAGTCCTCAGGTGCCGCCTACAGTCCTTCTCAGCTTCAAATAAAAAGCCAAGACACGGATGAGGAGGAAAGTTATTCCTTCAGGGACAGACCACAATCTTCCAGATATGAATCATTCCAGGAATCTGGTGATTATGATGATGAAGAAGAGCAGCACGCGGACTCACGGGAGGAGGAACGTCAAGAGACGGTTTCTATACCCCTCACCCTTGTGTCTGATCTTAGATTGATGCTAAACGACTACTATCGTCGTTTCCCAGAGGCGAATTCCTCGCAACCAGTTTCACAGACGCCTCCCCCGCAGACACCTAAAAAAGCACCTGCCTCTCAAGATCAAGGGGTTAAATCTCCGCAGGTGGTTACTATAAGGGACGACCTAACGGACTCCGATGAAGATGAAGAGCCCGAAGACGGAGAGCTGGTTCATGATGCCTCGGGGAAGGAATGGGACGAATACGTCTTGCCATCGGCTGCATCACCTGACCCACTCAAATCTACCTCCCCTCCTCAAGACATCGGAGGCTTCCATGATATCATGGAAAGGGCGGCCATGAGATTCAGTCTGGATGTGGAAGTGCAAGAGACGGATTGTTTCTTGTACGATTTCAAGGATGATAACAAAAGGTCACTTCGCTCAATTCCTATTATCCCTCATATCTGGGAGGAGGGCCTGAAGATTCTGAAAACACCGGCTTCTATAGCGGTTTCAGTTCCACGAATTGAAAAGAAATACAGAGCTCCAGAATCCACAGCAGCCTGCCTCATTGGACATCCCAGGCCGGAATCAGTTGTGACGCAGGCGGCGCAAAGAAATTCTAAAAACCCGGTGGCTACTTCTCTAGTGCCACCAGACAAGGAAGGAAGGAGAATGGATGGGGCAGGTAAGAGGTTTGCGGTCATGGCAGCCTCTACCATTAAAGCGGCAAATGCTATGGCACTGCTTGGCCGTTACAACAGACAGATATGGTCAGATCTAGCACCCATACTGTCAGCGCTTCCGGAGGACCGAAAGGAAGAAGCAGCAGCCCTTCTCAAAGAAGGAGCAAAATCGGCTGCCGAGTCTATCGACATCGCCATGGATGTCTCGTCTTTGGCCTTCAGACAAATGGCTGGGGCGGTTTCGCTTCGCAGGCAGGGCTGGCTCAAGGCGACTTCTTTTCGACCAGAGGTGCAGGCGAAGATTGTCGATATGCCCTTTGACGGTGAAAATTTGTTTGGGAAACATATTGATGAGGCATTGCAAGGCATAAAGTCGGACACGGATACGGCTAGAGCGCTGGGATCTCTTCAGCAGGGAAAGTTTCAGTCCTTTCGAAAGAGGGGTGCAAGAGGCCAATTTAATCAAAGACCCTCTTTTCAATCCAACCGATATCAACCGTACAATCAGCAGGGATATCGTCAGTTTAACACAAACAACCAGTTCAGATCCTCTAACTCCTCTTACCAACAACAGTCCAGAGGTAAACCTAACGCCAGGGGGAAAAATCAGCAGTCTAATAGACGTCAATGATTTCAGGCAGGCGCTCCCCACACAAAAGATCCCGGACAACGACCACTATCTGTCTCAATACTACACCAACTGGATGTCCATAACATCGGACAAATGGGTTCTGGATGTCATAAGCAGGGGCCACACGCTGGAATTTGTGGAGATACCACCGGACCACCCCCCAGTACTCAGGCTCAACCATCATCGCAAGGAAATGCAGAAGGAAGTTCTCTCGCTTCTGCAAAAGGGAGCCATAGAGGAAGTGCCACAGCAGCTCAGAGGGAGAGGCTTCTATTCGCATTTCTTCCTCATCAAAAAGAAACAGACCCAGAAATGGAGACAGGTATTGGACCTGAGGGATCTCAATCAATACATAAAAAAGATACCCTTTAGAATGTTGTCGTTGCAAGAGATCTTACTCATGTTAAAGGACAAAGACTACTTGGCGTCCTTGGATCTCATGGATGCGTACTTCCATATTCCCATTCATCGGAAGCACAGGAAGTATTTAAGGTTTGTTGTGGAGAGTCGCCACTTCCAGTTCAAAGTCCTGCCATTCGGACTCAAATCAGCCCCGAGGGTATTCACCAAATGCATGGCCCCGGTGGCGGCCCACTTAAGACTGCAAGGGCATTACATTTACCCATATCTGGACGACTGGTTGGTGACAGGTCCATCTTTCAGGGACGCAGCAGACGCTCTGCAGAGCTGCATCCGGTTGTTTCAGCGATTAGATCTGAGGACCAACTTAGAGAAATCCTCACTGACTCCGGCCCAAGGCATCCAGTTCCTGGGGGCATGGATATGCACCAGAGCAGGGAAAGCCTATCCTTCCGAAGATCGGATGAGAAAGATCATGGGGTTAACGGCTTCCCTTCAAGCAAAAAAGTCCACTTCCGTGAGGATTTACAAGTCCATGTTGGGGATGATGTCATCCTGCATCCCATTGGTACCAAACTGTCGTCTTCGAATGAGACCTTTGCAGGAACAGCTGGACGAACAGTGGGTACAGGCCAGTGGAACCTTCGAGGATCGCATTGCCATCACGAACCGTATGAAGGTGGCCATGTCATGGTGGAAGATCCTAAAGAACCTGGACCAGGGCTTGAGCTTCATTCCTCGAGATCACGACTTCGTGATGACGACGGACGCTTCGCTGAAAGGATGGGGCGCGCATCTTCAAGAGCTGGAAATTCAGGGCCTTTGATCAGATTGAGAAGCTCAGCTTCACATAAACATGTTGGAGCTCAAGGCGGTGTTCCTAGGGCTTCAAGCATTCCTTCCCAGAATACGCCAATCGTCAGTTCTTATCCAAACGGACAGCACCACGACCATGTTTTACCTGCTGAAACAGGGCGGGACGAGATCCAAACAGCTGTCGACATTGGCGCAAAGGATCTGGAAATGGCTCATAACCAACGAAATTTCGATCCAAGTTCAGCATATACAGGGAGTCCTCAACACTCGGGCGGACGCCCTGAGCCGCACTCCCAATGCGACACACGAGTGGGAACTACACGACACTCAGATTCGCATTTTGTTTCAAAGGTGGGGCACTCCCACATTAGATTTGTTCGCGACTCAAAACAATTCAAAATGCGCTCATTTTGCGTCCAGGTACCGTCAACAGGGCTCCAAGGGAAATGCATTCCTCATGGACTGGACAGGGAGGTTTGCATACGCGTTCCCTCCGTTCCCGTTGATACCGCGCATCCTGCGCAAGATGAGATTGGAACCGTGCCGGATTATAATGATAGCACCAGCCTGGCCAAGACAGGCGTGGTTTTCAGACCTCCTTCAATTGTCGAGGGGCGACAAGATCCAGCTCCCGACATTTCAAGACCTCATCTCCATGAAGGAAGGGCAGATTCTGCATCCGGACCTGCACTCTCTAAAATTGTCAGCATGGAACCTCATGAGCGGGAATTTCAAAATCTAGATATTTCGCAAGAATGCAGGCATATTCTCTCACAAGCTAGAGCTGTATCGACGAACAAAACATATACAGCAAAATGGACCCGTTTCTGCCACTGGTGCAACAGACAAAACTTGCATCCGTTTGAGGTACAGCCTGAAGGTATCCTGCCTTACCTGCTTTCACTATCTAAGTCAGGTCTGTCGCATGCTTCGGTCAAAGTGCACTTAGCAGCAATATCACGATTCCGGCGGAAGCCAAATGAACCATCTCTCTGGTCATCCAGAGTAATAAAGGAATTTATCAAGGGACTTTTTAGAGTCTTCCCACCCATCCAGCGCCCACCTGTGCCGTGGCACCTTAATACAGTCCTATCGCAGCTTATGAGGCCACCTTTTGAGCCCATACATAAGACAGACTTGCAGTTCTTGTCATGGAAAACAGCCCTCCTTCTCGCCTTAACATCTGCAAGGAGGGTTAGCGAAATCCAGGCCTTTTCAGTGGAGGAACCCTTCTTACAATTTCGTCAGGACAGGGTTATATTGAGAACAAATCCTACCTTTATTCCCAAGGTGGTGACGTCTTTTCACCTCAACGAACCCATTATTTTACCTACTTTTTTCAGCAAGCCTTCATCGGAAGCAGAAAGAGCCTTACACTCTCTAGACATTTCTAGATGCCTAAAGTTCTACATTGAACGGACAAAAACGTTCCGCAAGTCCAAGCAATTATTCATTGCATTTGAAGGACAGAGGAAAGGTCTTCCATTGTCGAGACTGAGTATTGCTAGATGGATATCCTCAGCTATCCTGAAATGTCACGAAAAAGCGGGGAAGCCGCTATGTTCTAAAGTGCATGCACATTCAACGAGGAAGATGGCAACCTCGATGGCCTTGTTCGCAGGAGTGGCACTGCCAGACATTTGCAGAGCAGCAACGTGGAAGAGTGTGCATTCATTTACAAGACACTACTGTCTAGACACTGCGTGGAAGGAGGACACGGCAGTGGGACAGGCTGTTCTGAAGCGTCTATTCCAGTAAGGTATGGTCTAATGGCATATTGTTTTTACTATACAGTGCTTTGATTTATACTTATACATGCATTTATCGTATTGCTGATGCTTTCATAGCTACTGTTATATCATTGCTTTGCGGCAGAGCTTCCTTCTGAGTTCTGTCCTGGAAACGCTACAAGTATGGTGAGCACTGCTTACTACTCTGATACAAGCATGTGAATCTATGAAAGATGTAATACTGGAGAAGGAATTAGTTACTTACCTGTACACTATAGTTCTCCAGTATTATCTTTCATAGATTCACATGCGCCCGCCCGCCTCCCCGTTTCTCAGGCAGATCTTGTTCTCGGTATTTATCCATGTCTCTCACTCGGGGACGGAAATCTGAGGCAGGAAGCTGCTGCTGGGGAGTGTGAGGGCAGGGCAGCAATGCTGATTGGCTGGCTTTTGGACCAAAACAAAGAAATGGTCTGGTTACCAAATAATACAGCCCCTATGGGGATTTTCTATGCAGTTTTTCTTCTCTATGATACTGCTTGGTCATTCTGTTACCGTGAGACTCCCACCATGACGACGGGGAAGATGCAAGCATGTGAATCTATGAAAGATAATACTGGAGAACTATAGTGTACAGGTAAGTAACTAATTCCTTCTAAACCGGGTAGAAAATGATGCATTTCACAATAAAACAAAAATCTTGCTTCTGCCTAGCACTCTGCCTCCTTCCTGAGCGACCTTCATGTATCAGTTCCATCCTCCTCTTGCCTCTATTCTTACTTCCAACCCTGTTCCACAACTGCTGGTGCCTGCCATTACACTGATCTCCAGCAATGCTCTCCTAGTCCATTACTGTACTGTATAAAAAGTCGTAGAGCCTGACATGGAATTCATTTGCAGAAAAAATGTTGCAATGATTGAACCCAATACCTTTTAATTTTAGATAAGTATTACAACTATTTATAAATTGGGCCCCTCGCAAAATGCAGAAGCTATAGCTTTAAGCTTCCTGGGAATCTGGTTCCGCTCCTGCAGGCTCGGACAACATTATCGTGTAGAACAGAGGATCATATGGACATCTTACGCCTTTACAGCAACCAAGATTCTCTGTGCCCTGGAACGTAGACAACTCTCGTTCAGCTCTGTGTGGAAGCTCGCATCAAGCTCTCTGTTTTTCTTGAGGTTTTAAAAATGTTCAAAGAAGAGCGAATCCAGTTAGGGTTTTGGAAATTAATTTGCTATTGCACAGCCTTTGGCCGCCCTGAATGAGTGGAAGCATAATTATGAAGTTATAATTTTAACTTTGAAATGGTCCAGTGGCATTTCTTTCTGCTTGGATTCACATGAACAGTTAGAGGGTTAGTCTTTGATTTTCACTGGGGTGTTGTGAGTAACCTGTCCCATGCTGCTCTTCACCTTCTAGGTGGCTGCGGCTTTTGCATGTTTCTCTGGTTGACATTGCCCGTGTTCTGCATATTTCATCCCTAAATACACAGGTAGCAGCTTTGCCAGAAATTCCACTCTATTACTGAAGCCACCATGTATTTAATAGTCAGCACGCTGCACTTCAAGAATATACGGTTCCTTGTTAAGTGACTGTCCCTTGATAATATCCCTGCTTTGAGATGGAAACTTCTTTGCCTTGGACAAAGCTTTAATACAATGGGTACCACAGCAACATTTTTCACACTGTCACCATGACTTATGTTTGCAAAGATGCCACTTGGGTGTGAAGTGAGGCATTAGTATCTCCTCCGGATCTGATCCCTTGATGGACACTATAGTTTGTATGAAGACCTCACTATAATCCGTAGCTCCTAAGGATGGATAGCGCTTAGTGTTCTATGCCCAGGGTGCACTGCAGGCCTCCACATTGCAGACGTTATTGAAGGATAATAATGCATTTCCTGCTTTGCACTCCTAAACGGAGCCACCATGGCCTTTCCTCCTTTGCTATGATAGATTCATGGTTCCTCTGCATGACTCCAACTGCAGTTAGGCCCTAGTTTTTTTCTATACATATACTATCAAGGGGTTGTAAACGCACATTTGCTCCATCATAACAGATTAAAAATAGTACACATTACAAAGCATTTTTTGAGGATTCTAGCCTGACGATGGAGGATGTAAAAATGTAGAACTCTTAATGACAGCACAATGATTTCCTGATTCAAGAGCAATACTTTGCTTACAGTAGTTCTAGAGGTAATGAGATCAGAAAGGAAAATGGGCACGGTTTACTAGGATTTGCTGGAACCACATACTCAGCAGGAGCATGTGGGCAGTTACAGGCCAGAATGAATGATGTCACACGGGGTTCCATGAATTCTTGTGGATCATATGACCCTACTGTTTCTAATGCGGATACTCTGGCGCGCACATACATACATACAATTCGAATGTTTAGGGACACCCACAATCTTGATCCCATCCATACTTACACTCTCTCCATCACACAATCCCCTTCTAGTTACCCACCCCCAGACTTTTCCTGCTGGGTGTGGTAAGTGCTGGTGTGGTCGGAGGGCAGGGGAGGGGAGCGCAGAATACAACGCCCTAATGCTAAAGGCCACATCTAGTACAAGCGAGCAGCAGGAAGGAGAAGCTGCTAATGGCAAACATCTATTCTATAACCCCCTCCCCTTTCCTGGTCTAAAGAAATACATTATTCCTAAGCGAAAATTAACAATCTTCTTCAAGAGACACTAAGAAGCCTCATCAGGGTACCACCGAGGCACACGGAGATGCCACCAACCCCACACACAGGGCAGGTGGACTCCACAAGCAGTGGACGGATGTCGGTCTGTGGAGGCAAAATCATCTCGCCGTCCATCTCTTTTGGCCCATCGGTGGTTCTCCCACATTGCACGGGGTCACAGTGCGTGTGTCACACAATCGTGAAGTTGTCCTCCCAAAGCATTGAGCCACATTCAGGAGTCCAGCAGGAGGCTGAGCAGGGTCCGCACCCTGCATGCACACCATCTCCGCAGGGGGCAGAAGTACTGGTAGTGGAACTGCTCAAACTCTGGTGTCTGCCGGATGTCACGCAGGAAAGCAATGTCCAGGTCAGACTCAGTGAGGATGATGAGGAGCAGGAGCAAAGCGAAGAGGATGCCAAGCGCTACAGGGAGCAGGCGCAGGACGCTGAGTGCCACTGTATTCGGTGACTCCGCCTCGCCGCTGGCTGTCAGAGCGCAGGGCACTAGACCGCCAGCCTCCTCAGACACAGGTACAGGGGTGCCTGGTTCCGACTCCCGCTCTTCCTCAATGCTGCAGGGGGCACCATTGACTTGACGGCCCAGCAGCAGCTCCAGGTTCTTCTCGGCCACTGGTGTTGGCAGCACACTTTCTGAAGGGTTGTAGGCCTCGTCTGATATCACAGTGGCTCCACTGCTACGCTCTGCTGTGAAATGTCGAGCGTGGCTCCCAAAGGTGTCGTTGTGAGAGGATGAACGCACCGGGGTGGAGTGGGCGCTGTCACGGAGAGATTCAAGTCCTGCAAAATAATAAGTGACAGTGTGAGCTGTGAAAAGATGAACGTTTGTGGGAAACAGGAAGGGAAATAGCTAAAAATAAATGCACTTGAGAATGACAAAAGAAGGGTGAGGCTGCTGGGCAAGAGGAGAGACATGTAGAAAGAGGGGTAGAGATCTTTGCATGGGACAGTTCATTAAAAAAAAAAAAATTCAATTATACACAATATAAATTAAAGCTAAAGCCAATGTCCTATCAAATGCACTTAGCTATGGATCAAATCCAAAATAGAAACTGTGACATAACAAAGTAAAACTTAGAAAGCCAAGAATCTTCAAACAGGGTTTGAGAGCATGAAGTGATTGGAGAAGGTCCACTCTCACTTACAAATAAACCACTTAAAGATCTCCCGATCTTACAAGCACATTGGAACGCCCTTTCCATTGTAGTGTCACTGCAGAACTCTGCTTAAGGTCCCTACTCTTTGAGGCTGTTCTTGGTATTTCTTTGAGAATAGCAACATGCTCTTTTCATCTAAGAGCGGGCACAGCAAACGTGGTTATGAAAAACAACCAATACTAAGCAGGAAGAGCTGTAGTCATAAAATTCAGGATCTGGTTCCAGAATATGGTACGGCTACACAGGATCTGGTCTACTCTATGGATCGAACGCAAAGACCTACAGCGACTAGATTTCATCTGGAAACAAACATTTTGCTAGTGCTCTAGTGTGCACCTGGGTGAAAGACCCCCGAATATATGTTTTGTTCAGAGGTGGCAACGTAATTGGAATAGTGGACTTTGACAGCTTTTGAATTATAAAAATGGAAAGCTGTCAGACACCTTCAAATGTGTTTTTGGACGCTTGTAAAGAAGATTTTAAATGCAGATGCACCACAAGGCTGTTTTGTTGGCCAATACTATAAACCACTTGTGTTTAATGAAATGTGCTGCTGTTGCTTCTAAATGTCACTTCCTGAGAAGTGGGATTGCAAATAAAGGCAGACCCCCCAGGATATAGCGGCATGGATTAGCAAATTTAGCGGCACAAAAATGGAAATTTAGCGGCACAAATATGGAAATTTAGCGGCACAAATATGGAAATTTAGCGGCAATTTTGCGGCATTTTATGTGGCCATTTTTCCTACAACAAACACAGATATCTTAGTTTTTTGTTATTTAACAACATGAAGCTATGTATATTTGGTTTCTTTACAATGTAGACACTTTGGGGCAGATTTACAAGCCCCTTGCGCTGCTTTTACGCCGCCGTTGCGTCACTGTTGTGACGCAGCGGCGGCGCAAAAGATGCACCATGGTGCGGGGTATTTACAACGTGACGCATCTCCCAGATGCGTCACGTTGCAAAGCCCTGCGCCAGAAGAGGCGTACCATTGCAGGTCAGTTTGTGTCTTGCAATAGCCTTAGAGCTTGGTGCCACTGTACCTGCTGCACTAATGATGGCTATACCTATCGCCCCTTTACAGTGTATTTTGAACACGACCTGATATCCCACCGGATGCCCGTTCAACAGATCTAAACACTAGAGAAAGAGCAGTCAAAACCGCCAAGTGGTCACTTGTTAAACAGTAGCGAACTGCATGTTGGTACTTGTAGTTTTGTTGCAAAATGTCAGCCTGCAAATCGTCTCCGATTTAAAAGCGGGGATTGGTTGAAGTTGACACCCATGACATGGGGCCACTTGACACCCGTGTTAAATTTCTCGCCTCTAGGATTTTTCCCATGGCTCACTCCCAGGGGGAAATGGTCTGCAATAGGTGAGCTCAACCCTCTGACTTCATCCCTTGTCCAGCGCGCCTCTGCAGATACCCCGTCCCGTGTGCGCCTCAGCTCTCTCGGCTGAGTGGTTCTGTCTGTTTATCTTGAGGGACAGACATCTCTGCACGGCGCTCCGTCTCCAAGCCTGCGAATAGGGTGACCAACTGGCATTGGTGCAAATTCAGGACGGTGAGTGTACAAATTCAGGACAAAGGGTCAAAATTCAGGACACAAATTCAGGACAGGAGGTCAAAATTCAGGACAAAACTTCAGGACAATAGGTACGTTTTAACACATCAGAGATCGCGCAATAGTATATAAGTAAGCCCAGCCATTTCCAAACATATTCAACCGTTTGCAAACCTATCCATCATGTATCCTTCCATCTATCATTTCACTCATCCATCCCTTCATCCATCCCCTCATCCATCCTTTCACTCATCTCCATTATCCATCCACCCTTTTACCCTATCCATCTGTACACTTATCCATCCACTCCTCATCCCATCCCATCCATCCATTCACTCATCCATCCATTCAGCCATTTACCCTTTCACCAATCCAGCCATCATTTCACTTACTAATCCTTCCACCCATCCACTATTTTAGTCATCCATCCATCCTCCCTTTCTCTCTCCATCGACCCTTTCACTTAGCCATCCTTCCTTCCATCCTTTCACCCACCCATCATCCATCCATCCATCTGTCCTTCCCCTCATCATCCATCCTTCCCCTTATCACCCATCCATCCTTTTCCCTAATCATCCATCCATCCTTTCCCCTCATCATCCATCCATCCTTTTCCCTCATCATCCATCCATCCTTCTACCCACCCACTCTTCATCCATCCATCCTTCCCCTCATCATCCATCCATCCTTCCCCTCATCATCCATCCATCCTTCCCCTCATCATTCATCGACCCATCCATCCATCCATCCATCCATCCATCCATCCTTTCACCCACCCCCTCATCATCCATCCATCCACCCTTCCCCTCTTCATCCATCAATCCACCCTTCCCCTCATCATCCATCCTTTCACCCACCCCCTCATCAACCATCCATCCACTCATCATCCATCCATCCTTCCCCTCATCCATCCTTCCCCTCCATCCATCCATCCTTCTCCTCATCCATCATCCTTCCCCTCATCCATCTTTCCCCTCATCCATCATCCAGCTACCCTTCCACCCATACATCCAGCTATTTACATTTTCTCTCCATCCATCCCCTTACATCAATCCATACATCCTCTCTCATTATCCATTTATTCAATCTTTCATTCATCCATTCACCCTTTCACTAATTCATCCAGCCATTCACCCATCCCTTCACTTACTTACTCACCGACCTTTCCATATTAATCTTGAGCTGAGCCCTTTTGAGAAGAGGCCCATCAAGAACTTCACCCTCGCTGCAGGGGCCGTTCCAGGACTGGGACAGAAGCCACCCAGGGCGGAGACAGGATCCACCACAGGGGGGGACAAGAGCCATCACAGGTGTAGGTGGACTGGAGCCACAACATGGGGGGACAGGAGCCATCACAGGCAGGGGATGGACTGGAGCCACCACATGGGGGGACAGGAGCCATTACTGAGGGGAGGGCAGGAGCCATCACAGGAGAGGGAACAGGATCCACCAGGGTGGGCATGCAGTATTCTAGTATCATCTTGGGCTCCTCGCCCCCTCCTGCACAAGACAACGAGAAGGCAGGCTCTCTGTCCAAAATGCCATCCCCCACTGTGATGTACAGTACTTACAGGAGATACTCTAAGAGAACTGATTGAACTGATTGTCCACCATACTTTGTTAATCAGTGTGGGTGCGATTGTGCCATTTCTTTATTTTCTTACATTATAAACTGCATGTTGAAGAACCGAGGTTTGCTTACAATTTAGTGACAGTAATTACGCTCTGTGAAGAGAACCACGTGCTGCCTCGGTGTAATCAGGGGTGTAATCTGGCCGAGTCTCGGATGTTTGGGGCCCTGGGTAGAAATGGGATGTGCGAGCCCCCTCCAAATAGCAGAGACATGATGCATTCAGGGCTGTTTGCATGTGAATAGATGTCGCTGCTCCTGAGCCTGCAGCCCCTCCCTCTCAGTCACCTTCGCAGCGCCTCTTAACAGGTCAGCAAGGGCTGGAGGTGTCAGGGCTGCCCCCCCCCCTCCTCTCAGTCACCTTCGAAGCACCTCTTAACAGGTCATCAAGGGCTGGAGGTGTGAGGGTTGCCACCCCGCTGTGCCTCTCCAATGCTGCTGAGTATCTTGGCTGCTAGCCCAATTCACAGGCGATAGCCACATAAAGCAGACCCCCCAGGATATAGCGAAAAATGCCGCGATTTCTACAAAAAATGCCGATTTCGCGGGCATTTTTGTAAAAATCGCGGCATTTTTTAAAAAGTACCGATTTCGCGGCAAATCGCGAAATCGCGATATCCTGGAGGGTCTGTAAAGAAGTCTATCACCAAAGGAACTGGTTCAGAAGGTCCTACACCTACTTCACCTCAAAGTATTACTGAATTTAATTGGTTTAGATAACCAAAGACAGGCAAATACACAGTGCAATCACAATACCATGAATTCATCCAAAAACACAATGCTACTCGTTGCATTACATCAGGAAGTCAATTTATAGTGGTTCCACCATTTCCTCATAATCTTATGAAGCTTATGGGTGCATCTCCCAGGCTAACGCATAACCATGCACAGGTTGGGTGATCTGTGCTGCTGCATAGATGACCAGCAATAAGACTGCAAGGGGATTTTAGTACAATGACCTGCTGCAGATGAGATGATGACTTCAGGTAGTTGTCAGTCTACTGACCTCTGGGCGTTGCCTCTGCAGGTCCCGAGCGTTTCCAAATGTTCTGGCACCAAGGCTAGTCGTTGGCAGGCGGCAGTCAGCAGAGGACAGGAGGATATCGCCATTTTACCCAGGCTGTGAGGACAGGTCACCCCAAGCCAGTACGGGTTGGATGGGCTTGAGGGCGCCCGTGCTCTCTGCTGTTTTGCGGCCAACATGGCTACCTCCAGTGCTGCATGAAGGGGGAAGAAAACACTTTACCGCCCTGCTTGCACTAATGCCTACAGGCCCTACGTGGGCAGGAGGTGCCCGCCTCCCCCCCACATGTCGGACAGGAGTGAGTTCTGGGGCCAAATAGTGCGAGAAGGAGAAACCTTTCCTCAGTCTGTAGCATGTGACTGGATCCTTAGTTTGTCCCGGCAGGTCTCTGAAGAGAGTAGTCTTATAGATGGTTGCGAAGGCCCAGACCCTCTGCACAGTCACAGGATGACTGAGAGTGTGACCCGTAGGCCAGACACACAAGCAAAGTCACTAAATACTTCAATTTGCCAGCTGAAGTGTTGGGCGTTTGCGGATAAGTTTTCTTGTGGGCTCTTCAAATGCATCTAGAGGGATGCTTTTAACCCGTTCCGTGCTCCCGTCGGCCAACGGGAGCACTACCTAGCAGGTGCTACCGTCGGCCAACGAAGCCCCGCCCACTCAATAGAACGCCCGCACCGCGGCGGAAAAACCACCGCGGTTAAGGCGTTAATTGCGATAGTCTGAAGCAAGTAGTATTTCGTCTGCCAGGTACAAATGGGCCCTCCCGGATGGTTCCGGCTTTCTGTATACAATTTCGTAGGGGGTGGTTGTGCTTCCCCAAAACCCACCCCCCACTTCATTGGGGCTCCATTACTTAGGCTGTGCCATGGGAAAGCCCCCCACCCCCTTCGTACCTGCACAGAAGTTTAAAGCAGCCATAGCTACAAATACATGGCAGGAGGACTGTGTATAGCATCTTTTGCAGTTGAATGCATTAAAACATAACCTGGCCGCACTAATCCATGCTTTCCAGGTGCTTTTTCGAAAGTTATCGAACACCTCACTAATTCCGCTGTTAAGGGTTTTTAAGGCAAAATTAATCCCAGCATTATCCTTTGGCTCCTTAGCATTTCCTGAAAAATTAGGATACTTTTTCAATGTTTTGCCTATTATTTAATCTCCCCAATAATGCATCACAAGTCCATATGAGGCTTGAATTTGGGCTTATTGATCAACGGATAGACCAGACGGCCTTATTGATTAAGTATGAATTTGTCATGCGAATGCAGGCATATTAAAAGTGTACATTTAAAAGGAGATGCAGATGGGTGCAAAGATTTGCATGCATGTCAGCGTTGACTTTTGTCCTAAGAGACCTTCAGGTCGACAGCTTATGGAAACAAAACCTACAGTACAATGGCTTTAAAATTAGCACACACGAGAGGCAAGATGGCGTTTGAGTGAGTGAGCAGCCGCTGTGTCACTCTCACTCTCTCGGAGAGCCTGCCTACACTATGGATTTCGGGAGCTATGAGAATGCCTAGAAGCCTAATACAACTTGCAGTAGGAGCAGCAGTTGCCGGGAGAAATATCCAAGATTACCCAAGGTTCTTTATCTCCTACTTCTTACCGCTGTCTTCATCTCTGGGGGTGTCGCCATCAACCATCAACCCTGGTAGGAAGCCGGAGAGAGAAAGCAGCTTATGAACCGCCCGTATCTGCGAGAAGTGACAGCGGCAGCAGTGAAAGCGTTTATAAAACAGGATTGATTCCGACGGCAGTGGTGAAGCTCGCAAATCGTGATCGAAGTTTGCTGATAGTCTCCTGATACTCTATCCGATTTTGCCGACAGCTGCTGACTGCATGTGTATCCGACATCCTTCACAGGGCTGTCTGCCGGCCTCTGAGTCTCCAGAGAAAACAGTCTGAACCTCTTCAGAGCCCTGGGATGCCTCAGAGCCTTCGGAGCTTTCCGTAGACCAGGCTCAGCAACTTCGGGATGGAGGCGGTGTTCGGCGATGGAATCGCCTTGCCGTGTACTGGGTGATTTACCAATGTACCAATGTTGATACAGTCGCTGACACTGATGTTGAGGGTTTGCTGTGCTGAGCTTTGATATCCAAACTACCGAGCACGAAACTGTTGAGGTGAGGAGGAGGAAATAATAATCTTGCTAGCGGTCCGCATCAGACCCACGTTTGTCCCACGTTTGTTTTGCTTCATTCAGCTCTCTCGTGTTTCTCGTGCTGTTGAGGTCTTGGGGATTCTCCATAGTGTGCTCAGACCCCAGAGCCTAGTGCTGCCTCGGCGGAGCTGCATCCTTTAGGAGTCTGTGACAGAGTCAAGAAAAAGGAAAAGAACATACAGCCAATACAGTCCATAACAATCAATAACAATAACAATTAATAACGGTCTTAAAAAAAAAAAAAAAAAAAAAAAAATTTAACAACTTAGACTAACTTAAGTGAGCCCAAACCTACGGCGGTCGGATGTAGTCACTCGAACAGAGTCAATAACTGAACTTGTGTGATACTTTTGGCTATTCTTTGGAGACTCTTTTGTGACTCTTTTGTGGTACTATATGTGAGAGAACGCAAGACAGAGAGACAGAGAGACAGTGAACAGCGCACAGCAAGACCTCTCTGGCTACTTACAGTGTCCTTAAGTTTATTTTGAGCTCCTTGGGCTGCGTGACTGCTTACTCTGTGCTTGCTACAGTGCATGTAGGTGACCTCTATGGTTTATTTACGTTTACTTACTTACTTACTTACTTACGCTTTTTTGTGAGACGCTTACTCTGGGCTTATTCTGTATTGCGCTGATAACTACGCTGATAACTGATAACTGATAACTCTTGCCAACTCTTGCCAATGCTTCAACTGCTGAGGGTGATATATCCAGAAGACTAGCTATCTACAAGAGTGTATATAGGAGTGTATACAGGAGTGAACTGGAGTGAACAGTCCCCCTATCACTGGATACACAGATGTAGCACTAATGAAAACACCTACAATAAAACTTCAGGTTTTTATTTTTTTGAACAAAAGTTGGGCAGGTAATCTAACCTGTATAGCTGATACTACCCGCTCAACTGGCAAACCTCGTGGGCATAAAACATCCACCCAACTGAGTATACAGCAGAATGAGCAGAAGAAGGGCCTAAGTAAGAAAATTACCAGCACGATCATCAGTACTACGACTATACGATCGTGCAGTGCTCCGCATAAATCTTCTGGACAAGGCGACTCACGTGTTGATAAGCCAGAATTGGAGGCTATGGAAGACTTCGAGACAAGAGTTGGCCTTCCACTGATGAACACACATACTGAATCCACGGAACCCAAGGAGCATAGGGAGGCCAGGGAGCCTAAAATTCACAAGTCACTGAATGAGCTGAATGAGCTGAATGAACCTGAAAAACAGAATCTAACCGGCGCAGATGTTTCAAAAGATCGATTGAAGGATCTTTGCAAGCAATCATCATCAGTCAAAACTACAGAGGATGCAGTGGATACTCTTCACGACTATGCAACCAAAACTTCAAGGGAGCAAATCATGCATGTAATGGACACACACACTCATCGACGACCTGAAATAAAAGGGCCTGAAACCCGGGGCGCGAAAGCAAAGGAATCTAAAAACAAAGCACGAGATGAAGAAATAGTGAAGGACAAAGATAAACCAAAGGGTAAAGGTTCGGATAAGGAAAAAGATAAAGCAAAAGAGAAAGAAAAGGACAAAAATAAAGGCAAAGAGAAAGACAAAACCAACGAAAGGGACACTAAAAATGACCAGAATAAGAAAGTCCCGGGGGATAATGAGAAAAGTAAACGCAAGGAGAAGGAGAAAGAGAAAGATATCGATTCAAATGATGAGGTGGAGCTGATGGCAAAAAAGGCCAAAAGATTACAAACGATCAAAAACCTGAAAGGTAGCTCTAAAACGAACGAGCATGCAATTGCCCAGCAGCCCAGTATCTCTACTATCTTCAGCCCAATACCCAAGGAAAGAGGTGATAAAATTCACAAAGATCCGACTTCTATTCAAACCCATAGGCTTGAGGATAACGGCACAAGAGATATAGATCTTGTCTGTGACACACTAGAGAACACCGGGCTTGAGGCAACCACATCACAAATTAAAGCGTCGGCCCCTGGGGGCCTCAATTGCAACATGGGAGAATTTTACTCTAACTCCCCCTGTGCTAAGGCAACCTACGCCAACAAATTAGAAACTAGTAATTCATATCTTGGCCTAACTGGAACTCCAGGCCATGTACAAAACACTTACAAAGGGGAGAAACAACTGCTTCAATCTGACATTGAAAATCCAACAGAGGAATCAGATGCAGATATCTACGAGACTGGTGTCTCAACTTCAAGTGGGTTAAGTGATGTGATGAACGACGATAACCTTCTATCACCCCATGATGACTCTGACTGCGAGGAACCCAGGAAATCTCAAGAATGTGACTTAAGCATCACTCCAAAGGGGAAAAAAAATGTGAAAAGAAGATCAAGGAATAGACGGCTTAAAAAACTGACTGCTGTGGAAAGCTCAGATCCCGGTAGTAGTTATGGACAAAATATTAAAACTAATGGGAAGGAAAAAAACTTCGACCACTCAAATTCAGAAGAGGAAGCTGCAGATCAACACATGGGGGAAGACTCAAATGAGACTGACACTAATATAATCCATGGAGATATTACTAGAAAAGGTACAACGGCAGAACCATCCCTGAGAGATATTTTAACCACCATATCAGCTCTTCATAAAGACATAAAAAAGGACAGTCAACGCAATCATCTTGCTATTCAGAAATTAGAGGGAGCGGTCAAAAAAGTTGGCAATACCTGCATCGAGATTTCAGAAAGGATGTCCTCGCTAGAAACTCGTACGGAATATTTAGAGAAAGATGTAGCTCTTCTACAAAAACAGGATAAAACCCAAGACGAAATCATTAGAGACTTAAGGTTTAAAGTCGAGGATCAGGAGAACCGATCAAGAAGAAACAATCTCCGCTTTCTGGGTATCCCAGAATCTGTGGAGAATAATGACGTCAGAGGATACATAAGTAATCTCCTGAAAAAATCCTTCCCGGAACTAACAAAATGGGATATGGACAAGGAAATTCAGCGAGCACATCGCTTTCCCCTTATGCAAAGGAAATACACCGAGAAATCTCCTAAATACCCAAGAGCTATCCTGGTTTATTTTGGGAACTTTCTGCTTCGTGAGGCCATCTATGACCTGGCACGGCCTACCAGCAAACGGGAGTATAACGGATCTTTATTCTTTGTCAGACCAGACTTTGCACATCTCACTGTGGAACGAAGGTGGAGAATGCGACAACTTTATACCCCCTTTGAAAAAATTGGTGCGACAGTGTACCTGCAGAACCCTTGTCGTCTGAAAGTAATCTTTAGAGGAACAACGCGTATCTTCTACAGTGAAATCCAAGCAGAAAGCTACCTGCAAGAACTAACAGATGTTGCCAGGAAGACAAACTGATAAAGACTATATACTACTAACTGAATATATACCTATGGTCGCTACTCGGCTATTTGTTTTATAGCACACCTGCCTATGCCCTCTTAACATGTGTGATAGCATATTTTTTGTTACATACACTAGTTTTGGGCTCAATCTAGTTACTGCAGGTGTGTACTTATGCCTTCTTATAGGTATGGAAATATAGCTCTCGATAGTTATTTTTTGATTCTTGTTCTTTTCAAACAGGCAGGATAGGAGGCTGTGAGAGTGGTCGTCGGCGATCTGACCACCCAGATGCCCACACCTGGATCCCCTCGGATCCAGGACGCCTCTATGAGTGGGAGGGGGGGGGAGGGCTATTCTTTTGACAGGGTGGGATTGCGGAGGGATGGGGCTCAAAGGGGAGGGGCAGAAGGGGCAGTCTGGCTAATATTAATTACTTTGGTGGGGTTAAAAAAAGGATACCACATGGCAAAATGCTTCTTACAGAAGATAAGTTCTCGGCTGGCTACAATGATTGAACAAACCTTGAAAATTATACCTAAGACTTTACGATGTCTTCATTAAAAATTTTATCTGTTAACATTTGTGGCTTGAACGACATAAATAAACGTCAAAATGTAGCCATCTGGCTCCAATCAGTTGGGGCAAACATAATATGCCTACAAGAAACCCATATTGAGGCTGCTCAAACCCACCTTTTAAAATCACTCGGATTTAGGCTTGTATGCGCTACCACTCAAGGTGTTAGGACTAAGGGGGTTGCTATCTTGTTCAAGGGTCAGGGACACACATTCCCGAAAAGCAAAGTTGACAAAAATGGGCGATGGGCAATCACAATGCGACAAGATACTGAAGGGAGGAAAACGACGATCTGCACTCTTTATGGTAGCAATGAAGATGACCCCTCAAGCATTAACGAAATCTCTAATGAACTAGCACACTGGCCATTACCCGTTATTCTGTGTGGTGACTTTAATTTAAATTTGCCCCATGATTGGTCATCTAAGGACCACTGGGTATATAAGGGCCGCAAACCAAAGGTCTTTAGGGCAGTAAAAGATCTTTGCTGCATGCATGGACTGGTAGACGGATGGCAATCCACCACACAACTTCCTCACGATACTGGGTATACATTCTACTCATATCCACATCATACGTATGCCAGAATTGATTTTTTTTTCTTTTCTAACTCTTTAAAAAATATAAGTAAAATTAATAAACTAACCAAAATACTCTCCGATCATAATCCTTTAATGTGTATGGTGAATATAGGCGCCATTGAAAAAAGAATAAGATCATGGACCTTTGAAAAAACCCTGTTACATGACCCTAACTATTGCTCACATATGCGAGAGTGGATCCCAAATTTTATACAGGAGAATCTGGGTAGCACTGGAATAGATGTGGTCTGGGATGCATTAAAGGCGGGGATTCGGGGGGAAACCTTACAATACTCTGTAAGATCAAACCGTTTATCTCACATTAAATCTCAGACTCAACAAGAAGAACTTCGACAGGCGGAAGAGGGTCTAATTGAGGCCATCAAAGCGCATGCTGGGACAGAAATAATCGAAAGAAACCAAACTCAAGTAGCAATAGCTAGAGCAGTAATTATTGATGATATTACAGCTAAAGCGGTAAAAAGAGCTACTGCTAATCGAGAGATGGTATACGAGGTAAATGAACTTGTTGGTCACCAACTAGCGGTCCGTTTGCGTCAATTAGAGACGACCAATACTATTCAGGAGATATCTGATCCAATAAAAGGTATAGTTACTGATCCCGAAGACATTAAGGAAGCCTTTTTCCAGTTTTATAGCTCATTATATACTGAGGGAAGGGAGGATAACAATATAGAAAATATGATAAATGAGTATCTTAACTTACTAAACACCTCAAGTTTTGGTGAAACAGACCAATCGGTATTAATGGATGATCCGAACTTAGAGGAAATTCAACTAATAATCAAGAATCTACCAAAGGGAAAGGCGACAGGCTTAGATAGTCTTCCGTCGGAATTTTTTTTAACTTTCCTAACCGAACTTCAACATATAATGGTGACTCTATTTGGTTATATTTTCAGAGGGGGAACCCCTCCTAAATCTTGGTCCAGTGCAAAAATTATAATATTTCCAAAAAAAAACAAACCACCTGATCAATTAGGCTCATATAGACCAATTACCTTGATTAATGCGGATTCTAAAATTTACTCCAAACTACTTGCAAATCGCCTGGCCCCAATTATTCATTTAGTTATAGCCAATTACCAACATGGCTTTGTCCCAGGAAGATCTACTATTGATCACGTCCATAGAGTTATCACACTTTTTGATCAGTCACGAATTTCAGGAGACCCTATGGCCCTCATACTCTTAGATGCGGAAAAGGCATTTGATAGGGTCTCCTGGAAATTCCTTTGGGCAGTTTTAAAAAGAGTTGGAATTCCCCCAAGCTTTAACATGGCAATACAACAATTATATGTCAACCCGACCGCTATGGTTTCTGTCAATGGCAATCTTAAAATTAGCACACAATAACCAATTGAAATGTTTTTCATTGCTAGCACATATTAAAAAATCTGGAAAAGAAGCCACAATTGATTGTAGATTAACTCCTACAAGCGGCTGCAGAACCAAATCAACAGCTGAAAACTATAGATGCTATTTTAAATGAAGGCTTATGCAATTACACTATAGGTCATGCTCCTAATATTCTGCCAAAACGGGTGGTTTCGGTACCTCATAGTACATGTAGACTCTGTTCGCTTTATCAAAAAACGTTTGCGCCTCCTTTGCATTTACCCAAGTCTCTTATCGGTATGTAGATATTGGTTACAACCGCTATTCCTCTGCTTCGGCGTCTGGATGAGCTCAGGCTGACGGCTGATAAGAACAAGCCCTTCGGACTGATCCTATTGGATCTTAGAGCCGCATTCTACACGGTTGACCATCAAGTGTTGATGGATCGATTGCGGGTGTAGGGGATCACAGGTTCCGCCTTTCGGTGGATCACCTCCTTCCTGAAGAACCGGTCATAGAAGGTACAGCTGGGTGGCTATGTGTGTAGAGAAAGTGTACTCCAGTTTGGGGTTCTTCAGGGATCTGCTCTGTCCCCACTTTTATTTAATATCTATCTTCAGCCTTTGGTGGCGGCATTAGCACAGCTAACTGCCAAATGTTTAACTATGCAGATGACACCCAGCTGATCCTGCGGATTGATGACACTAAGCAAACGCAGTTGAACGGTTAGCTTGCTCAAAGTAAACCCAGATAAGAAAGAGATCTTGGCAATCACCACCAATGGTAATACTTGGATAGATGGTTTTTGGTCCCAGGAGTTAGTTGTTACCCTGACATCTGTTTTGAAGAGCCTGGGTATTAAGTTGGATAAGAAGTTGACAATGACCGTGCAGGTGACAACAGTAGTGGGAAGCTGTGTGGGCCTACTTAGGCAGCTTTGGAAACGGGTGCCTTTTCTATCTTTATCAACAATGCGAACAGTGGTGGTACCACTGATTGTGTTGCGGCTGGACTATGGCAATGCATTGCACAATGGGCTCCCTGACACGCTGCTGGGTAAGCTCCAAGTAGTTATGAACGTTGCAGCAAGATTAATATATACTCTACTGACACGGACGCATGCCTTGCCATTGTTGCAACAATTGCATTGGCTTCCAGTAAAGCAGAGAGCCAGGTTCAAGGGCTTATGCATTGAACATAATACCCTATTTGGGACAGTACCAGTGTACATTAAGGACCGTCTAAGGCGATATGTACCAAGATGCAGTCTTTGCTCTTCTGAAGCAACTTTGCTGACCTGTCCACGTTTTAAAAAAATCAACCATGGGCGGTCAGGCTTTCTCAGTCCTATTACCTCAGCTGTGGAACGGACTAGCAGAAAGTTTGCGAAGAGAAAACGCTCTCCTTCTTTTTCAGAAGAGATTTAAAACCTTTTTGTATGAACAGGCCTTTGGTAGAGGCTGATTGAATGTCTCTGTCAAGTATTAGTTGGTGCTAGGTGGCTTACCCTTAGACAAGCGCTAAGAGACCAATGGTGATTAGGCGCTACATAGGTGTTACTAACATAACATCTGCCGCCAAGCAATCATTTTCTGCCTGGGAGGTCACTTTTCCTATGGTGACAGTTTGATTAAATTCATGTACAAAACAGAGCATCTTTTAGCTGGTAGAAACCTGCCACTGGAGGCACAGGAGATCTACCTGGGTTACCTTAGCAGCCCTTGAATACATTATAGAACTGCCTGGGCTACTCAGGAATCTTTTTTGCTTTGTTTACATTTTATAATACTTTTTGATCTGTCGCATTCATGAAAGACGTTGTCTGCACTAAGCATTTTAATGATTTGTTCTTAAACTGCGGATATAATAAGTTTGAAAGGAAAGTCATCCTGGATATGAAAGTACTATATTGTGGTTGGTACCACTCATTTGTCTATCTGTATAATTGTTTTATTTAGGTCTTATTTTCTTTTATAGTGATTGCTGTTGATTAGCAGTGCTCTAGTTGGATGGATCAATTTAACAATATGGTTTTCAGGATTGTATTGACACTTGGCACTTTAGTAATGTAGGTTTTAAACTGTTTCACTTTAGCACTGACACTTTAGATTGAAAGAGCATTTAAATATGTACCTTTAAAAGGATGTCAACACCGCTTTAGTACCTTAGTGACATAGCTCTTACTACTCCATCACTAAGTGCATGTGATTGAAAATGTATCTTTTGGCTGGAGGGTAACACTATTTTAATTTACACCGACTCCTGGACCTCAGGGGAATTCATTTTGTACATTGTGAATGTAGACCTCTGTATTTTATTGTATTCTAATGTTTATGGTTTTTATTAACTATATTAAAATGTACTTAGGCACAGAAATGCAGGGGGAAAGCAAAAAGAATTCTGTGGGCCCAGTCTACCCGTGAGATCTCACTGCGTCTAGGGATACTATGGTTTGGTGGTGCCCTGGTCCTTGGTTGCCTGGGTTGTCTCTCTGAGGTCACAGCTGCTGGAGTTCCCATGCTGCAAACAGCTGAGATCTCACTGCGTCTAGGGATATTAGGGCTTCCATCCCCATGAGTAAGGACCTGGGTCTGGTGGTGCCCAGGTCCTTGGCCCTCTGGGTTGTCTCTCCGAGGCCCCAGCTGCTTGAGTCCCCACGTTCCCGACCTATGAGAGGTTCTTTCAGTGTGTGGCATCTTGTGCAGCTAAGGGCTGGCGCAGGTCAGTCTCTCTGCCACTGGGCCCATTTTGTGTGCTCAGACCCTCATCCAATTCTGCAGCTACAAGCAGAGCCAGCCTTTGTTAAGACAGCCCCCTGGGTGAGAGAAATGTGACACCCATGTGGATGCTAATGAATTAAATGAGGTAGCCGGGCCCTTATGAGTTCACTGGTCAGTCCCTGGCTGAGAACTGACTATCCCCTGAACATGTCTTCGATCTCCCCCAGCTCACCTAAATCACTGATTGCTTAGCTGCCTCAGCTGATGATGGTTTTGTTGGTCTGTGTCAGCAGGGGTGACACAGTGAAGGGAAAGCAAGGAAGGGGGTAATGTAAGGACACAGACAAAGCTGGAGCAAGAGGACAGGAGTGCTGCTGTTTGGCATTACCTTAATCCACGCAGATCCTTGCGCCAGCTTGCCCATGCGAAAAGTTGTCCCTGGCTACAAGGACAGAAGGGAGCCACCCTATGCTTCCACAACCCTTGTGAGGGGGAGACTCATGGTCTGAAGCGGCTACAGGGGAGTTTTGGCCCCATGCACGCAGGCGCAACAGCAGATGTGGTCGAGGTGAGGGCATTCCGCAGCAGGCACATCTTTACTGTTACTGAGACCTGCCAAAGCCATTTCCTCCTGGCTGGTCGGGCCCAAACCAATTTGAGTGCAGGCCAGGAGCCCCGCTGCATCCCTTGTGCATAATCACCAACCAAAGAAACAATGCAGTGTTGGGAAGATATGGTAGTCTTGCAGCCCTTCTTGAAATATCCAGACAGACCTATGATTGTTACGCTTGCTCCACGCCAAGACTGAATGTTTACTCCCCTACCATCTCTTCTTTATTCTGAATAAAAGGTTTTCTAGATTCACCTGGGGCAGCATAAGGAAGGACGGCACAGACTGCTTTTCAGGTAAGTCCTCAGTGTGACTGAGTCTCCAGGCCCCTTCCACCAAATGCAAGTGTTACGGTCACAAAGACATCATTGGTAGGCCAATTCGCTGCTTGGTTTTTGGTAGGGCGCAAGCTGTCTGCAACAGGCAGCTCAAATGCATTGCTCGGAGGTGCTCTTTTGCCGATTTGCATTACATACATTAAGTTAAAATGTAGACGTGCAAAGTCACAGTTTTCCAATACACTCCTTTCCCTATGAATTAATCTTCTGACTTGGCGCTGTTTAACTTTGCACACTGCAGAAAAGGGACGTTTTTCACTAATGTAAGGACATTATTTATACCATAAATAATAATTCATTGTTGAGTATTCTGTGTGACACTACAAACCTGCCAACATCGTGAGATTTGCAAGGAACGTACATACATTTTTTAGTCTTCCAAATAACATTTGTATAATTCGTTTTGCACTGGATTTCATAGTGCTGTGAAAAACAAGTGGCACTATTACCCAACTCAGTGTACTTATTTTATCAACCTTAAAAGGAAGGATTGCAGAGTTAGGCCTGTCAGGGTTTGGATCGTGGCCGGTTACCCTCGTATTACAGATGTTTAAATGAAATGAAATGAGGAATTTATAAAGCGTAACATAACCCAAAGGTATCTTGGGGCTGGATACACCAGTAGGCAGTAATTTTTTTTAGGAAGGTGCCATTAATACAGCCAGGTTTTTAAACGCTTCCCTAATTGAAGTAGGTTATGTTCGTTTTTAAGGCAATTAGGAAAGGAGTTCCAGGGTTTAGCAGTGGTGTAGGAAAACAACAGCTTCATTAATGCAGTAGGTGTCAAGAGATGTACAAAATGTAGCTGTAATGCAGAATACGCATTGAAGAACACATGCTAGCGAATCTCTCACCACCGAAGGTGTTTAGTGTGGCTTATTCATTGAGCTTGCGTCTAACTTTGGAGAAAAGAAGCACAAAAGACAATAAAAACGCAATATGTCTACGTTGAATGGACCTTCAGAAATGTTTTGTGAACAACACTCAACAGCTCATGGCCGTCCCAGCACATCAGGCAGAAGCGACTACAATGTGCCCACTTCAGACTTTTCTGTGGTGGACATGAGAATGAAAAAAGTGGGGGAAGAACGAATTTAAAAAGCAGGGGAAGAAAAGAAGGCACAATGAGTAAACATAGTACAAAAGATTAGAAGAAGAAGGGGGAAATATATAAAAGATGGAGTGGGGATTTGTGAGTAGAGAGAGAAATGAAAAAAAGGAAATAGTGAGAAGCAGAAGACAGGATTAGCCAAGTGGGAAGAAGAGGCTGGTCAGAAAGAGATTGTAGAGTTGAGGCCTAGTGGATCAATAGCTGAGTCTAGAGCCAAGAGAGCTAGATTCTAAATGTGGCTTCCTCGTTTGACCAAACTGTGTCTCTCTGGGCAATGTACTTTGTGCCAGTTCCCTGTTGCCTTATTTTCCTAAATTTACTTGAATGGAATCCAATTTGCAATGTGTGCTACACAAGTAAAAGTTCACTCCCACATAGGAGTGAGAGAGAGTATTTATGGTAATACAAGAAGAGAAGCAGAGGGGAGAGACAAATGGCACACCTACACAGACCTGAGAGTGTGGATGTTAAGAGGAATCTGGACAGTAACCTAAGGGAGTTAAAATGGCAATTACTTTTCTTTACCCTAATGTGTGTATTGGAGGTTTCCCAATAGGACAGACAAGGAGAGTTCCTGAGGGTCTGGCTGAAGATACTGCTCCTTAGCATAGGCTTTTACAACCTGGGCACTGAACTGAGTGAGGTGAAGCCCAAGTAATTCCTTGCAGACCACTCCGGAGCAACATGCAGGGGGAACGTCATCAATACGTTCATGGCCTTAACTCTTTGGGGCGAATGCCTTCAGGGTATAAAGCCCTGGTATTCAGTAACTTTATGAAATACAGGTAACTACGTACAAGTTAGTGGGGCTTTCCATCTCTCCTTAAACATATTAGAGTACCCATAAGTACAATTAGTTTGTGGAGCAATAGATTTATGGATGCTCCTGGTACACCTTGCTAGAGCTGGGTATTCCAGACGAGGGTCTCAAACGTGCTGTGCCAGAGAAACAAGCAGCATTGCAGAAACTAGGCCATATACGGCTGAAATGTTTTTATTTCCATTTTGAGGGAGATTGGATTGAACAGCTTGGGCGTTTCATTTGCGGACTAGCCCTTGTCTAATTTACATATGTTTAGTCCTAGTCCGTATTTGCAAAGAAAAAGCAAAAAAAAATAGCAGTGGTTAAAATTGCCTCATGGATTTCCATTCATCACATAACTGCTACCTAAATGAGTTACCCTGCCAAGGCATGAGTCTTGAGCACGCTGCACCACAGGGACCAAGATAAAACTCACTGCAATCAACCAACCACATTGACATTGTTCCAGGAGTTTGGCCTGAACTTTGTTTTTTGTGGATGGAGCCATAAATGATATTCACACGGGTAATCCTGCTTTACATTGGCAAAGATACGCTAATACGTGATGTCATGGAATACTACTCAACATAATTGGGTATTATTATAACTAACTGAAACATTTCCACTCATTAATGCTTTTGCTGTCATAGATCTCATGACCCCCATGGTGTGATCTTTCAGCAGCTGAATGTAGATTTAGAACAGAAGGACATTATCTGGTTAATGCATATTTTGAGGAGACCTTCAGAAGCAACAAAGGCGTCCTAGGAACACATCTATCCTTGAGAGAGCTGTGAGTTGCATCAGCAAACAGAGATTGAGGTTTGCAACCCTAGCATGCTTGGGGTAAAAGTAAACAAACATCCCCTTCTGTGTCACTTTAGCCCTGTCGCTGAAGACAATTGGCTCAAAAGGCTTACAAGTTAAAACAGACAGAAGGACTCGCACATCCCAAACTGGATGAGGCCTCTGAATTAGACGATTTGAGTGAACGAGACTCTAAAAAAACAAATAGATAACTACTTTTGTCAGAATTCCTGGAGGCACCATCAAGGATCTGCAAAGTTCCACTTGCACTTGAATGCCAGAACTAGCAACCGAGATAAAAAAAAGAGAAAATGTTTAAGCTGCTTGATATAGTACTATTCTCTTTTTCCAGATGCCGAGGCCAGTGATCAGACACGAGGCACTTGTTTTGTTTCTTCTGATACTTTCCCAGGACCCTTTCTAGCTACAAGGCACACCTCTGATCAGCTGAAGACATCGGTGCAGTGATTCACCTGCTGTTAAAGTCATCCTCGTGTGCCCAGAAACCCCTTTTAAGACAAATGTAGTGCATTCTACACCTGTAACATAACATATAACAATTGAACGCTAAATTCCACAATGGAATGTAGGAGGTATGTAAACTAAAATCTTTGGGGCAACTTGGGAACCGTTTGAAACATGAGACACGTTCGTCACCTTGGATTCACCTTGAGATCAAATAATCCTGTGGACCAACTTGTCTATAAGAGTACTGATGATAAAGCATACAGGATTCTTGCTCATTCCTGATGCAATATATGTCTAACTTGCTTCTTGCCTGGTGTGAACATCCCATCCTGAGGTGAGCACTAACAAATGAAAACTTTCGTTTGCTCCCTTTTCTCTACTGAGTCTATCTGCTGATGTACCTTTATTGCTTGCCAGATGTTTGGGGAAAACTCCCTTCCTTAGAACTCATAAATACATCTCCACAACTGGCCTGCAAATATGATTATTTCTATTGTGTTGCGCACTTAGTCAGAGAGAAGTCTTCAAGTCCGAAGATCTGCTACAGCTTCAGGATATTTATATGGAGGCCACTTTCTTTGGCATCAATGTAACTAAGCCAAAACAGGCTACTCAGCCATACTCCAAATGCAATGTCAGGACCAACTCAGCTCTGGGTAAAGCGAGGTAAGCCCACCACAAGAAGTACTCCTGTTTAAATCTCCTATGACCCTGTTCAGAGGTGGCACCTCTGAGATTCAGGGTCACTTCACTGATACCAGTAGAGGGCCAAAGGAAGCTGCCTCTGACACACTGGAAGTCTGGCAAAAGGACCACCAAGAAGGAGAAGATCTGAGCCTAGCCCCATCTAAAACTTAATACTGTTAATGGAGAAATGCATGGAACTGGAATGGCACAAAATACTCAAAGTTCTTCCTGTTAATGTTTCTAACAAGCCCTCTACAAATGGAGGTCTATGAGCAGGTGCTAAAGAAAACTTCTCTAGCTATGCCAAGAAGCCCAAGTTAAATTACATGGAAGTCAATTGACATAGCTAAGACAGAAAGCTCTCAATTGAGGGTGCTTGAGTCCTTGCATTTCTTATACCTTAAATGAGACTGCCAAATGCAGATGTGTAAATAGACATTCTACAGATTTAGGACCCAAAGGTAGTCCCCGGGTTAAAGACAGGCGAGTATGTTGGGTAGAGTAACTGTTCGGAACCTTTACTTTGACGACTGGAGATTGAAGTGTTAAAGGTCTATGATGATACTTTAAACTCCTGTATGCCTAACCACTGAAGTAAACCTGGACTGTACCCCCATGTTATTTTCTGTTGTCTGCTATCCATGAGCACATCAGTCTCAGAAGGGGTTAGCACTTAATCAATGGAAGATGGTAGGAATACATTCAATTCAAAGGATAAATCTACAGCTCATTCAAGAGTGAGGTGAAATCTTTATTTCTGGACCTGCCTCCACACTGTAACTTCAATAAACCAATTAAGATGGTGACAGGCTAAGCTTAATATTTGTATGACCGCCTCTGGGGCATCATTCTGCTTTGTTAAGAGTGGACAAACAGACTTCAGAAAAGTAAGAGTTCCTGACACATTTTTGTGAACTGCACTATATTAACATCTTATCTGCAGTTGATCGTCTGGCACAAAGCTGAATTTTATTAATCCTTTTGGCCATAAAAATCCTTAAATCAAGAAATAGATTATGCTGCCCAGCTGTTGCCTCTGCAGTGGGCCACAATGACAACATGTGACTACAATGGTGAATGAGCAGAGCCACAGAGTGTCATACGACACACAATTGATGGACGGAATGCAGAACAAATCAAAACATTCACCCCCAGTCAAGAGATCTGGGTTAAATCCATCATTATTTTGCTCACCATGCCACCCCAGTTTAGACCTGGCCATATGCATATCAGTCTTGACCCTGTGCCTCATGGGAACAGTCCAGCCCAAACTGCCAAGCCAGGTCATCCCGCCAGGTCCTCCCTGGACCGGAAACAGGGATCCTAGGACCGGTTTCGGGGTTTCACCCCTCTTCAGCGAGGATAGCTTGATTCCAGTGGCACAGTGAGGCTAGGACCCACGTCTGGGCATACCTGGCGCACTTAGGGCAAGAAAGCAAAAGACACACAATTGATGGACGGCATGCAGAAAAAATCATAACATTCACCCCCAGTCAAGAGATCTGGGTTAAATCCATCATTCTTTTGATCACCATGCCACCCCAGTTTAGACCTGGCCATAAGTAAATCAGTCTTGACCATGTGCCCCATGGGAACAGTCCAGCCCGAACAGCTAAGCCAGGTCCTCCCTGGACCGGAAACAAGCATCCTAGGACCGGTTTCGGGGTTTCACCCCTCTTCAGCCAGGATAGCTTTATTCCAGTGGCACAGTGAGCCCAAGACCCATGTCTGGGCATACCTGGTGCACTTAGGGCGAGAAAGCAAAAGACACACAATTGATAGATGGAATGCAGAACAAATCAAAACATTCAGCCCCAGTCAAGAGATCTGGGTTAAATCCATCATTCTTTTGATCACCATGCCACCCCAGTTTAGACCTGGCCATATGCAAATCAGTCTTGACCCTGTGCCTCATGGGACCAGTCCAGCCAGAACTGCCAAGCCAGGTCCTGGCCGACAGTTGTGAAGCCCACGTGATTGAACCTCTCTGGTACATTTTTTGGCTTATTAATGCCATACGATTTTATATTACTGTGTTGTCATGTCGCATATTTTTAAGCACCAAAAATTATATTGGTACGTTGCTAATTATCAGTTTAATACTAAAGCTTTACAAAATACGACAACCATTGTTTTAGTGCAAAGTAGTAATCGCTTTTTGTTTGGCTCCGTTGTTTTACACAGTATTAGCAATTTTGTGACATAAGGAACTTAAACACGGTCCATTTAATCTGTATACAACTATTCTAGCAGAATCAAGCCACTACAAGATTGCTGCCGTTGCGTTTTTCTTGATCGGGCCCACGTGATGTTACACTTCCGGGGCAGATGGTTTAAATAACCAATCCGGTCTCAAAATGGTGTTTACGGTCATCGCTGATGCCGACGCCGAACGCTTGGATATCCTGATCGCTACGACGGATTAATACTCTTTTTGAAAGTAAGTCTGCTTAGTACGCTTTTTAACATTTGGCACACATGCCGCTTGCATTTTATTTTTGAAACAATTATGCGGTTGTTGCTTAAATCGGTGATCGAGCATTAAGCATAGCTTTTATTTTGATCTAAATAAGTTGTTACTATGACAGTTTCGATGATCTGATGGTTCTGTTTTGAACACCTAGTTTTGCATTTTAGGCGGATGTAGATACCAACGTTCCCCGCCATATTTTGCACTTAGCTGGAGATGCTGGAATGTCCTGACAGCATTCTGTATACATGCCTGACACGCTCTATTACATATCCAGCTTTTTATTAAATAAAGGCTGATAAACGCTATTGAATGCCCTTTCTAGCATAACGATTGAGTCACACTGATGCTTCAATTTTTTCTACTTCACACATAAAAGTTTTTTAGTGCCAGTGTTGATTTTACTCAAACCACTGTGACAAATATTTATTTTCTTCTTTTTTTTATCCACGGCATTGACCGCATGGCAGACAGGGTAGTGTTATTTCCTCTATAAACCATTGATTGATCATTAATTGATTTAAGACGCTTTATAGTGATTCTTCATTTAGGGTGAATCTATTTTATATGCTCAAACGCTATATATTACTCTTTGGTATAGATCTGAAGACTCAAATGAGCACAAGACGTCCATAATTGAAGCGCTATCATTTCCACAAAGATCCTGGCTTCATATCGAGCAAGTAACTTCACAGACGTTGCTCACTCTGTGATCACAACGTCTCTTGTAAATAGCAATGAAAACTTGGGAAGAAATAATAATGATTATTGCTTTATTGGTGTTTTTTCCAAGAATTATAAGAAATTCTCGAGGATACTTTGGAGGACCGACATATGCAGTCCTGGATTTGTTGTTGAAGTACGCTACTTATCACTTGCCACTATAGTATGCTTATCTAGTGGAATGATAAAGAATATGTACCATCTTTTCAAACAATGATGTTTTGTGTGACAATTAATAGTTTTCACAATTGTTTATTAGACATCTAGAGACACAGATTTTTTTATATTGATTCAAAAATGTAATTTATTCATGTTAGAACATAATAAATAAATAAATATTTGTTTATACGTATGTTTTTAGGGGTCACAACTGCTGATTTACTTTGTCCTGAGGAAGGTCTCGCAGATTTATTCTACCTGAGACCGAAACGTCGACTATTGAGTCCCATTCCTTTGAATTGAGATTAAACTACACTGATGACTGTTTTATGGTGATGTAATAATGGTCATCTTTACATATTATTATGGTTTGAACTCTTATCACAAATGAAATATTGGCTGATTGTACAATTCTTTGTTTCATGTGCTTTAAGCTGTGTCAGTGACTAGCGTTTGTTGATCTGTACCCTCCTTTTTTGACTTTATAAAGCATTCTATAAACTGATAATTTTTTATCAAAAGACTTATTACTCAGTGTCTCTTTTTAATTCTTCACTTTTATTTGATGATTTATATGTTTGAGATAGTTTATTGATTCTGACTATTGCTAAATTTAGATATCTACTATTACAGTTTCTGATTAATCAGATAGGATTACTCATAATCATTTTATTCAATCCTAAACTGGAAAGAAATATTTTGAAATAAATTCCCTTGCTGGCACTTTTACTTCTCTAACAATAGAAACAGTACAGCTTGAACTGCCAGGCGAGGTCGTCCCTGAATCGAAAACCTAGGCCGATTTTGCCCTGATTGGTCAGTCAGGTGTAGCTTGGCTCCACTGACATGTCTGGGCATACCCTAACCATTTAGACTGGTACATCAAACACAATAAAGGTGAAATGAGGAATTTCTCAAAATAAATCAAGCCACTGGCAACCACTCAGGTAGCATTCCAACCCATTGTTATTTTTGGTCCCATATGGTCCCTTCTGTAGGGGAATAAATCATGTGTCACCATGAAACCATGATGACATCCCTGAATATTGGGCACTCCATTTGTTCTCGTGAAAGTGAGACTCCAAAAGTTGTTCAAAAAAGAATTTTAATCATTCATCTTTGTTTTCATGAATATATAGTTTGAATCTGTTCAAATCTTCACAAAGTAAATATATCCAAGTAAGAATATCCAAATGCTCCAATGCATTTCGGGCAGATAAAGCCCTTCATCGGGGAGCCTCTGCGATTTAAACAAGACATAGCAATGAAAACGAAGTTCCATAATGAACTGAATATGACATGGTGACAAACGGGTGACATGCTAGTGCTCATGGCTCTTAGGGGTTCGTGAAACGGTCAAAGTGCAGAAATCGTGAAATTACTCAAAGTGAGGAGTTCGTAAAACGGTCAAGTGAAGTTAATTGAAGCAAAAAACGCCCGATGTCAAGGGGCGCGGGTTGTGTTCAGAGTGGAAGAGAATGTGAATGGCATCCGGGTCTACGCGGGTAGCGTTAAACTAAAAGGCTCGACTAGCGTTTAACTAAAGACTCGACAGTGAATGTTAAGCCGCTCAAGTGCTCGGTTAGCTGCAAGCATACCGGAATATCGGGTTTAGTCTCTAGGACGCTTACTTACTTGTGGTGGTGTGGTCGTTTGCTGCGAACGTCGGTGTCGGTGTGAGCAGGAAGTGTAGTGTGTTTAGTAGGGATGGTAGATGCCAAAGACGGACTAACAGGGATGTTCAAAAACAGTGGCCATCTTGGAAAGGTTACCCAATTGGTGAAGAGTAGTGAAAACGTGTAAATAAAGATTAAAAAAGAATAATGATTAAAAAAGAGAGAGAATAATAATAATCAATCGCATTTCAGGAAACAATGTCAGTGTGTTAAACAAAACATGAAAATTCTAAACGGTCATTGAGACCGATGGGTTTCATAGTCTGCATACGATAAATCCAAGCCATTTCCCTCTGAAGTAAGTGCTTATTATTGTCTATTCCTTCGATTCTTTGCACCTGTTCTAGAATCAAAAACTTCAGTTGGGATACGTTGTGTCGATTTTCGTTGAAATGTGTCGCCACGTTGGACTTTGTGTTCTTGAGTCTGATGTAGGATTTGTGCTCGTTAATGCGAGTCTTAATCTTTCTCTCCGTTTTACCTATGTAGCTTTTTCCGCAAGGACATTTAATTAGATATACGATATTGGTTGAGTCGCATGTAGCATTCACAAACAATTTTATGGGTGTGCCTTTCATGGGGTGGTTCACTACAGTTCCCGTGATAATGTTGTTACAGTTTCCGCAGTTTTTACATGGTCTTGTGCCTTTAGAAGGCACTTTCTCCTGGTGTTTCATTGTTAAAATTTCTTTGAGGTTAGCACTGCGGGTATAGGCAAACAGAGGTGGTTCCTTAAAGGTAGTGCCAAAATCTGGTTCAATGCTCATGATGGGCCAATGTTTAAGAATTATACGTTTGTGTATTGAACTCATGTTGGAAAACTTGGAAACTAGTACCATCCTGTTAGTTGATTTTTGAGGAGTCTTAGAAAACAATGTTTCCCTGGGAGTATCAATAGCTTTCTTCTTGGCACTTACTATGAGGGTTGGAGGATATCCTCTTGCTAGGAACCTTTCACCCATCTCCTGTAGTCTGATTTGAGTTTGATCAGGGTTAGAGGTAATTCTTCTGATTCTTAGCATTTGTGAAGCAGGTAAGTGAGTTTTTAAAGATCATTGGTGGTGACTGGAAAAATGTAGTGCGTTGTTACGGTCAGTTTTTTTCGAAATAAATCCATTTCAAAACCTGTGGTGGTGGCTGTGGTGGTGGCTGTGATTTTGACATCAAGAAAGGTGATGGTTTTGTTGTCGATCTCCCAGGTAAACTGGATTCGGTCATTACCTTGATTCAAAGAGGTTAAGGCTTGTGACAAGGATTCTTTCGTGTTTCTCCACACGATGAAAACATCGTCGATGTACCTTGCGTACATTTTCATGTTGTTTGTCCAGGTTGGGTTTTCATAGTTAACTCCATGAGAAATTGTTGCATGTCAGGTTCAAGGTTGCTCTCTAGGATGGATTTTTCCATAGCTTCAATAGGGGGCCTTGCCTGGCAGTTTGGAATGGATTCTTCCCACGAGGAGCAGGAGTGGTGCTGATTTACATAAGGCAGGAATTGGTCTGGACCAGCATGGTGAGGAAAAAATTTGGACTGGAATGCGGCCCAAGTGATTGCCAGTGGCTAAGACTAATTTAAGTATTCCATCCATCACCATGTTGTTTGCAGTCGGGAATAGGGCTGGTACTTTGAGAAAATAACTGCATTATAGCTGAGTGAGAGTGCAAATCAATCAATCAATCACAGCATTTATATAGCGCGCTACTCACCCGGAGGGTCTCAAGGCGCTTGGGGAGGGGGGGTCCGCTACTGCTCGAACAGCCAGGTCTTGAGTTGCTTCCTGAAGGCGAGGTGGTCTTGGGTCAGGCGGAGGTGGGTCGGGAGGGAGTTCCACGTCTTGGCGGCGAGGTAGGAGAAGGATCTTCCTCCTGTGGTGGCTCTTCGGATGCGGGGGACGGCGGCGAGTGCGTGGTTGGTTGATCGAAGCTGGCGTGTGGGAGTGTAGAAGTTGAGGCGGCTGTTGAGGTATCCTGGGCCTTGGTTGTGTAGGGCTTTGTGTGCGTGGGTGAGGAGTCGGAACGTGATTCTCTTGTTGACCGGGAGCCATTGCAGGTCTCTCTGGTGTCCGGAGATGTGGCTGTGTCGGGGGATGTCCAGGATGAGTCTTGCTGAAGCGTTCTGGATTCGCAGGAGTCTCTTCTGGAGTCTGGCAGTGGTTCCGGCGTAGAGGGCGTTGCCGTAGTCCAGTCGGCTGGTGACGAGGGCCTGGGTGACCGTCTTCCTGGTCTCAGTGGGGATCCACCGGAAGATCTTACGTAGCATGCGCAGGATGTTGAAGCATGACGAGGAGACTGCGTTGACTTGTCTGGTCATGGAGAGGGAGGAGTCCAGGATGAAGCCCAGGTTGCGTGCGTGGTCTGTTGGTTTGGGTGCGCTGCCCAGGGCGGGGGGCCACCAGGAGTCGTCCCAGGCGGAGGGCGAAGATCCAAGGATGAGGACTTCCGTCTTGTCTGAGTTCAGTTTCAGGCGGCTGTTCTTCATCCACTCGGCTACGTCTTTCATCCCCTCGTGTAGGCTGGCTCTGGCGGTGGCGGGGTCGTTGGTGAGGGAGAGGATCAGCTGGGTGTCGTCGGCGTAGGAGATGATGTTGAGGTTGTGTTGGCGTGCGATGGCCGCAAGGGGGCTCATGTAGACATTGAAGAGGGTGGGGCTGAGCGAGGAGCCTTGAGGAACGCCGCAGATGACTTCGGTGGCTTCTGATCTGAACGGGGGGAGGCGGACTCTCTGAGTCCTTCCGGCGAGGAAGGAGATGATCCATTCTAGTGCCTTCTCTTGGATTCCGACGTTGCTGAGGCGCTGCTCTAGGGTGCGGTGGCAGACAGTGCCGAAAGCCGCGGAAAGGTCCAAGAGGATGAGGGCCGCTGTTTCCCCGTTGTCGAGCAGGGCTCGGTTGTCATCAGTGGCAGCGATGAGGGCGGTCTCGGTGCTGTGGTGGGCCCGGAAGCCGGACTGGGAGTGGTCGAGGGATCCATTTGTCTCGAGGAAGGCGGCCAGCTGCTTGTTGACGGTCTTCTCGATGACTTTGGCCGGAAACGGGAGGAGCGAGATGGGGCGGTAGTTTTTGAGTTCGGTGGGGTCCGCTGATGGTTTCTTCAGTAGAGCGCTGAGTTCGGCATGCTTCCAGCTCTCCGGGAAGGTCGCTGTGTCGAAGGAGGTGTTGATGATGTCCCGCAGGTGGGGCGCGATGACGGAGTCGGTCTTGTTGAAGACGTGGTGAGGGTAGGGGTCGGTTGGAGATCCAGAGTGGATGGAGTTCATCGTGCGTAGGGTTTCCTCGGTGTTGATCGGGGTCCAGGTGCGGAGGGTGGTGGTGGGGGGTGCAGGTGCTGTCGTAGGGTGCGTTGGCTCTGTGCTGAAGCTGTTGTGTATGTCCGCGATCTTGTTGTGGAAGTAGGAGGCGAGGGAGTTGCAGAGGTCTTGTGATGGGGTGATGTTGTTGTTTCCGGCGCTGGGGTTGGAGAGCTCTTTGACGATGTTGAAGAGTTCCTTGCTGTTGTGGGCGTTGTTGTCCAGTCGTTCCTTGAATGTGGTTTTCTTGGTGGTGTGGATCAGTTGGTGGTGTTTTTGAGTGGCGAGCTTGAGGGTGGTCATGTTGTCTGGTGTTGGGTCTCTGCGCCAGGCTCTCTCGAGGGCTCGTCAGTTCCGCTTGGAGCTCTTGAGTTCGTCGGTGAACCATGGTGCTTTCTTACTGCCGGGTCTGCTGGGCGGGGTCCTCAGTGGGGCGAGGTCATCTGCGCAGTTGCTGATCCACTTCGTGAGGTTGTTGGCAGCCTGGCTGGGGTTCGCTGAGCTGGCGGGGGGTCCTGGCTCAAGGAAGTGGCGAGCTGGTCGGCTGTGATCTTGTTCCATCTTCTGCGTGCAACCTGTTGCTGGTGGTGGTGGATCGTGTTCTTTCTGTAGCTGAAGTGGACGCAGCTGTGGTCTGTCCAGTGGAGTCCGGTGGCGTGGCTGAAGGTGATGTCCTTGCTGGAGGAGAAGACGGGGTCGAGTGTGTGTCCGGCGTACCAGCTGTTTCAGACCGAGGGTAGCGAGGTTGTCCAGCAGGGTGGCGGTGTTGCGGTCGTTGTTGTTCTCCAGGTGGAAGTTGAGGTCCCCGAGGAGGATGTAGTCAGCGGAGGGGAGAGTATGCGGGCTGATGAAGTCGGCGATGTCTTCGCTGAATTGTGTGCTTGGTCCCGGGGGTCTGGAGATGAGGGTGCCTCTGAGGGTGGTCTTGGGGTCGGTGTGGATCTGGAAGTGCAGGTGTTCGGCAGTTGTGAGGGTGTCGTCGGAGTTGCTCGTGATGCGGATGGTGTTCCTGTGGATGATGGCGATGCCTCCTCCGGTCTGGTTACCGCGGTCCCTCCGGATGATCTTGTAATCATCTGGGATGGCGATGGCGATGTCGGGCGCTGAGAAGGCGTTCATCCAGGTTTCCGTGAGGAAGGCAACGTCTGGTGATGTTGTGTCGAGGAGGTTCCAGAGCTCCACGGCGTGTCTGTGGACGGAGCGGGTGTTGAGCAGGATGCACTTCAGGTGGTTGCTGCTGGTTCTTGGCTTGGTGGGTTCGGGTGCGGTGCAGGTCCGGCTGCAGGAGAACTTGCAGGTGTGGCAGCTGAAGGGTCCGTGGGTGCGTCTCGGGTTGGCTCGGTAGCATCCAGGGTTCCCGCCGGTGTTGAGTGCGATGAGTTCGGTGGCGTCGTAGCTCAGTCGGGTCGTCTTGCGTCTGTGGCGGCCAGGGGTCCAGATTGCTCTGTTCTTGCTTGTATTATACCTGAACTGTGTATAGAAGCTTATACTGCTGCTGTCATACTATGGCTGTTTGATTTTGGGGCTATTTGCACTCCAGTTGCGCATATTGTAATATTTGTCTGAGAGTATGTATTGGGGCAGGGGGTGCTGCAGCACCCCCAAAGGTGAATGAGCAATAAAGTTGCTAAAACATTTGTGCTTCTCTTGTCACATTTGATGCAAAAACAAAGATCAAATGTCAGGCTATGTCTTCTGACTAATTAATTGCTGCTTATTCTTTAACTGGTGTTTACTTTTATTTCTCCGGCTACAAAGTAAGAAGATTTTGTAAAAGTGACCTAGGTGACAATCTTGCTGGGGTACAAGAAGTGAAAGGAAATGTTGTAGGATGTCATTCAGGTTTTTTCTAATATACACCAATATTTAAATAGCTGTAAATTAACTATACAAATATTTCAAGATATCAGCAATCATATTTTTTTGTGATTCTGAAGTGTGATGGAAACAAAGATTTTAAGAGGATCAATACCCTTTACTTGATAATGGGCAAATGATAACTATTCGCTGAAATCGGACTTGCACACATTATTATTTGTAGGATTTATAGTTATACAAGCAAAACTGCATGTCTATGCAAATGTAGTGGCCATTTCAATGGAAAATGTGCTGTCAGTAAATGACAGTGTGCTACAACACCAGTACTACGTACTACACCCTTATCACTCAGCTTCCGAATGAGCGTGGCTCATTTGCTACAAGTTTTTTGCAAGACATTTTCATTTCTATAGTCCCTATGACTTCAGTGATAAAATAATGGCAGCACCTCCTCCCATTCTGAAAATTGTTTCAGTACCTCTGTGTACCTGGTGTGTATAAAGGGATGTTCAAAGAGCCCTGCCTGATCTTTGCGAGAGAAAACTTTTGATTTGGTGTCTTTGCTATGTTGCAAAAAACAATGGCGTACAAAAGTTAGAACTATTTGTTTTGTTTACGCTTGTTTCTGATGGGGCAAAGTGTTTTGGTCTCTTTTCACACCGTAAAAGAAGCCACCAACTTACATCACAGGTAATTACACTGGGACGTATTTAAGTCTGTTTTGTTGTGCTACGGGTTACTACTGAACTATACTAACCATTTCCAAATAAACCTTGGCCCTGGCTTCGACAGGAACATATGCCCTCGGAACAGGAGTACAAGCAACCACCTAGAGGTGGACAAGCCACTGAAAGCTTGAGCCTAAAGCCTGGCTTTGGTCCAGCTGGAGGTCCTTTTGGAACATAACGAGGTAAACGTTCATGTGGCTTCTGCCTGTCTCTCTACCTGTGGCATTACGGTCAGAGCTGCTGACTGTGGACCTGGGGAAGTAGGTTTGAGTCTCAGCGTTGACTTAACATCCTGTGATTCTGGGCAAATCACTTAATCTCCCTATTTCTGTAAACAATGCATGTGACCTGTGTAATGTAACTGATGGCTCATGTAAAGTACTCCAATACCTTTGGGTCGTGTTTGTGTTACTTTTTAATAAACGCAGAAACAGCGCTAAAAGGTATAAACAACGCCTCAACATAAGGAAAGATGAATAAATACCCGGCTGATTTGTACAAGTGAAACTCGAAACCTGATAAATCATAGCTTCCCCGCTTACATTGTGCGATCTGACGTAATATTTGATTCCACTAAAACTCTTTCCCTTCCATGTCGTATATGAAAGCATTTTGCAAATATGTGAGTTCAGATTACCACGTAAAGAAAACTATCATTTTTAATTAGTATTTCTCAGTGCAGTGCTATAATGTTCCACGGTAATGTCAAACCTTCCACGTGTTAAAGGAAAACACGTTTTTAAAATTTTGAAGAGCCATATTTTGCGAGATGTTTGTTGTATGAATTACATATCACATATTTTCAGGGCTCGTGCAAAGGCTCTAAGATCCGAGCCCCATGTTAATTTGTTGGCTCGCCCACCTCTACCACCACCGCTGGCGAAAAGACACAAGAAACGTGATAAAGGCTCACCTTGAAGCAGAGGTAAGCTCTCTGGCCCCGGCGTATGCTCTCTGGGCCCAGCGACGAACGGCTCACCTTGAGGCAAAGGTAAGCTCTCTGGTCCCGGCTGCAGCTCTAGGCTGGGCCCAGCCACGAACGGCTCACCTTGAGGCAAGCTCTCTGGTCCCGGCTGCGGCTCTAGGCTGGGCACAGCCACGAACGGCTCACCTTGAGGCAAGTTCTCTGGGCCCGGCTGCTGCTCTCTGGGTCCAGCCACGAACGGCTCACCTTGAGGCAAGCTCTCTGCGCCCGGCTGCTGCTCTGTGGGCCCAGCCACGAAGCCTGTGAGCGCCGGGAACAGCGGCAGAGCGCCCAGGGCCCTGCCCAGGAGCCGGGGCCCCAGCCACAGCACGCGCACCTTCACGTCGCGGTAGCAGTGGTTGATCATGCGCAGGTGCACGTTCACCGTCGTTTTGATCTTGATCAGGCACTTCACCATGGTGGCTGGGGAAGGATGCTCGCCAAGCGCCCTCAACTCCTCTCAAGGACCTTATGCCAATCTTGGGCAGCAAGGGGCCCGAGGCGGTATTGCTGTGTGACGTCACCGCTCCAAGGGCACTTCCGGGCACTAAGGTAATGCGGTGACGACACTCGGGCTCTCTTCGGGTCTTCTCGGTTGGTCTTGTAGAGCCCCTGTAGTAAGTTCAGTGACGCCGCTGTGGCCCCACGGTTGCTGTTCCTATAGTACAGGGTAACACCTTGGCGAGCTCCCTCGGTCGCTCGAGAAGTAAAACGTCACAACTTTCTGGGCTCCCCCGGCGTCCTCATTACACCCCAGGCTGCCCTCGGGGCACGGTGCCCTCGCTGCTGCCCACGCTGCACTACTGCAGTCTCCGGGACCCCGTCAGCTGCAAGAGCCTCCCTGGGCACCGGCGACATACATGGCAATGCCTCGAACACCCGCCGCTATTTTGAGAAGAGGTATTTATAAACGGCGGAGGCAGGGAGGTGTGGGCACGACTAACAGCAACCGCCACGCCCCCTTCACTGCAACCTCCACAATCATGTAAATGTCTTTAGAAAATTGGTCCTCTATCCTTGACAGAACCCCACAAAACAATGTTTGCGTTACACACAAATTAACTTAATTTCTAACATCAAAATAATTGATTATTATAAACTGACAAAATACCTTTAAAAAAACATGTCTCCTCAGGTGCTCTCCCAGCAGAGTTCAAGAGAGGCAAGATCCATGCAGAGACCCCCGAGAATCCTTGAGAACATCGGCCGAGCCTAGGGTGACCAACTGGTGTGGGTGCAAATTCAGGACAGTAAGTGTAAAAATTCAGGACAACGGGTCAAAATTCAGGACAAAAATTCGGGACAGGAGGTCAAAGTTCAGGACAAAAGGTAAGTTTTCCAGACACATCAGAGGAGGTTGCGCAATAGTATATAAGTAAGTAAATAGACAACCACTTAAGTACAGTGAAAATAAGTTTATATGAGGTTGAGACTGTGATGGTTTCCGACCATCAGATGACATTGATGCCGACCAACCCAGCATGGGCGCCGCTGTCGAGGAAACCGGAAGTACGGTTGGCGGTCTAGTGCCTAGAGGGGGACGAGCGGACTGGACCGGTGAAAAGGGTGTTCAGGTGTTCTGGAGCGAGACGGAGGAGAGGAGGACGCCACCTGACCCAAACCGAAGGAGGACCGAGGAACAAGGATACCGAGTATGGAGGAGGACGCCGACTGTATTCTCGCCGGAGGAACGATGCGGGAGCTACGCACCAGCGAGACGGAGGAAGAAACGGACGACCACTCGAGGAGCACCGCCCCCAGGACCACTGTTCTCCCCAACGGCGAGGAGGCTTGGTCTCCCAACACCACTGCCCAGGAAGGTCGTGGGAGCAGGCAAGTGCCGGGTGCATGCTCGGGGCTTGTTAAGGGGCTGTGGGCGCGCATAACGGGGCACCAGTGAAGAGTACCATTGTTCCTCCGCACTAGACACAAAAACACGCCAGGGATTGGTGACGGTGCACGTTCCCCTTCCTCTTTACCAAATGCTTATTTAGAAAACAGTAGACAAGCCCTTTTGTTTTCTTTGTTTTATTTTGGGTCCACGCTCGCCTGCCACAAGTAGGAGCCGGGAGCAGAGGGGCAAGGAAGTCTTCAGTGAAGGGCCCCACAATGGACCATTCGTCCAGCTTTTGTTCAACCTGCATTGAGAATGTCTACTTGTTAATAGAAAGTATTCTTCTGCCAATAACTTGACCCCTAAAGAGAATAAACCAGTATAGCCTTGGACTGAATATCTACACAGTGGGGGGCAAAAAGACTGTTGAGGGTGTCCCGACCACAGTTGTGTCAGAAGTGGGATTTACAGTCTGGGAAAAGACAGAACCCCATCATGGAAGCAATCATCACCCAACTAGCAGACGGGCAGCGGCCTTTACAACTGGTATTTGAACAACAAAATAAGCAAGCCCAAAGGGAGAGAGAAGCCTTGAAGGCAGTCCTGAAAGACCAAGCAGCTCTCCTGACCACGAACCAAAAAGTTTGGGATACCGCAGTTCTTCGCCTTGCAGACGCTATTTCTAGTGTACGCGTACATCCTAATGTACCCGGGTCGGTCCTACAGAAATTTCCACAAGGGGATTACCCGGATTATTTCTTTGTCATTTTGAGAGGGTTGCATTTACAGCCACCTGGCCCCCAGAAAGATGGGGGCAGTACAATGCGCCCTTTCTGTCAGGCTAATTACAGGCCGCCTATAAGGCCGCCAATCCGGCAGGGGTCACTAGCTATGCAGATATAAAAAAGGCCATTCTTGAATGTTTAGGATGTGACCAGGAGTACTATCGTTCTCATTTTAGAAAAGAAAAATGAACTACAGGCGACAACCCTAGGGCCTTGTACTGTCGGATAAGGGACTTAGGTAACCGCTGGCTACAAACTACTGTTTCTTCTGTGGATGAGCTCACAGAGAAAGTGTATCTAGAGCAATACTTGGAGGCCCTACTATTCAATACAAGAGCATGGATTAAGCAACATCCTAACTTAACTGTTATACTTGCAGGCAGTGGACTTGGGCTGTGCGTACCACCGCTCCCCTGAGTTTAAAGCTCCTTCCCATAAAACACAGACAGGACTCCCAAGGATGCCAACCAGACCCACCACCATTCCCATAGAACAGAAGGGACAAGCCTTCCCACGATCCCAACCCAGACCACCCATACCAAGCCCCGCCCTACCAGGACCCCAGTGTTTCCACTGCGCCGAATGGGGACACATAGCTCGGCATTGCCCATCACGCCTTCCCCCACAGGAGGCCATCGAAGTGGGGTATACCCGAGGGAGGGTGCTGGTGACCGGAAAACCCACAGAAAGGTATCGAAAACAGAAATATGTGAACGGGAAGCAGGTTCTAGCCTTCCTAGGCACAGGATGTCATCACACAGTAGTTGACCGGACACTAATACGAGATTCTCAATTAGTAGAAGAGAAATGCATACAAGTGACATGTGTTCATGGAGACAGAAAGTTGTACCCTTTGGCTGAGGTCTTGTTGGATTTAGAGGGGGAATCCCAGCTGAGAAAGGTAGGGGTGGTGCCGAACCTCCCTGAGACAGTCCTCTTGGGAACAGACCTCCCCAGATTTCATGACTACCTACAGGCCTATACTGCATCTCCTCCTCCGGCTCTCTGGTTAAATAGTGCCCCTTTCTATGGAGAAGAGATAGAAGAAACGTTCCCTAAAATACCTAAAACCCGTAGTGAAAAAAGAAAAGAACGAGCCATGTATATACGGTCTGAACCAATCTTACCCACTCATATCTTTACCTCCCCAGAAACATCGCAAGAGGCAGGACAGAGCTTTCGGGCTGCCCAAAGAGATGACACCACGCAACAAAATGCATGGAACCAGGTTCAGGAAGAACAACCGGACAAGGTAGGCCCCTTTTTCTGTGTGAGGGGGATAAGAGGAAAGAACAATTGTTAGTACTGCGATCCTACAGGGAACAGGTACTGTCCTTGGCCCATAGCCAGACTGGGGGTGGGCATTATGGCAAAGAACACACCCTGAAATACCTGTTACTAAAATTCTATTGTCCAAGGGTATATCAAGAAGTAGCCAGATATTGTACTACATGTGCCCGCTGTCAGTTGGTCAACACCCCGGTTATCCCTAAAGTACCACTTCAACCCCTTCCCATTATAGATGTCCCCTTTAAAAGAGTAGGGATGGACCTGATAGGTCCCGTAATTCCCTCTGCCCGGGGCGACCAGTACATTCTAGTTCTAGTCGATTATGCTACCAGATATCCAGAAGCCATACCTCTATCCTCCAGAACCACCACAGCTGTGGCCCATGCAATGGTTACGTTCTTTTCCCGGGAGAGGTTCCCTCAGGAATTGTTAACAGATCAGGGAACCCCATTTATGTCCCGCTAATGAAGCAAGTATGCGCCATTCTCAAAGTGAAGCAAATACGCACGTCAGTCTACCACCCTCAAACAGATGGGTTGGTAGAAATATACAACCGCACAATCAAGACCATCTTAAGAAAAAGCGTAGATAAGGCAGGGAGGGATTGGAACAGGCAGCTACCCCTTGTCATGTTTGCTATCAGGACACATGAACAGAAGTCAACAGGCTTTTCGCCCTTTGAACTCCTGTTTGGGAGACGTCCCAGAACACTCTTAGACATGGCCTTAGAGAAGTGGACGGAGGAAGAAGATGAAGGCAAATCCCTACTTCAATTGAAAGATACCTTGTCTTCCCTGTGGGAGAAGGTTCATGTTAACATGGAAAGTGCTCAGAACAGACAAAAACAACAGTATGACCGTCAGTCTCGACTTAGGGAGTTCAATACGGGGGATCAGGTACTTATTCTTTTACCTAGCTCAGAGAAAAAGCTCTTAGCCACATGGCAACGTCCCTACAAAATACTGAGTAGAGTAACCCCTGTAACCTACAGAGTAGAAGTTCCCACAAAAATAATGAGGGTCAGATATATCACGTAAATCTTCTTAAAGCTTGGGAGGGACCACTTCCAGGTACCTCAAACCCAGACACCTCCATACACCACATCACCATAGACAAACCCATGGAAGTGTCCTACGTTCCCCAGGGATGTAAGGAAGATATCCCCATCCAACTAGGACCACAAGTGAAAACAAAACAAAGACGACAAATGTTGGATCTTTGTGCGAAATATGCCACTATCTTGTCAGGGAACCCTGGACAGACCACTTTAGTGGAACACAACATGTCACAAAAACAGCCCAACCAGTTAAACTAAAACCATATCGTATCCCCGAGGCTAGGAGAAAGGCAGTAGACCAGGAGATACAAGCAATGTTGGAAGCCAACATAATTGAACCTTCCCACAGTGCCTGGTCCTCTCCAGTTGTTCTTGTCCCTAAACCTGATGGTAGCATCAGATTTTGCATAGATTTTCACCAGGTGAACTCGGTATCAAAGTTTGATGCCTATCCAATGCCCAGGGTGGACAAATTAATCGAGTGATTGGGGGAACCAGAGGTATGACAACCATAGACTTAACCAAAGGCTATTGGCAAATACAGTTGACCTCAACAGCCATGGAAAAAACGGCCTTTTCAACACCCACGGTCCTGTACCAGTTTAAAGTACTGCCCCTTGGCCTCCATGGGGCCCGCTACTTTTCAGCGACTAATGGACACTATATTGACCCCGCATCACAAATTTGCGGTTGCCTATTTGGACGACATTGTCATGTATAGCCCTGATTGGGAAACGCACCTGATACACCTGGAAGCGGTACTTCAGTATTTAGAGCAAGCAGGCCTCACACTAAATCCCCAAAAGACCACTTTCGGAACCGAACATATAGAGTATTTAGGATAAAACATCAGCGGAGGATGTATAAGGCCACAGGTCAGCAAGATAGAAGCTATCTCCAACATTCCCCGTCCCTCCTGTAAGAAAGATGTCTATTCATTTCTCGGGTTGGTGGGGTATTACAGGAGGTTTATACCACATTTCTCTGAAATTGCCAGTCCCTTCACCGATCCGCTCAAAAAAACACACCCTGGAAAACTCCGTCCTTGGTTGGCTTCCCAAGAGGAAAGCTTCCAAAGACTGAAAAAGATTCGGTGTACTTCTACTGTACTTACCTGTCCTAATTTCAGAAAGACATTTGTCCTCCAAACTGACACCTCAGGAAGGGTGACTCCGGAGACTTATACCCCATTCTATATCTCAGTAGAAAATTGTTTCCCAGAGAAACTATGTATGCGACGATTGAAAAAGAGTGCTTAGCACTCAAATGGGCCATGGAGGCGCTTCGATATTATCTTTTGGGATGTTCCTTTCTTGTACTGACTGATCATGCTCCCCTTACTTGGCTATGCCTACATAAGGACTCTAATCTTAAGGGTTTATGATGGTTCCTTGCATTACAGCCCTTCACCTTTGAAGCCATGCATGTACCAGGGAAGATTCAAACAAATGTGGACTATCTCTCCAGATTTCCGGTCCTTGAATGGTCCGAACGTCCATTCCGAAGGGGAAGGCAATGTGATGGTTTCTGACCATCAGATGACATCGAGGCCGACCAACCTAACATGGCCGCCGCCGTTGAGGAAACCAGAAGTACGGTTGTCGGTCTAGTGCCTGGGGGACAAGCAGACTGGTCCGGTGAAAAGGGCAGTTGGCGTCCAGAAGGGCGTTCAGGTGTTCTGGAGCGAGACGGAGGAGAGGAGGACGCCATCGGACCAGAACCGAAGGAGGACCGAGGAACAAGGATATCAAGTGAGGAGGAGGACGCCGACTGTATTCTCGCCGGAGGATCTACGCGGGAGCTATGCACCAGCGAGACAGAGGAAGAAACAGACGACTGCTCGAGGAGCACGCCCCTGGGACCACTGTTTTCCCCAAAGGCGAGGAGGCTTGGTCTCCCAACACCACGGCCCAGGAGGGTTGTGGGAGCAGGCAAGTGCCGGGTGCATACTCAGGGCTTGTTAAGGGGCTGTAGGCGTGCATAACTGGGCACCAGTGAAGAGCACCATTGTTCCCCCGCACAAAAACACGCTAGGGATTGGTGACGGTGCACGGTCCCCTTCCTCTTTCCCAAATACTTATTTAGAAAATAGTAGCCTGAGCCCTTTTGTTTTCTTTGTTTTATTTTGGGTCCAAACTCGCCTGCCACAAGAAGGAGCTGGGAGCAGAGGGGTAAGGAAGTCTTCAGTGAAGGGCCCCACAACGGACCATTTGTCCAGCTTTTGTTCAACCTGCATTTAGAATGTCCATTTGTCAATCAGAAAGTATTCTTCTGCCAATAACTTAACCCCTAAAGAGAAGAAACCAAAAGAATAAACCAGTATAGCCTTGGACTGAATATCTACACTGGGGGGGCAGAAAGACTGTTGAGGGTGTCCCGACCACAGAGACAATTGTGCACTTCATGGTTTTTCAGTATGCGCACATCTTCAAGCAAATGTGCAGGTCTTTTGTGGTAACAAAACCACCCCCATATTTCCAGCTCCCAGAGAAAACGCCTGATGCCCGGTCCGGCCAGTCTGACCTTGCTACCACCCTCCAATTGCACCCCTCATCTTCACATAGACCCTCTCTCAAGTGTATTTAATTTCTTCTATAGTGCTACTCATCCCACATATGTGGGGCATAGTGTTGGAGTGTGTTACAACACACACATATTATATAGAGACAATCACTCATATAAATGTGAAAGTCAATGTAAAGGAAGCGTTGCTTAAGATAATGGGGCTTACAATATCTAATGATACTTTCATCCATCATTCAGTCTTTCACCATTCATTCTGTCCTCCCATCTGTGTGCCCATCCATGTCCATATGTAACCATTTACAACCCTATCTATCATGTATACTTCCATCCATCATTTCACTCATCCATCCCTCTATCCACCCTATTACTCATTCATCCACCCTTTCACCCTATCCATCCGTGCACTCATCCATCCACTCTTCCACCCATCCATCCATTCACTCATCCATCAAGCCATTTACCTATCCAGCCATCCTTTCACCTATTCATTCATCCACCCACTCACTCATCCTTCCACCCATTCACCCGTTCAGTCATCCATTTACCCATCCTCCCTTTCTCTCTCAATTCCCCTTTCACTTAGCCATCCATTCTTCCATCCACCCACCCATCCATCTACTCATCCACTCATTAATCCATCCATTGAACCTATCACTCATCCATCCTTTCACTCATCTATCCATCCTTTCTCTCATCCATCCAACCTTTCAATCCTTCACTCATCTATTCATCCTTTTGCCCATCTACCAGCCCTTTCACTCACTCATCCAACCTTACATCCACTGTTTCACTCATCCATCCATTCATTCACCCTTTCACTTATCAATTCATCAATCCAGCCTTTCACTTATCAATTCATCAATCATCCATCATTTCACTCATCCATTTACCAATTCACTCCCCCATCATCCGCCCTTTCACTCATCCATCCATCCACCCATCCCTTCACTTACTCACTCGCCCACCTTTTCACATTAATTATGAGCTGCGCCTTTGTCTGCAGAGTTGCAGACAGAAGAGGCCTATCAAGAACTCCACCCTCGCTGTAGTTCCTAATGCAAGGGGTGGGGTGGGGGAGGGTTCACTGTGCCCCTACACATAGGCAAAGGGAGGGTTCACTGTGCCCCTGCACATAGGCAATCTGAAAAAGTGGAAGGCATGATTAATGCCTGATGCACAGTGCCTGGACATGGGGCGACTATGACATGGTGTTGTTTCCAGAGCTTTAAGTGGGATGAAAAAACTAGGGGGGTCTCTCCAAAAGGGTGTTCGATGTAATTAAGAGCGTCGCTTAAAAACACATAAGCTAACAATCTGTGCTTAGTGAAATGTGCCGCCCGACTGGTATTTTTGTTTACATCAGATATTTAATACAACAAGTAACGTTACACCTAGAACAAGAAAAGTTACACCTACAAGTCAGAACTATTGGCTTTGTCAATGGTTGTTAGTTGTATAAAATAAAAAAGCAGCAACCATGGCTTCCTTGAATATAATATTGAAAATGTGTCAGTTCTAAAATGATGAGACTCTGAGAGGCCGATAATCCTTTCCTTTGAACTTCTTTTACCCCTTCCTTTAATTAACTAGATTCTCACCTAGCTGCAGCATGGGCGTTTGTGCACTTCCATGTGACCAAATGACCTACCCTGGACTGAGGCTGGAGGAGGCCACCACATGCTGTGCCAGCCCAGAATGACCCATTGTCATTCTGTACGTGGCAATCAGCCCCACACAGAATGATAATGGGCGGGGTGGGGCTGCTCTTGTGCTCCCAGGAGGAGTGCGAGGTGGTCCCATCAGGGAGCTGAGGCCTTTCGCAGGGGAACAGCTCTGTTCCCTGAAAGGCCCAAAATTACAGACAAAAGGCATCCGTAAATGGTATCCTCACGGACAACGGACGTCAGGTCCAATTTATGGACGGTCCGTGAAATTTACGGACGGTTGGTCACCCTAGCCGAGCCAAAGGCAACCACCTGCTCGAGCCTTTAGTGGCTCACCCACCTCTATCTTCTCCAGTGTTGGTGGCACAGTGGCTGGCCTGCAGGAGACTCGTCACTCTTTTTACGTCGCAAGCTCAGGCAGGCAGTGATCTATTACAAAGTATATGTGAGCAGCGCACGTGCACGGCAACACAAAGTCGATGACGGACTGATACACTAGGCCAGTGGTCTTCAAACTTTTTTATTCCGCCCCCCCCCCAGTGTAGAAAAACAATTCGCCGGGCCCCCCTCAAAATATTTCACAATTACTTTATTTAACTGCCAATGTTTAAATATGTCGAGACTTATTTAAACATTGCAGCTAAGTTCTGTCACTGTTTTAGAAATGCAAACAAATACATGATTTCCAAACATACTATTCCGGTGAGGCAGGCCTTATTAATGTGCAAAGGATCCAGTGTGGTTGTTTCAAAATGGCAGTGTGGGTCTTGGAGAAAATTTGAAGTCCCTTCCCTTTTGACACCTTCTCCCAGCCAGGATTTAAATGACAAAGGATGTGAATGATGGCCCATTACAGACGTGCTTACTGCAGCTCATTTATTTAGGCTGAAAACAAAGCATAATGTTTCTTTTGGCCAGAGCCTGGCGCCCCCCCTGAGATCACTCGAGGCCCCCCTAGGGGGGCCCGCCCCCCAGTTTGAAGACCTCTGCACTAGGCGTTAGTTTGAATTAGCGCAGTGCTTAACCTGGTGCAAGGGACCGTGCTACAGAAATGTTGCAATAGTGCAAAAAAGGGCAAAATCATTAGCACCATTGTTGCTAGTCGTTTAAAAGGGAGTGGTGCAAAAAGGTATTTATAGAAGAAGGGCAATGCTGAAAAAAAGAATTTCAAATATTTTCTTTTTTTAAATTATGAAAGATGAAACTATGTTTTTGACAATTTTATGTTGCCCCATTTAAATGCATTAGCTGCAAAACGAGTAAAAAAAGAATGTATTTCGTTTTTAAAGATTTATTGCGGACTATGGTCCCCTGTTGACATTTATGTAACTAGAAGTCCAAAACATTTTTGGGAGTTTTCAATCATAAATCAATAATTTCTTACATAAATTCACCATACACTCGTTCGAATGTACCAACAATATCACTAAAATAGTGCCGCAACACTATGTGTGTAAAAAACTATTTGGCTTTATTCTTAAAAACATATCTTCTGCTGTAGAGATAAATATGTATAATAATACATTTTTTTTGTATTGCACAATTACTTGAAATCATTGCAATTTTTACAAAAGGATGTTAAAACTATTTCCGTTCACTGTTAAAAAAGAGTTTGTGTCTGACATGGCTAAACGTCATAGCGATCAACTACAGGTTAAATAGATTTGATTTCAGAGATGAATTTCACAAAGCGGGCGGCCATCGGAGGAGAGTCATCCTTCATGCACTCCTCCAGGGCCTCCTGGCATGCCTACACAAAAATACCACTGCATAAACATTTCATGAGTACAAAGTTACATAAAAACATTAAAAAAATTAAAAAATGGAGAATACATTAGACAATCACAAATGTTTCTGCACTAAATCGATAAGGCATTGATTGAAATTGTAGATATTAATCATTGTATGTAACTATGATCTCACGCGATTAGTGATTTTGTGATAACAAATGTGGTTGTCTAATGTATTCTCCCTTTTAAAAAAAGTGTTTTTATGTAACTATGTACTCATGAAATGTTTATGTTGGTATGATGAGCATATTCTCTACTTGGGTGACAAGAAGAAATCAAGTATATTGCACTTCTTTGTATTGTACAACATTGAGATTTATGGTCAGTATATTGATGAGAAGAATTTTTTGTCCTTGAATGATGAGAATCGGACCATACGTTTTCACACATATTTATTTACCTTTCCAACAGATGATATGTTTTATGAATAAAGCCAAATTGTTTTTTTACACACATGGTGTTGAGGCACTATTTTAATGACATGGGGGACATGGGTGGTACATTCTAATGATTGAATGAGTGAATGGTGAATTTATGGAAGAAATGGTGGATTTATGAATTAACCCAAAGGGACATTTTTTAGGTCTTGCCGGAGCCAGCACATGTGCTGGTCTGGAGAGACTTTTAGTAAGTGGGCTTCAAAAAGCTTACCACCCGCTTTTTGTGTGGCCCAAAGCGTGCAGTAACGCGCACGGTTACGCGCACCGGCGCCATCTGGCTTTCCTCTCGTCATGGCTCATTACCCGCGGGCACCCTTGCAGCGCATGCACATTGCACACTACTCGCCAGACGTGCCTCCTTGTTTTTTTTGTAACAACTCGGCTTCTTTTGTTGTGCTTATCGTTCTTGAACACATCTTGGCAGAACATAAAGGGTGATGGGAGGTAGAGCCTTAGTGATGTGTTTTCGTTGCTATTTAGTCACTGTAGGGAAGTTGTTTTCCAGTTGAGATTCCGTGATGCATCAAATCGCATTCTAGCTGGGCAGACTCGCTTTTCGATTCATGCCTCCCTTGCTTATACAGACTTTTTCACCCTATGGCTTTGTGGACTTTTGTTTCCTAGCCAAGTAAAGGCCAATCTCCTCGCAAGTGCACATTTGCCTCTCCCTGTTGTTGCGCACACATTCCTGCTCTGTTTATTTAGTTTGGTCTAAAAGCACATTCCGGAGATGCCTTTCCTGCCCATCACGGCTGAATGTTGTCTGTATAACGCAAGTATTAGAAGCGTAACCTTGATCAGCGCATGAAATCAGAAGTGCTATTTGTAGCCGGGCTTGGTCAGATATAGTCGATGCATTGTGGTCTGTACCTCAGCCTGAGGTCTGACTGCTCGCCGTTCACATCGCCCAACAGAGAGGTAACCAGTCGCTACTTTTACACTTTGAATTTCGGCGAATTGTTTGATTCGTGGAGAAGATTATCCTCCTTTTGGGTCAGTTGTAGTTTATTTTCCTTTTCTTTTCACGAACATATGGAATTTTAATTAAAAGCTCCAGAACTTTATTCCTGGGGAAGCAGCATACGTGTTGTATGCGGTGGCTGACAGTGAGGGTGGAGCAGGCATACATATCGAGTGGAAATAATCAGGCTTTGGCTGGGTAATTTATGTGCACGTTTGTTTTCTGCGCCCTGTGAGGCTCACTTGAATTTGACGTTTGCAGTTTTAGCTTTTCCTTTTAATAGCACATTTACTTGTTTATTCATAGAATACAACTTTGTGGATGGAGATTGCAGTTGATCCCAATACTTTTGGCCTCTCTGCAGTCTGAGACGCATGAGACAGGCGAATTAACAGCTTGACCTTCATTTGTTAGGCATCGGGTGGAATATAAGTTGGATGCAGACCTTGAGCTCGCATTTGTGTTGGAAGGGCTGGAAAACAGAGTTGGTTTAAAGGCTCCACCAGTGCTTCATTTCATGTTCTTCCTTCTCTTCCCTCTCTCAGGTACTACTTCCCTTCACTCCTCTCTGTCCATCTTTCGATCGGTCTTTCTTTTCGCTCAACTGTCTCTTGAGCTGCCCGCTCCTCCCCGGCCCCTGTTCTGCCCCTCCACTCTCTTGCCACCCCATGCCACCTTTTCATTTCCTTTCCCCCTTGTTGTTTCTTTTCCCCATCCCTCGCTCCCTTGAATTACTCCGCCTCATCCACTGTTTGCTGCCTCTCCCCCTTCCTCCTCCACAATCACAAGTTTCTTCACGTCCTACGCTGTCTCATGTGACATCATGCACCCACACCCAGCAACAAGAGGACATGTTACACAAACTTTTCACATCGACCCAACGCAGTGCAGGAAGGACGCTTACCCCACCACCCACTAGCCCCAGTCAATGCACTCACTTACCACTATGCTGGGCACCCTGAAAGCCAGACAACCCATATAACCTCTATGCACATCTTGAGTCCCCAGGCCTTACCCAGAAAAACAAGCATTGGCATAGGCAATAGGTCTCACATTTGGGACTTTAGAAGTATTTAGTTATGCAGCACAATATCCTTACTGCAACAACATTAACTGTTGCATGGCTAAACACTTATAAGGTCCCAAAGGCGAGACCTATTGGCTATGCCAATGCTTGTTCTTTTTGACTTATAGACGCTTTCGGTGCCCTGTCCCTTTGGTGAGGGGGGCCCTCTCTGGTATTTTTGGATATTTATGTAACACCAAAAAAAGGCTGCATGCGCAAAACGTGTTATGTTTGTACAGCTATGGCGCCACGATTACCTCTATTTGCATCAGTGCATAGACTCTGTATGTAATACAGCCCTTGCTTCGTTTGTACAGGTTCTTGGCAGCAAGCACATTTCGACTTCAGGATAAACAGCACTCGCTCGTCTTTATCGGTCTCTCACCACAAGCCTAAAAGTAAGTGCAAAACCTGGGGAATGCAATACTTCTTTTGCAATGTGCTCTCAAACCGTTTGCATGCGTTATGAGCAGCTCACTTCCTTTCTGCCGCCCCTTTTCGACCCAGCATTATTTATTATACTGGAGGGGCGCCATGGGCAGAAGCAAACAGTTGCAGGAATGCACGACTGCGTTTGAGAGGGAAACCTTGGGAGAAAGACTTCTAAATGTGAGGTGCCTCGCAAGAACATCTGAGTATTGGTGGTGGTGATGGTGGGTGTTGATTTTTTCTGGCAGCTGAGAGAAACGTAGATACCCAAGGAGCTACACTGTAGCTGCACATACATGTCAGACACAAAGGCAGACGCCAAGTGCGAGGTACTGAAATTCTGATGACAGCTCCCAGGCGTTTACAGCCTCGCCCACCCCAGTGTGGGTTGCAGCGAGCCCGGGACTGGCACAGTCTCTGGTGGCAGAGGAGTTGGCGCATACTACCTCACTCCAGAGGATGCGGAAGGCCAGAGGTAGCAGGGGACTCTCTCTGCTCGCTTGGCCCGCCAGAGTCGAGCACAAACTCATTTCTTCATGAACGCTCCCTTTAAAGTACAATCTTATGCAGAGGGCACCCAACCTTACATCCTCATATCCAACTTCCTTAGAAGCATCCATGTTCTACAATAACTAGTTCAAATCATCAAGAACTGGATATGACAGAGCCGTCTTCAAGTGAATAGATCAAAACTGTGTTGATCTTTTTACGGAAGGAGAGCCCTGGAAAACCTGAAATTTTTAGGTCGAGCCTAGCGCAGCATGCATGCGCTGCCCTAGGAAATCGGCCTCTTGGAATCACTTCAGCTTTTCTACAAGCTCCTACAAGCTCGTGCGTGTGGTGCTCACAATCTATTGGCCTTTGCGTCTGGCTTTAGCACATAATTGGCCAAAGGGGTGTGGATGTCTCAGATTTTCGTGAAATGTTTACTCCCAGAGCATTTTGCTCTCAGGAGCCAGCAGTGGCTCGCAGGGGCCATTAGTTTTGGGTCAGGTTTCATTTCCAGACTTTGCTGCTTTCATTAGAAGGCACGTCCTCTCCATCCCACCTCTACAAGAGTGCGCATCGCTTTAACTTTCGCCTCTGCGATTGTCATTATTTATTTCTACTATTTTATTTGTTATGTACATTTAAAGATCTATTTATGTAACCGGCTCTTGCCCCCTTTTTCAAATAAACTTCAAAACAAGTCTTCCCTCCGACATAATGTACGCAATCCTGGAATTTCCCTTCACGCGGTGTTGAAAAAAAGCAACCAAGTGAACGCTTCTAGTCACAGGCTACATGCTGGTGCCCAGACCGTGCTATAGCGTTGGGGCTTTGTGCCGCTTACACTGCCTCTAATTGTATTGTGTTTGTGAGTTACGCTCTTCCTTGGCCCGGCCTACCCTAGACAAACGTTGCGTTTGTTTTGCCCTTTCCCATGACCCGGCCATTCAGCGGCAGGGAGCCAGCATACTGTAAATTATCCGGCACACAATGGCAGCCGCCATGACAGAGCGCTTTGAGCAATCATTTCATGCAAGCAGCGTGATGGCTGCGAGTTAAGTGTTGAAAAATTCCTTTTAGTGTGAGGGCAGTTTTTTGCTGAGGGAGACACACTGAGCACTGCCCCCCCATGAGTGAAAGAATGAATGTGTGTGAATTCTTGTCCATCGTTGGCTGGATTGAAGCCAAACCTGAACAAAAGACACTACTGCTAGTGTTCACCATTAATATGGCGCCCACCACGGCCTGACTTGTCACTAGGAACTTAAATAATAGGTTAAATTATCACCAAATTCATTGGTACTCTTTTTTACAACTGAGAAGATGAAAAGCGGAGTTAAGTCCGGCAAGAAGTTGAAGCTATTGTGCACCAGTTAATAACAGTTCTTCACAGCATAAATTCAGTGCACTGGGGCTACCCAAATGTATTGACGTCATTGGAAGGAGTTGTCATGCAAATAAATGTGTCGTTAACACTGTGGCACATTCTTCCAGCAGCATCAGTTTCCAGAAACAACCTCGCCTTCAAAGATTCTCTGTAACCTTACCCGAAGTTAAAAAAATATTGCAAGCCCTGAAATCATGTCCAGGGAAATGCTGCTGACGTCAGCGAGCCCTCCAAATCCACATGGCTCAAGGGAGCCAGGGCACATAAGAGCGGTGGGCACACACCAATGTCTCGATGATGCATGGAAAGAAGCCTGAAAATGCCAGTCCAGGATCAGCTTATGGCCAGCCTCTCCCTATAGAATCACATTTTGAAAGAGGACCTGCAAGATCTAACAAGCTTTTCCAATGGAATAGGTCTCGCATTCACGCAAATTTGAGCTATTGGCATTGTAAATGACAACGCCTTTTATTTATGTTTTGGGTTTTAAAACATAAATAAAAGGCATTGCCATTTACAATATTAATAGCTTAAACTCTCACAAAAGTGAGACCTATTGCATTGCAAATACTTGTTGTATTTGCAACTACTACTGGAACACAGCCTAACATTTTAATATTTTAATGGCCTCATTGTGAGTCTGTCAGCTAGCGCCTTCTACAGGCTGCTAAAGGATGGTGTCAGACCAATAATGGTTTTGAGAAGGAAAGATCACTCCCTACCATACAAGAAAGGCACGGCCCTGACTGCCAGTCAAGGATCAGAAACATTATACAACGGCTTGCTGGAATCATAGGTTTTCTATCAGTTGGTCCCACACTTTCTTGTTCAACAAGACTCACTAGACTCTGGAACATACTCTCAAAAGCTATTCGTCAGAGCCAGACATGGTTTTCTGTACACAGGTGCAGGATTAAATCTAGGGGAAGTAGTCTTCTCTGTAGCATGCCCGTTTTGTGGAACTCCAGGGAATTACCCACTTTACCTTGATTTGCTATTAGATGTTTCTAATTTTTTTGGATGAATTCCATAATTGTGCAGTTTTTACAGAGAGCAAGTTGGTCAACCTGTGTTGGAAATGGCCCTTTTTGCAGGGTTATCCCTAAACATTTTGCTTTTTTCTCCTATTTTTTCCTGACCTGTTTGTGTGGGTTTTAGGACTCTGGGCACTTTACCACTGCTAATCAGTGCTAAAGTGCATATGCTCTCTGTGTAAACTGTGTTATGGAGTGGTATTTCCATGATTGGCCTATTTGATTTATGTGTCAGTCCCTAGTAAAGTGCACTACGAGAGCCAGGGCCTATAGATTAAATGCTGTCGGTGGGCTGCAGCACTGGATTGTGCCACCCATGCAAACAGTCCGTAAAGTGTACCTCTGGCCTGCCATTGCAGAGCCTATGTGCAGCCTGGGGCTGCCATGTCAACTTGGCAAGTTCACACGCTTGCAAGTCCCTAAACATTCCCTTTTGTACATGTGAGTCGCCCCTTAGGTAGGCTGAAGGGCCCCCATGAGTTGGGTCCATTGTATGTGAAAGGTAGGACTTGCCCTGGTGTGTGTGGCATGTCCTGATAGTGAATTGCAGCCTACTTCGTTTTTCACTATTGCAAGGATACCTGTTCCCCATAGGCCAGAATGGGCAGTTTGATTATTACATCCTATAATCCTAACTGACTCAGAACATGGTAGAAATTCGAGTTCAGTATTCCTGAACTCAGAAGGATAGCCCGTAGACTATATATGACTCATGCCTGTATATTGTGCCTGATTTTGATTGTTTGGCTCTTCCAGCCTTCGAGTGGCACTAGCCTACCAGAAACATCTATTGATTTCCTAAAGTGTCTTGGATCTTTTAAAGAAGATGAATTATCATCTCGCAGATACAGTCCTGTAATGCTACATGTGCCTCATGTTAATCTCCTGCATACCACTTGTTTCATGATCGAACTTCTCACTGTATGTTGCACGTTCTCCAGGCTTATCTTGTTTTGTTCCTGCTTACCTGGGACATACATTATACCTTCTCAGCACCTGACTCCCCACGTGTCATGGCCACTCACCATAGCTCTACGTTGCCTAAGTCAAACCCCCACATCACATGATGCTAACCAGAGGTTTTCTTTCTCTACTCACTGTGCTTCATATTCCCCTGGATCACCCCTGCTTCTTGCTCTCATGGCACCTTGTTCCTGCTAATCCTTCCTTCAGCCTGTCCCACTCACCTCTGCTTCACTGCGCCCTGCTCATCATGCTTCATATTTTCCCTACTTTTTTCCCACTTCACATTGTTTCTGCTCTTTCTGTTCACTTTTTTTTGCCGTTTTCTGCTTTAATCCTTTCTTCACTTTATTTCTATTCATGCCTACTTAGTGTTCTTACCACTCCCACTCTGGTTCTTGTTCTCCCTACCCATCCCTTGCTACTTTTCCTCTCTACTTACCCGCTGATTTCTGTTCTACCTACTCACCTTTGCTTCACAATCCTATTAGTTATCCACTGCTATATACTGTTCCTACACATTCTCTGCTACTTTATCTCCCAACTCACCATCTGTTTCATATTCTCCATACTCACTTCTTTGATGCTCTCCCTGCTTGCCAAGCCACCATCACTTACCTTCCATGATAGAGATATGCACTGCTCGCCGGCGTGTCCGTGGCACACTGGTCAGCCTTGGACCATGCGTGATGGAGGGGCAGCTTCTGCTTGGCACCAGCCCAGCTCTGAGCAAAGAGGAGAAAATATATGGTAGGTCTGGGAAATTCAAGGGAGAAAGAGAACAGGAACGAGTAGAGGGCACCATAAACAAGACGCTAAAGTAAGGAATATTGGACGGAAAGAGGAGTAGCAGGAAGTGGTACAAAAGAGACAAGCGAGCATCGGAAGGCAAACATGAGGAAAGATGCAAGGAGAAGAAGAGGAATAGTGAAGTGGAGAGTTTGTAGGGAGATTGCATGCAGAAAACAAAGAGAACATAGATGCAAACAGGAAAGGTTTAGAGAGAAAAGGATGAAATAACAGAGTGGTGGAATGAATGGTTGAGATAACCTCAGCCAATGGTGACTGCCTGGGCCGCATTCCAGTCCATCATTGTTCATCACCCATTATGTCACTTGAGACAGAGACCAACCGTACGCATATTAGCTTTTGGCCAGCTCCAATAGGAATAGTCTAGCCCTAATGCCAGGCCACACCCCCTCCAGGTGGGAAAACAAGGTACCCTAGCCTGTTTTCAGTCTACGTAAGCCTAATCAGTGAGATATGTACTGAGTTACTGTCAGTGGCTGAGATTAATTCAAGCACTCACTTTCATCATTTTGTGTTCTTCTTTTGTTTTCTATGCCACTGCTCCCCTGCTCAATATGATATTGGACTAAAGCTGCACCTCAGTGCCCGACATTGGTATTAGACTACTTGTGGTCTTGTCTGGATTGTATCTGGCTGCACATTGTTGGCTGGACAGTTAATATTAAGACTAAGACGTGTTTCATATCACTGGCCTGTATCTAGAGTAGCATACTGGGAAAACAGTAGACAGAAATGTGGCATGGTTAATTACCAGTGGCTGAGAGCAATGCTAGCATTCCATTTTTCATTTTCTTTCCCTTTTGGAAGGATAGGCGACACCAGTGGGAGAAAAGTATTCTAGTGGTAGGAGTAGGAGCAATTGGTGGAATCTCATCAAGGGAGACAGAGACTCCGAGTTTGTGGGTGTCTGACTAAGAGAAAATAAAAAACACTGAGTCCAGTGCTGTGGCAGTTACTCTGTGGAGAAGCGTTCCCTGGTACTGCTGTGGTACTGATGCAGGGTGCATGTCACGTGACTTCTGTGAAGTTAGTAATGAGTTTTGAAGAGCACACCGTTTAAAACACACCACCAGTCTACTGTTAGATTGTCCTTCTTCCCCATGATTTAAATTATGAGTGATCACCATCGTGCTTACCAGGGGAGCCGGGACGATCAGTTTTCACACTTTGAAAATGTACTCATTCATTCATCGATGGGCCATATTAGTAATTGGACCTCTGTGCCATGATTTCCCTTATTTGAGTATCTCCTTTTGAAGTTCACAAGGTCATTAACGCTAAAAATAGGAGCATAGCAGGCAAGGTGCCAGGCCAGATGGGGTCCCAGTGAACCTTTTTTAATCAAACCCCTCCTTATGGGCACCTTTACTAACGTGTTTAGATCCTTAGTGCATTGGTCGATTCCGGAGTCCTGGAAGTCCGCTATCAAAGTCCCTACTTTTTGAAAAGAGGACTGGTCGCAGACGACCTGCTACCGTCCGATCTCTTTGACGCTTGCGCTAATATTTTAGGTCAAATTTTATTGTCACACCTCGAAGACTTTGCTTTTGCAAATAACATCTTATCAGATGCCCAATTTGGTTTTAGACACGGTGTCGGGACAATCGAGAAATATCTAAATCTTTATTTAATCTGGGGTAAGTATGTATAGGCTAAGAAAGGCTCTTTGCACGTTGCTTTTTTCGATTTATCCAGTGCCTTCGATCTTATCAATTACATGAAGCTGTGGAATTTAATGACTTATAGGCACTTATTATGCTTCTACACCAGGATCTTATTGTTAGTGTCAGATATGGTTCTTCAGGCGAATGCTCTCCCAACATAAGATCGACTAGGGGTGTTAGGTAGGGGTGCATCTTGGCCCCTTTTCTCTTTCTGCTATATATCAACAGCATTTGTAACCATTTAGTAGAACACAGCAAAGAGGTACCTCGTATGGGCCAAAAATCCATTTCCCTTTTATTACACGCAGATGGCGCTGTTCTGATCACGTATAGCACAAATAGCCTTCAGTCCCTTTTAGAATTGTTTCTAGCACTTAAGGAAGACCTGGATCTTAAAGTAAATTTCTCAAAGTGGTATGTAATGACATGCCCCTGCCCCAGCACTAACTCAAAGTCTTTTAATATGGAGAACTCTGTCTTATCAAAGGTAAAAAAAAATTATCTAGGGAACTTGTTTAACCAGTCACTGAGCTGGACCCCGCTTTTAACAATTAGATGTCAGGCTTTTAACCAGAACATTAAAGCCATTTTTAGATTTGCCCGTAAGCTCCAAAGTAAACCAATTCTAGAAATGCTGACCCTATACAGGAGCAAGTGCATCTCAGCGGGGTATATGGCACTGGCCTCTGGGGGTACAATAAGGTGGATATTCTACAACGCACAGGAAATATATTTTTGGGTAGACTACTATCAGTACCAGGGGATACAGCTACCTTAAATATGCCATGAAGAGTTCTGGATGCTTACCTGAAAAATCATATTGGATTAGCCCCTTTATTATTGTGGGTTAACAAATGGTCATCCCCAGAAGCTGGTCTGATTAGACCTTGCATCTCAGACTGCATTTCATTAGATGGGGTGGATCAGATACAATGGTTAAGGTATTTGAAGGTCACATTTGATAGATTGTTCCTCTTCAATCTTTATAAATTCCCCCAAACAATCTGCCCCAATCATAAACTACGTGTTAACCCCTTCGAGGCTAATGACGAGCTGGGCTCGTCATGGCGCTTACCTGCCGTGCGCGGATGACAAGGCCAGCTCGTCATAAAACAATGAAGAATAATAAAACCCAGCGCAGGACGGGAAAACGCCTAGCAGCCATGGGGTTAAAGAACCGGTTTTAAAGCATTGTATGAATGAACGTTTGACAGCTGCTCAGGCCAAATAATCAATTGTAAACTATGCAACAGCTTCAACAACTGGTGGTTTAGAGCCTTATTTGAGGTGATGCATTTTCCCTACATATCGTCACTGGCTAACTTTGTTTAGACTATTATGCACTTTGCACTTTAAATTTGCTTTTCCATTCCCGGGGGCTCAGCAGCAGGATATATCTTGTTGAGTGTGCAACAACTTCTCAATCTAAAGCACAGTTTATTTATTTTTGTTTTGCCAATTGTATCAAGATCCAAGACACCGTTTTTTTCTCCAATGCTGGCCAGGGCCATAGTGAGGCGGCATAACGATGGTTTACTTTTCATACAGTCTTTAGGTTCACTTGAAATCTGTTTTGCCGTTTTAAATTTTATAAAATCAGTGTTTTACATAAGGAAGAAATATGAATTTTAAGGGCTATTTTTTAAATGTTTCAGTCTATCTAACCGGGCTCTTTTAAATATTGTATCTCAGAATTGCCATTTAAAAATTGGGAATTGTCTATGATTTGTACCAGTCGAAATGTTCAACCAATGTCTTTTTATTTTATGTATGCTTTTATAGCCTTTGACCGATTAAAGTTAACTTTGACTGACTGACTGATGAAACAGGGGCAGACAGATACAAAGTGCATGAATACTGAAAAGACGCACTTTGCCTAGCAAAAATTTGAATTCTGACAGTTCACTTGGGTGCTGAGAGGGTTTCAGTTCATAACAAAGGTGAGTATTGGCTCCGTATTTCAATGCAAGCAAACCTAGGTACATTTTCAAGAGAGAATAGTGCACATCCCTGTGCCTTCAAGGGACACCCTTTGGGTGCCACTTCATGTGTGCTGCACAATGATTGCACCTTCCAAAGATCTCTTTGCCCTGCCTCTGTATCTGTACCATGCATGGGTTCAAGGACGAAGACGTTCCTTCGTTTTCATGAGGCCACACCCCCATATAAATGCGGGAACAAAAGAAGGGAATGCTCCACTGGGATTGCACAGGCTCAATAATTGGCTGCATGATTCATATTTGAGAAGAGGTGGACCAAGCACCTGCGGCCCTTCTGTAATGCCTAAGTGCCCCAACAGTACATAAATTAGCACAAATACCTATTGTCCTAGGGGCACTTAAGTAGTATGGCCTTAGGGTCCATATTGCAGTATTATGGTACATGGTTCTGGTTTTTGCCACGCTGGTACTCTCAGCGCATAAGAAACCATGTGCCATATTACAAAAATAAAATGAGCTGTACCAAGTGCAGGTGTGAAATCTACCAGGGACAGCACAACACTGAAAGGTGCAGCAGTGGTTTGAATCAACAGGTCTGCCTTTCAACGCAATAAAAACAGATACCTTTTACAGATGGGGCAGTTATCCCTATATGTGTTTAGCAGTGTGACTACACCCACTTGCACTTGCACCCACTTGGACTCAGGATCCCTTGTACCCTCTCCTACAGACCACATTAAGTGGGGTTCACTGAATGTGCATCGCTTCCTATGTAGCACCCATTCAGGGTCACCTGCTGCCTTGCTTGCCTCTGTGCCTGCATCTGCAACACAGCACAGGGGTAAATGCATGCCCTTATTTGCATACAGCACCACCCCCAAGCAAATTGTTAACGCCCCCCTAGGGAACAGCCTCATAAAATGTGCACTGGTACAACTTATAATACAGTGGCACAAAAAAAAAACGGTTCAAAAGTCTCAGGTGTCCAACCAGGGGTCTGCGTTTGGTGGGATGTTCTAACAAGTGATGAATACTTGAGGCTTGCTTACCTGTGGATTTCAGGCGGCTCTCTCTTAATTTTGGCACTCGACTCCATGACTTCCTTGGCAACACGGCCGCTAATGGCGAAAGAGAACAAAACAATAAAAAATTGCATTCAGTCATCAGAAAGAAGCAGAATGGCAGCACACTCTAGGACTAAAACCTGTGCAACTGGGATCAATTTACCATACCACTTAGAGAGCTTTCTAAAGTCATAGCCTTTAAGGCTCCCAAGACTATAAGGATCACTCTAGGCTGACTGCGCAGCCTGTGATACGTGGCTACTGTAGTCACCTGAATGCTTGCGCTAGCTGCTAATTGCGCTATTTTGCACAAATATATTGCCAAAACAGTTTTTTAGGAATTGTTTTTGACTTTGATAAAATTGCACTGATTCACTGATGTTAAATTGTTAAATTTACCGGCCGGAGACCAGCGGTGCCGTCTGTCAGAGTGAGCCCACCATCTTGAGGGTTAGGGGTCTATCTTTTCACCTCCCTAGACTAACTTAAAAATAAAAAAAATAAAAAAATAAAAAATAAAAAGAATCACGCTGGGCCGACCGCGCACCGGGCGCGCTGAAGCCGCGCCAAATGCAAGACCATCTGCGCCCGGAACGCGCCCAGCGGAAGGACCCCTGGTCGATTTCCCATTCATAAATATAACCAACAGCAACTCTATGACATGCAGATTGGTGAGTGCTCGGCATGTAACAGTTGGCAGGGGGGGACAAGACCGGACTCCTACAAATGCCCTTTGTTTGTCTGTACGGGATAAAAGGAATGATCCATTCATAACAGACGTAGGGAGCAAAGATTCCTCTAAAGATAACAAAGCTCAGGATCACCGACAAGCTCCCTTACACAGACCAGGTGGTAATAGCGGACAGAAAAAGGAAAAGAAAACTGTGACACAAGTACAAGCTCTGTCATGCATACCATTGAATACACGTTCACTCGTGAAACATAAATATCAACTAGAATGCCTCCTTCAATTAGCTAATACAGATATTATTTTGTTAACTTCCCCCAGGTTAAGCAATGGTGTAACACGATAGGACAGAAGGAAGAGGTGGGGGTATAGCCCTGATCTACTGAGAGAATCTAAAGTTGCGCCATGACGTTACGATGTTGATTCCAGTAGAGGCGCTTTTATTTTCACTTAAAATCAATGATTCCTTTACATTTCAAGGGTTACTTGTCTACAGGCCCTTGGGACCCAGAATGGCGTTTTCGCAAGCCCTTTTATACTTCCTAGAATAAAGCTCGGATTCAGACTTTTTTAATATTTTGGGAGATTTTAACTATCATCTTGAATTAGAGACTAACCCAGACACATTAAGACTTGTGGATAACTTAGCAGCATATGGGCTCTCCCAAATAATACTGGAACCCACACATTCAGCATGTCAAACCCTGGCTGGTATTTTCACAAACTAACCAGACATAATCGTAACAAAGACAGTACCTCTACCCTGGACTGACCATAGAGCTATTTATTTTGACGTGACTAACAAAACACCTACATTATCTCAACCCTTTCCTGCTATAAAACAAAGGGTCCAGAAATGGAATAGGGTAAAAAAGGATGATCTGGAACAGGCGCTGATTTCGGGCCCGCCAGTATTAGATAGTGATATCGATATAGCAGCCAACCAATTTGACAATTGGATTAGAACAGCTGCATACGGTACTGCTCCTGGAACTAGCAAAACTACTACAAGAGCAACCGTAACAGCACCCTGGTACAGTCCTGAGCTAAATATAATAAAAATGAAATGTAGAGGGTCAGAACGGACCAGGAGGACAGACTATAGTATGGAGCACAAGATAGCTTATCATCAATGCCTTGATGAATATAGCAAGCTATTGTTAAAGCTAAAAGGGCATACTTTACTACTAAAATAGGAGAGGCAACACACTCCTCAAAGGAACTTTTTTAAACTGTGTACACACTTGCTAAACCACAACATACAGCTAAGTTCAGACCAGATCAAGCTTTCTGCGATGTGATGGCCAAATTCTTCCAAAGTAAAGTACAAGTGATCTATGATGACCTTTTAAACTCAGCCACTAGTATGCCAGGTAATACCCCATTAAATATAAATGTATGGGCAGTAACTGGCAAACTTTCACGTTTCAGGGCACTTACTGTGGAGGAGGTCCATGACCTCCTGATATCCACAAAATCTGGCTCCCCAAACGTTCCGTGCCCCCCAGCAGTTATCAACCTGGTACCTAAGACTGTTAGTACCCATCTCACTCCTCTCTTGAACCAAGTTCTAGAAACGGGCAAATATCCCAATGTCTGGAAAAAGGCCTGCGTAAGGCCAATTCTTAAAAAGCCAGACTTGGACCAGTCAGAACCAAAAAACTATTGGCCAATTTCCTGACTACCTCTACCAGCTAAAATTCTGGAAAGAGCCGTAAATAGGGAGCTAATACACTACCTAGAAGGCAATTCTCTGCTGGACTCCACACAACATGGCTTTAGGCCCTGTCATTCGACAAAAACAGCGTTAGTGTTAGCCACAGAGGGGATCCGGAGAATAGTGGACCGGAGTGGCAGAGTGATCCTGGTTCTACTAGATCTCTCAGCTTCATTTGACACCGTAAACCACAAGGTGTTGGTGCAGCGGCTGAGATGTGGGGGTGGAGGATACTGCGCTAACCCTCCTCTCTTCGTTTATAGAAAACAGGGAACAAAACATACACAGGGAGAACATAACAACTGGAACCTTTCAACTCCCATGTGCTGTTCCACAAGGATCTGCTCTGTCACCAACCCTTTTCAACATCTATGTGTCCTCACTGGCTAACTTTTTCCTTGATTATGCATCCGACGACTCACAGCTCACCATCTTGGTTTCCGAACCATTAGAGCCAGTAGCTATCAGTTTTCATGCATGTCTGAAAGATATCATGAGCTGGATGAGCTTAAACTTTTTGAAAATAAATACGGACAAAACCGAGGTCTTGGAATTTGGCAAAGGACTATCACTATGGAACACTAACTCGTGGCCCATAGAGGCGGGAGTCAGTCCTACCCCGGTTACCAAAGTTAAAAACTTGGGGGATGATCCTTGACAAACAGCTCAATCTGTCGGCCCATGTCAATCAACTAACCTCCTCCTGCTTTTTCCTCTTAAAAACCTTGAGGAAAATCTTCCCGTTCATCACATATGAACTCCAAAAGACAGTTGTAGTTGCACTCTTCAGATTACTGCAACGCACTCTTCATGAGAATCGATAAGGCACAGGATAGGAAGTTACAATCACTGCAAAATGCCGCTGCCAGATTGCTCATGAACATCCCTAAAGGCCGTCCCACCTCAGAGGCCATTAGAGCACTACAATGGCTCCCTGTCCATTAAAGAGCCAATTTTAAGTCTCTTTGTTTAGTGTATAAGGCCCTCTATGGAGGAATCTCCGGGGAGGTACAGAAACTTTTCACCAGGTATTCTCCAGTAAAAACTCTCAGATCCTCTACAGAGGGCCTTGTTTGTGTTCCATAAACACGCACGGTAAGATGGGAGGGCCGCACACTGTCTTTCTGTACGGCAAAACTCTGGAATCAGATGCCATCCACCTTGCGCCTTCAACCAAATCGGATGAGGTTTAGGAAAGAACTAAAAACTTGGCTGTTTGCTAAAACCTAAACATCTAGAGTCAGGTCGCTCCAGTCACCTATGTATGACAGTTAGCGCCAAGACGCCTCGGCAATTGCTGCGCTCTATAAATAACAATTCAAATCAAATCAATTCAAATAGAGAACTTAACGTGCCATCACTATAAACTTCAGTGAAAGAGGCAATACATTGTCTTGGTTGTCTTCCAGTGCATAGGCAATTATGTTGACCAGATTTAGAAATCACCCTCCATATTTCTCATTAGCAGCAACTAAATCTTGGAACGCCCTTTGGGTTACCTTTCGAAAGCAAACTTCCCTAACTTGCTTTAGAAAGGGGTTAAAAACCTTTCTTTTTTATCCAATAGCGCACGCTCTCAATAATTTCATCCACTTTAAAGTACCAAGAAACCAATTTCAGTGAACGTTGTTCTATATAAATACTCTGACTGGCTGACAACAAGTCTAAAGGGAAGACTCCTACAGAGGGTCATGCAGTCTGACAATAATCCCACTCTATTACTTCCCAGGGCACTAGAGGGATTATGCTTAAAGAAAGCTGCAGTCACATAATGTACCTGCTTGAGGTCCTTGCATGAGCCCAGAGTGACATTGGCAGAACTGTGTAGTCATGGAAATGATTACACTGTTGTGAGAAAGTAACTTCCTAGGCAATGATTTAAACCACAAGTGAAATAAAACAGAGAGTAACAGACAGGAAAATCATGTAAAAAATATTGTATGTTTAATTATTAAAACAAGAGCATAAAAACAAAAACGACATTAATTATACATTCAATAATTGAGAATACTCATTTAGTTGTTATTTGTTTAAAAATATACACAACTGTATATAGGTGGCAATCTATAATGTATAATTAATGTCGTTTTTGTTTTTATGCTCTTGTTTTAATAATTAAACATACAATATTTTGTACATGATTTTCCTGCATATTACTCTCTGTTTTATTTCACTTGTGGTTTAAATCATTGCCTAGGAAGTTACTTTCTCACATTATATTTCCCTGTCCTAGGAATTGAGATATATTAATTTCTCAGGGGGTCCTTGTTTTTTGCAAATATAATGATTACACTGTTGTCATTGGGTCAACCCAGAAGGAGGTCACCTTCTTACAGTTGTGCAGCCATAGATATTGTGATCCGTTGAATAGCTGCTGGCTGCAGCACCTGCTGAGGCTCCGCGATCGGGCCGGCATCCTACACGGTTCCTACCCGGTTCCCGTGGTCGCCTAAAGCCGCACACACCGGAATCTGTGATCGGAACTTACCCGGCATCCGGAGTGATCCTGCAGTCCCCGGCAATCTGCAATTCAGCCACAGAAAAGACATTAACTCAACCGGAGATGCGCACCGGGTCTCAAGATGGCTCCGGCGATCCCTTGACTCCGTGCCTGCAGCCTCACTCGGACATCGGGGGCTCCGTACCTACCAGCTGCCATCTCTGCGAAGACCACGAGACCGGTGGGGGGGCGCTACCAGACGGCCCTTCTGCGACGGACCCATCTACGTTGGTGATACAAGGTCCCGGTTAGGCGCAAACCCTCCATTTTGACTGAGACAAACTGCTGCCCTCCCGAGCAGAGTCTAGGTCCATGCGAACAACACAGCGGCACCACAACATAAGGGAGCGCCTGCTCACAGACGCCAAGACCTGGGGGCCCGCCAGCGCTCATCGTGCCACCAACATCCTCCCGGGGGACTCTGAAAAAATCGGCCTGCCTGACCCCAAGATGGCGCCCGTGGAGCGCCGCGAGTGAAGAAGCGGATGCTGCAGCCCCCAGGGAGCACTAACGAAACGGCTGTCTGAAGGTGAGCCGGGCCCGTCAATATCCCCTCTGCAGTGCTTCCTTGGTTGGGCGGCCCTGGCGAGACCTCACTAATGAACTGCATACCCCCTCCTCTGAATGCAACAGGAATTGCCAGACCTTAACATGGAGGGGTGACAGCTCTCCCTGCTTCATATATCGGACTACCCTCACCACTGGGACACAGAGCCGGGCCCCTGCACTGCCTACAAGCTACACGTTACTTGGGGGCCCTGGTTCCCCACCCCCCCCCCCCTCCATCCAGGGCACGCTACTTCGGAGGACCTGGGTGCTGCGGCGAACTTACCCTGAGCAGCGTGCTGACAACCCGAGCCACAAGATAGACTGGTGTGCACCATTCAGCCCCTCACTCCATCTACCTGAAAAGGAAACCCGCTGGGTGGCACATTCCTCACTGCATCTGACGCCGCGCAGTATCCCCCGTGATTGTCACCATGGGGAAACCTAAGGTGACACAGACACCCACTGTGCCGGAAACTGCTCCAGAAAATATGCCCCACACGCGGGCATGGTCGCAAACTAATGTGTCGCAGGCTGACCCAACTGTATTGGCCAAACTGGACTAAGCCACGCCCACTGCGACGCCACGCCCACCCCAAGGACTACAAAAACGCTAGAAACGAAGCGTTCGCCATTATTTGTATTCATCCTCTGAGGCGGAAGCCGGAGGACTGTGCTGACCAAATTGAATTTTAAAAACCTGTACTAGTGCCTAATTTGTGTATTTTAAAACGAGGAGCTCACCTGTTTAAGCGCTCACACCACGCGCTGACACAGCCCTCCTCCCTCTTCCCTGAGACAGCGGTCCGCGCTGAGACAGGGAACGCCCAAGGCCTAAGCCACGCCCACTGCGAGGCCACGCCCACCCCAAGGACTACAAATGTGCCGGCCATACCAGCGCAGCGGACGAGCGCAGCGGGAGCGCCGTTTGCGCGCTGAAGGCACGCATAGGGCAAGCCCGTCTGCGCCCGTCCGCGCACGGCCGGGCCCAGGGCCAGAACCCCGGCCTAAAGCAGCCAACCCAAAGGTAAGCTACTCACGTAGAGAGCTACTAAGCCTTAGACCCCCCACCTCTTCCTGTGATTACATCCATGATCTAAATGGACCTTTCACTAGCTGCTCTCTATGTAAGCCAGCCCAGCTCACTCTCCCTATAAAACCTAACAAACCCGCCTCCCTCAAACTTGCCTCACTGAACTGTCGCTCACTTCCTAAACACGCGACACAGATTAACCATCTCATAGAAGACCTGGAGATAGATATCCTTTTCCTCACGGAAACGTGGCTCGGCCCACATTCCCAATCAGACATTGCACTAGCAACCCCTCCGGGCTACTGTATTCAGTCCCTACACCGTCCCTTAGGCAGAGGTGGTGGTGTCGCCATTATTCACCGAGAACATCTCCACTGTAAAACCTGCGATGCGCAGATTACCGACTCAGAAAGTCTTCATTTCACCATCAAACTAAACCCAACCAATTCACTAACAGGATTACTTGTGTACCGTCCCCCCGGCCTCCCAGGTCCCTTCGCTAGTTCCCTTCTAGACTCAGTCACAACCCAGGCTCATTCCCTATCAAACTATATGATAGTAGGTGACCTGAACATCCATCTGGAAGACCCGGTAGACTCGGTAGCGAATGACCTGATCTTAGATCTAGCGGCACTCGACATCCGCCTACTTAACTCCGGTGCCACCCACATCAAGGGTCATCTATTGGACCCGGTGTTCACTAGCTCTTCCTCGATGCAAGCGAAGGAGGCCCTTCCCCTTCCCTGGACAGACCACTTCCTAGTCCCCTTCCAACTACCTGGAACTTTCAGGAAACACCAAAAACCTCCCACCTACAGCAAGGACAGGACCTGGTCCAGACTCCCCACGGAAGAATGGGCTAAGACCCTTGAAAGAACCACTCCTGCACACGCAGAAGACCCGGCTACCGCAGACAAAAAATTCAGAGACTGGATCACCTCCTCCCTGGACTTAGTACTCCCACTTAGAACTAGAGAAGACAAAAACGGCAAACCTGGCTCAGCTCCATGGTACACCGCGGACCTCAGAATACTTCGCAAAAATTGCAAACAAGCCGAACGACTCTGGAGGAAAAACTGGCAACATGCCAACAAAGAAGCTTACCAGACCACAGTTAAACTCTATAAAGAGGCCATCAGACAAGCTAAAGCCTCATACTATGATACGCGGATACAAGAATCATCCAACTCAGCCAGAGAATCCTTCTTAATCGTAAAGGAGCTGCTCAAAGTCCCCATCACTCCCCCCTTCACCACCCCTAAAGTTGACAGAAGTAATGAGCTAGCGAATTACTTTAATGACAAAATCACCCGCATCCTGACCTCTCTCCCACCCCCCGGTCCCCCCAGCCACACGGAAAGCCATTTATCCCCCGACCAGGCCGAAAGTAACTTACGCCCCATACTACCGACATTCCGGCCAGTAACCTGCCTAGAGGTCGAACGAACCTTAACGAAAATGAAAAGTGGGTCACCTTTGGATCCAGCACCAATCAGGTTCCTCAAAACCGTAGCCTCAGTCATCGTACCCACTGTCACGGATCTTATCAACAGCTCGCTCGCCCACGGATCTGTCCCCGACAGCTGGAAGAGTGCGGTGGTGAAAGCACTTCAAAAAAAACCTCAGCTAGACCCAGCAGACTTGTCTAACTACAGACCAATATCTCTACTTCCTGGTATCAGCAAAGTAACTGAGAAATTGGTAAACACACAATTGTCACAGTTCCTTGAAGCCAACAACTTGCTTAGACAATCCCAAACTGGATTCCGCCCAGGCCATGGAACAGACACCGCACTTCTTGCAGTCATTGAGGAAGCAAGGCGCATACTGGATTCAGGAGGATCAGTGGCAGTGATCCTCCTGGATCTAAGCGCAGCCTTCGACACAGTCAACCACCGTGTCCTTCTGCATAGACTGGCGGATGCAGGACTTACCGGGACAGCAATCAACTGGATTGAATCCTTCCTTACAGGGCGCACTTTCCAAGTGTGGGACGACAATCATCACTCATTCACTCTCCCACTCACAAGCAGCGTCCCTCAGGGCTCCTCCCTGAGCCCGACGCTTTTTAATGTCTACATGGCCCCTCTTGAGGACGTGGTAACACCATTTAACATAAAAATGGTAAGCTATGCTGACGATACTCAGTTGGTCGTCTCCCTGTCCCAGTTGATCGACCATCCAGAAAACCTGACCAACTGCCTTACAGGAATTCACAACTGGATGAATAACTCATCATTAAAACTAAATGGGACAAAGACGGAGGTGATGCTCCTAGGAAAACAATGGACGACCATCCCTCCAGCACTCTGGCCCGATGTGTTCGGGGAAATCCCCCCCCCCCGAAACGTGAAATTAAGACACTCGGTGTGTGGCTCGAACCAGAGCTTACTATGAAAACACAAGCAACCAAAACCTCGGGCACCTGCTTCGGGCTCATGCGCACGACCCGCAAGATCCTGCCCTTACTGCCACCTACTTCTAGGAAACTACTCATTCAGGGACTAGTACTGTCCCGCCTGGACTACAGCAATCTGGTTTATCTGGGAGCCCCTGAGGCCACCCTAACGAAACTCCAGCGGACACAAAATGCGGCGGCACGCCTGCTCACTAACATCCCCTCCAGAATGTCCGCCAAGCCGGCCCTCAAAGCTCTGCACTGGCTCCCTGTGCGCCAAAGGGTGCAATTCAAAGCGATGTGTACGACACAAAAGCTGATCAACGGATCTGGCCAGGCGATCCTCAGCAAAATGATCACCCCCTATACAGCAACCAGATCCCTACGATCCCAGAATGAGAACCTAGCTAGCATTCCTAGATTCGAAAGAACCCGCACAGGAGGACGACAATTCTCCGTTCAAGCAGCTACGGGATGGAACGCTCTTCCCCGCTCCCTCAGACTTGAACCTAACTACCTAGCATTCCGCAAGAAATTAAAGACTCATCTGTTTCCTAAATGAAGTCCCCTTGACTGTCTCCCCTCCCTCTCCTCCCCCTCAACAGGATCACAAATCTTTTAGCGCGGGGATGCCCTTGGGTCACCAGGCACTTTAGAAATCGTTATTAAATTAAATTAAATTAAATAGTGCGCGTTAGCTCCAATACTCTCTCTGTAACCCCAGTATTGTCCACTAAAGACGGCGGCACACTTAGTAAGCAAGATACCAATCCTGTCCACTTGAACTTAGCATCGAGGGATATCAGCCAGTGACAGAATTTTGGTCTTAGAAGACAGAATTTGACACAAGCAGCACTGATAAATTCATGTTTTGTGCTGGGGACATCCCCTTTCTTCTCAGTATGTACTAATCTTGAATTTGCTTGGCAGGAGCATCTGACATTCAGTCTATTCCTGGGTTCCGGTCACCCTTGGTGTTTCTTCCTACCCCGGGTATCCAGGAGAAATATGCGATCCTTTGGAACGGGTATTCTGGAATGAACAGTGTCCTGCTGGGTCTTGGCATCCATTGGTTGCAAATGATTTTTCACTCCTTCGTAGTCTGTTGTACATCTCAAATCTACATATAAGTATTAAAGATTATTCCGTTTCTCATCGAAGGGCATTTTATTTCTATGTAACTACCAGAAGCAAATTCAGAATTGTTCCACAAGACAAAGTGCGCTTGAATAAAATGAGAACATAATTATGTTCTGCATCAAGCTTTTCACAAATCTTCCCCTTTCCGGGTATACAGCGAAAGCAGGAGAGTTTAGTTTCCAAAGGCCCTGGATCATGGCGCTCCAAAATCATACAGCTCCCTTCTAAAATAAAATGTGTGCTCTCAATAGAGTCAAGTCCATTAGTTCATTACAGCCCTTTAACTGTGCTACTCCCAGTTTAAGCATAATGGCAACAAGTGGTTTGGACCTAGCTAGCTGGACGGGACCGTAATAAACTAAGAGAAAAGGTGTCCTGGCCGTCACATTCAAATGCTGATAAACTAATTTAACAGACTAAAGGCTATTAATTCAATTGATATAGGCTTGAAGCATATATTTGCTACTTCATTCTATGCACTTTACTCCACATATAAAAATAGGTCAGGTAAGTGCGGATATGTTTTAGTCAAGAACAAATTATACATATTAAGGCAAAAAATGAAACAAAAACAAACAGATTTTGGGATGAAATAATGTGATGTAACAAACAATACATGAGGAGTGATACATAACAATTAGCTAAACATAATATCACTAGTCTTAGTTCATAAAAGGAGCAGCTACTAGGACATCCTTTACCATCCACATTGTGTAACCAATTTAAGAAGCTGCTACCCAAAAGGAATAGAAACATTAGCCCCAGTAGTGAGACCATTCAAAAAACATTTCTACTGGGGTAAACTTAATTAAATGCCAAAGTCCCTGTGTCGTGTAATGCCGATGCATTTCGATTCCGAAGGTGGTTGCGGGATTCTCTTCAGGGCGCGGAATGGTTTATCTGTTGAATAGAGAAATAAATGTGCACGTTGCAGCCGAAAAGAGGCAAGTTAAAATGTAGATGGCACTATTTGCGCCGGTCGGACAGTGCTTTTACTAAAGATATTGGAATGCTTGCTGCCGGTTAGTTGAAAGCCCAGTTGGGCTTCGGAAGGGTGATTTTCGCCATGCCGGCGATATTTTCGTTAATGCCATACCCTGGTCTTGCTACCTCTAACACTACCAGGTGTGGAAAACCTGAGGCCCCGTGTAAACATCAACTGTGTACCACAAGGTATCACTGTGTGCTAGATCCTTACAGAAGTTCATATAAATTCACAGAGCCTTGCATAGGACATTACTCATCCACCTAAAAAACAGGTTGAGGTGCTGGAAAGAATTAACTTTGACTTGCATTTTATTCTATAGCCCTGATGTTGATCCATTAATTTGAAGTGAATATCTGTTTGAATATTGTTGTTTTATGATTATTACAGGGTAAAACTGTATCTTGCTTCACAACCAATGCCGCAGTGTTGTCTTCTGACTAGCACAAACATAAGGGAACCAAGAAGCTCTAAAAGTTCTATTGTGCAAACAGATTAACACCTGTGCAAGCTGGATTCTGATGGAGCCTGGCAATACAACCTTTAGAACTACCTAAGTCTTCCTGGGTGCTACAGACCAGCAAACACTTGACAGCTAATTAGAAATATGTATTTAAAAAAATACATTTATATTCAGTCTGGGGTGGTTACAACTTTTTGACATTAGAGGAAATTCTAAGCTTCGACCTGAGAAGAATTTAACAAAATTTCATTTGCATATGTGCCACAACTTATATGGGAGTAATAAAGTCAAACCAATTCAGTGCATGTCAGAGTTCAATTAGATAAAACTGGCCACACTTTGGCCCAGATGGAAACACTTCTCTTGTAATATGGTTGAGAAATGCCCTCTCACTTAGTGCTTCTGATGAGATTCTGAGCAGCAGGGGGCAGATGTATCATCCGTTTTTTTTGTCGCAAACGCTGCGATTCGGAAAATAGCAGCGTTTGCGACAAAAAAACGGGAATCGGAATGTATCATTCAAAAAGCCTCGCAATATTAAGGAATCGCTAATTTAGCGATTCCTTAATATTGCGAGGCTTTTAAGAAATAGCAAATTGCGATTTTAGATTTGAAATGTATCAAGCATTTCAGTGTTGCGATTTTTGACTAAGAATTCGCAAATTACCATCAACTTGTAGTTGGTGGTAACTTGCGAATTCTTTTCAAAAAGCACTTTTTTTAAATTCTAAAGGTGCCATATGACGCTCTTACATGCCCTTAGGGCATGTATGTGCGCTATATGCGTACACATATCAAATTCAGGGGTGCAGCAGGGTGTCCTTAAGACACCCTTGCACCCTTGAAATTATTCTCAATTTGCGATTAGCTAATTGCTAATCGCAAATTGAGTATAATTTTACATTCATTCCTATGGGCCTCCTGGCCCATAGAAATGAATGGGAAATTATTCCTTAATTGCGATTAGCAATTTGCTAATCGCAATTAAGGAATTCTAAGGAATCGCTAATTAATAGCGAAATTCTACATACATACCATTTTGCACTTCTCAAATAGAGATTCCTTAACAATCGCTATTTGAGAAGTGCAAAATGGTATCTTGATACATCTGCCCCCAGGTATTTAATTCTTTGTTTTTGAAAAGTTTAAAGAAAAATAATGATGTCGTAAGCAATAACATAATGCCCATATTTCAAGAGAGTATGTTGAGCCTACAACATGGAAAAGAAAAAAGTTACTGTTATCTGTAACAAAGGTTTTGCAGCTTGAATCTCTTATAGTGTAAAATTATGTCCATGGCCGTGTGACTCATAATAATGTTTTCGTTCTGCAGCTTGAGAGAGGTTGTGAAGTGCGAGTAGAAGCGAACACATTTTTAGGTCTCGCCTCTCAATGCGCATGCGCATTGACGCGGCCCAGCGGAATGTGCGGCTCTTGCGCCACTATTGTTTTTGCAGACAGTTCTGCTTAGTTTCTTTTAGCAATCAGCTGCCTACACGCGGGAACATAGAGCACCCCCTACACACACACACTGAGGAGAAACGAGCATACAAGTCCCAGAATTCAGAGCTCTATCGATCGGAAAAAAACAGGACGGACTAGTGGCCCATGACGCAAAGCCTGTTGGGAACCATGTCAAATTTTAAGAAGAATGAGGCCGAAGAGTACCGCAGGAGCAGATTTCACACCCGGAAGTAATGCTCTTTAGGCGCACACCTGTTTGCAAGATCACATCTTGGCCACACTAAGATGCGCCCTGGCGCTGCCTTGAAAATCAGAACGTGCACTGTGTTTTGGATACATTTGGCAATGTAAACTGAGTTACCACCTGGATCAACACAAGCTTAGAGGCCAAGAGACCCCACTCCGCCTCATGTGTGATGTACAGCTGCCCTGGGTTGCCACTCAGCATGTTGAATTCTCGTACTTGAAGTTTTGCGTTTAACGTCATGCAGCGTGAATTCGCGGTCGCTGTACCTTTTCTTCTTACCTTTTCCTCCATCCCTACAAACTAGCGTTCACACGAACCCTGTTCTCAGAACTGTTGCTGGTCTGTGTCCACCCAGGCAGCCCAGGCCACCCCATGCGCTCCATAACAGCCCGGTTCACTCTTGTTCTGGCCCGTCACTCATCGGCTCCTCTCGGTGCTTGATTTTGAACACACCCGCCTCCCCTTTCAAGACGCCGGGACGCAATATTTCTTTCGATTAAAAGTGCCAGTGTCTCGTCAAACAGTTCCTAGGCGCAACAGGCATCTGGGGAGGGGCGTTACTTTCGTTTCACAGTTTGCTGTCACCTGACATCCTCAGAGGTCGAGAGGGGACACATGGAGCGCGATATTCGTTGGTTCCCCCCTCCCTGCCTCCAATCAGTGGTTAATCCCTCGGCTTCCTGCCAGCCCCCTCCTCCCAGGAACAAGGAGCAGGTGAGGGACTCCGGTCCAAGCCAGGAGGGCTCGCACAGTGTGGACGACCCTTGTTTTCTTTCTTTTTAGGTCTCAGGTAAACCGCAGATGTGGCCTAACGACCAGAGCTGCCATCTAAGTCACGTAAATACAAAACATGTTGCATTACAAATGTTTTGTATGTTTCACATTCGCGAAAGTTATAACTATTGGCATTGTAAATGGCAAAGCTATCAATTTAGCTATTTTAAAAACCAACACATAAATAAAATATTTGTCATTTACAAGACCAATAGCTCCAACGTTCCTAATGCGAGACCTATTGCATTTCCAATGCTTGTTTACTACTGTCTGGCACACTGCTTCTTCTACCAACTGGATACCCACACTAAGGAAAATGTATTGAATATAAATACGTCAGTATAGGGCACTCTTACTGTGAAAGCTAAAGATGGTAGAGTGTGACCTCTGAACCATGTGAAACAGAACTTAATTGTCTCCACAATCCATCTGAAGAATGCTCCTTTTTACGGGTTTCCCTACCATAGATGGAGCATGCGACACAAAGTTTTTTGTCATGCATGTTTCATATTATCCCAAAATTGCACTAATGCCCTTGCAATATCCAGAGTATGTGACGCCGTTTCTGTTGCAGATTTGGGGTTTGGGAAAAATCCATTATTATTAACATTTAACAAGCATACAATGCTTCCCTTCTACAATATATAATTATATATAATGTTGTTTAACAGCCATTGACAGTATTTCACTCACCTTTGTAGAGAAATGATCCATACTATGAAGCCAATTTTAAAGTAGCAGTTTAAAAAAGCTTAGTGCTTGAGGACAAGAGGAAGTAACACCAACCTATTTAATAGAGTTTAAATTCCAGTGAGGCATACAATGAGGTGCATATATTTGCATTACACCCTCTAGAAAAGCCCGAATCACTGCTACGCTGTAGAGTATGTTTCTGTTCACTCTTCCTGCAGGCAGAGATGGCAGATGTGCTCTTCGAGAAGCTTAGCCCTAACGCTTGTCAAGTAAATGTAGTACACATTGCTTGTATTGAGTTAGACTAAGCCTGCTGCTTATGTTTTTGACACAACTTCCTCTTTTCGGACGAATACTCGCTTGTTTCTTACTTGCAAGCCTCTAAGTATACTCATGTTTTTTGTGGTATTTTTAAATGCTCATTTTCTACGACCTCATGAGCCAAGCTGCTAAGTTTAGAGAAAGCAGCTATAAGTGTCTGACTTCCTTCCGCTTCAGTGTTAATTCCCTTGATGGGGATGAGGATAAGTGAATGTGAAAAAGTCCATGCTGGGCTTCCCCACTGTTCAAAAATGTCAACAACAAATAACTTGCAATCTCTACAAGGCGATCAAGCGGGACCTACAGAAACCGCTAGACCGCTTGAAAGCGCGAAGGGGGGAGGACCTGGGAAGACAGATCCCTGAGACAGTTCGGGAAACTATGTGGAGAGACCCCTCAAAGCATCCAGAAACGCGTGGTTCAAACTAATAAACTACTACGTGCTCCACAGAGCATATCTTAGCCCGATTCGAATAAGACGATACTGTGGAGTAGAAAGGGCAGCAAGCCCCAGGTGTGGGGAGAGTGAAGCCCATATTCTGCACATGTTCTGGAATTGCCCTACTCTGCGTGCATTTTGGGAGGAGGGATGACACACAATAGGAGACGTTATAGACAAAGAAATGCCGCAAACCCCAGACCATTTCCTACTAGGATGGTTCCCGCATGCGGCCAAAAATAAAAAACCTGGGAAATTCCAAGACCTGTCCTATGGTCTCGCCAAAAGGTAGATAGCTAGACATTGGAAAGCTCCAGGGGGACAGCGAGCGGGAACATGTAAAAAGGAATTAGAAAAGTAGGCGGGCGGAGGGTAGACACTTACTCAGAGAAGCGAGGCGGGGCATAGGAAAAATAGACTGAACAAGAGCATGGAGCGCCTAGAAGGAGAACTGACAACTAATGGACATGAAACCAATAGAGCAGGATCCCCACAGTCTGTAACACTGGTGCGGGCAGGGGAGGCATATGAGTTGGCAGACCAGGTGTAGGTTGACCAGATGACACTGACATAGCGATAGGAGAACTATAGCACCAGGGACTAAGACAAGGTCCATGGCAGGCATGCAGTGGTTGAAGAGATATTTATCTGGAAGCGAGTGCAACTTCAGGGAGGGACCGGGGAGGGAGGGAGTTTATTTGGGTTAATGTCAGAATGCACCTGATCATACATGCCTAATTTTACATGTGTAACACCAATGAGATTTGATGAATACTATGAATTTTTGAAAATCCAATAAAATCTGCTTAAAAATTAAACAAAACTTGCAACCATGGTCCTTTGTTCAGTATTTTACAATGCTAAACATATTGGGCCCTTTTGTACAAGTAATGAGACTTTGTTCCACTGTGTATTTTGATGTAAAACATTCCTGTACTTTTGATACTGTTTTGACCACTCAATACTCACCCGTGTTAAAATGCTGTGAGGGCAAAGTACATTTTTTCCAACTCTAAAGTCATGTGTTGTTGGGCTTCTTTGGTTGTACAGAGATATGAAGTTTTGTCGGATATCTATCCCAATGCACACATGAGGCACAGTGTAGGATTGGTTAATGGTCCTGGATCTGGAGAGTGCCAACCCAAACCCATGTTGGTTTCATTCTACCAATGCAAACTCTAGCCTCTTTCTTATTGACAGCCACTAGGTTTGTCAATATCCCCCAATTACTTAAAAGCCACACTTGTATGGCCTTGTGTTTAATTACAAATATGTTATTAGTTCACCGCAAGATGCCATCCCTCCAAACAGTTTGAACATAGGTATCAGTGTCAGATTGTAAAATCGGATGAAAGCAAACTATGTCCTTCTCGCCATAGTCTGAAATGTCAGATCAAATGCCACTCCACAATCAAAAACATTTTCTGCTCAGTGGGCATGCATTGGAATGGGTATGTCCCTTGCATTGTGTATAGTTGTGATTCTCTTCAGAGAAGTGCCCAACTGCTTGTATCTGGTATCACGGTTTTTGAGTTTTTTTTTGGCCATGGCCTCACACTAATCTAGTGTGTACAGAGGTCTAGGCCTGTCCTTAGCGATGAGTGAGGTTGGGGACCTGTTTTGTGACTTGGAGGGATGCAGCAAGTGTGCCCTCATTGCACATACATTAGAGTACTGTCCTAGTAATGGGTTTAGTACATAGGGCATTAGTGGCAGCAAAGTGGGTTTTATCAATACATACATATGACAAGATCTTTTAATCTGAGACACTGGCCCACTTGTGAGGAGTTCTGCTTCAATGCGCCAGCCCAAATCTTTGTGCTACTATCCCAAGTGTATATTATGCGTGCCTTTGTATGTCGCCTGAGCAGTACATGCACACCATTTGCATGAACCAAAGTTATGGAGGCTGGTAGGATTCATTTGGAATGCCCCAAACCTGGCTGTGTGCACCAGATGTAAATGTAAATGTAAATGTGTGTATACTTGTAGAGCGCACTGCCGCCCCATCTCAGGGCATCCTGGCGCTGTATACCACTGTGAAACCCTTCCTGGCTTTCCCTGTGAGATGCCCCCTCCTGGGCACCCCCAAGGTGAAGCCAGGCATCCCAGCGCTGTTGGGGCCGTTGTGGAGATTAAGCAAGCTATTGCCCAGAGTTGCAGAGTGGGACCCATGATTAGAGTAGGCACCGAGGCGAGAATTATCGAGTCCGCGGACATTGAGCCCAAGACCCTGCCGCGTCGGGAATTGAACCCTGGTCCCGGGCCTGACCTCTGCTTCAGGGTCTGCCGCTTCTAACCAGTGATTCCCCTGGCAGTGGAAGTGCATTGCTGACATTACTGAAACTGGAGGGAGGAGACCTAGATACTGGAGTGGGGATATATTAAACAAGGCTCTATTAGTAATTTGATTAGACGTTTAGTTGATAGGAGCTGCATGATTATTCTTCCAGTAGCACTGTCATTTGGAAATGGTGGGGGTGAACGATGGGACAGTTTTCTCTATTGTTCAAGGTAAAAGGAACCCCTTAGGTGTGATATTTTTTTTTTGTCTTTTCCTGATCACTCTTCAGTGTAACTAACGACAAACAGGTGCAGAAAGTTCACACCTATATGTGCCTCTATTGTGGGTGCACCAGGCTGGGGACTACCTTGCTGCAACTAACATCACTCAACACAAAGGCTATGTCTGCGGACCAACCTGCAGAGGGCACTTGAAAGGAGAATCACTCCGTATCGATTTTGAAAGTACAGACAATGGATCCACATCTCCTGTCTGGGCTGACTGTATGAAAGTGAGATCCACTGACCACTTGTTCCAGTTTCAAGTTCTCTATGCCAAGAAAGGGAGTGCTCCATAGAGTACTTCGAGAACTGCTATCTAACCACAGCTGGCATCTGCCTGAAAGCCAGCATCCCAAAGGTGAGGTGACACCACTTGAGTCTTGTCTTGCTATGTGAAGCTGTCCATCTGACCTGAAACACTCAGAAGCCAGTCTGCCTGCTGCGAGAGGGAAAGAACCTGCAAAACTGCAGATGGAGTCGGGTTCAGGTGGAGCGATACCCCATTGCTGGTTGTGTCTGCCAAAGAAGGACAGAGGGGAGCGATCTGCGTGCCTCTGGTATCAATTGGTGACAAATTATTCTATTTGCGGATTCAGACTGGAACTTCTGAATCATAGCTGCCCAGTGCTGCTGGGACAAGGACTGCAAACACAACTGATCCTGTGCCACTGAGAACCAAAGAACTGTGACTCCTATTGATCTGGGATGCTTTGATCAAGAACATAGTGGCCACGGTTGCCCTGCTCTGCTACACCTCATCTAACTACAGGTTAATACCATGACTCCAAGTTATTTGTTTTGCCAATTACGAGAGCTGTCTTTCATAAGCTCCCACCACTACTCTTCAGCTGAAAATTGCCTGCATCAACATGAGGCACCATCAAAACTGCATCTTGCACATGTTGCGAGGGGGCATCCCCGGAAATGGGCCTTAATTTGGAGCCAGTGGAATGAACATAGGGGAGGAATTTGTGTACCAACTAAAGATGTTGTTATTGATGTTCCCTCAACCCCATGAAGTGTTTTGTCGATTATGTACTTTTGTTCTACACCCCCCATTTCTTAATGTACTGCTAATTGCAATGCGAATTTTTGTACAATATATCTTCTATTGATGCCTTGTTTTAATAAAAAGAATTTTAAAAAAAAAATTTGCATCATGCACACCCTCCCAGAAGCTGGAGAGGTGCTGCAAACTGCCACCCGACAACCATGGTAAGAAAAAGACTGCACTGTGAAAAACTGGGAACACTGACAATTCACGACGGGGCGAGTAATACACTGCACCTGATTCTAAATTCATGCTATTTCCACTATTCCTGCACGGAGGAGAGCCCATGGGGGAAGTAAAGAATAGCTAACTGAGGCACGGTTAGCCCCAGCACTCAGTTCACTAAATTATATCTCACCATTATTGAATGTGTAGTATTTTGTTTTGGTGGGAATTAAATTACTTTTTTTTTTAAACAGTAAAACAGTGAGTTGCACAATTAGTAATCAGCCTGCTGCGAGTTCTGAGCTCGAGCACTACCCTGATAAGCTTGTAACTGCTTACCATCACTGCCAGTTTGAGTCAAGTATTGGAAGGGTTATTCTTGGACCAGTTTGCAGAGCCATACTACGATGGATCCCAGGACATCAGAGGAAAGCAACCCCAACCCTGAGGTCCAGTAGCCTCTGCTTTCCCCGTGGCTACCCCGAACGGTGGCATGTGAGATGATTTTTGAAGATTTACAATGATGCCCAACAGGTAAAGCATTTCGGCATCTTGTATGCCGTGTTCTGATACTGTTGAAATAAATTTCCCTTTATCCACCATTCACCCAGGAATGGATGCCCATGCAGGGTGTGTTTCATTACATTTGTTGTCACCACTGCTTTGCATGTTGTAGCACTCCAAAAGATAGGGCTTTAAATTGATAATTCCACACAACTGTGGTATTTCTAGTCTCTGGTGCTAAGAGGTGTGAAAATGTTCATCTTTGATCTTGACAGCCCTCTAATGAATCATCCTCTTATGAAATGGAAATTATATTTCATAGGGTTGTCACCTCAAATTCTGTGTTCTTTTCATATCTATCCATGCTAGTTTAACACTGGTCTTTCTTTGGACTCAGTAAATAAATTTGCTTCCTCTTCAGTTACCTTCTCTAGAAGAGGGTAAACCTCTTCTAACAGTAGCACATGTGGATCTTGTTTTGCACATTAGCTTTTGAGCTTGTGATTTTTATGGTCTGCTTACAAAATCTATATAAGATCTTTGCTCTATTATGTGTAATTCCCATTGGTATAGGTGACGTGTTCATTGTTTTGGCAAATGCCTCAGAGTGTTCCCAACAAAGGCGGTAAGATCAGGGGAACACATTGTGTCAATTGTTGGTAGGGGCTGAGCCTCTTGGGCACTGGTCTTTACCCTTTTCTCTGCCCCAAAAGGAATGTTGTTGACATTGGTACGCATAGAGCCCTGATGTACTTGGCTGTTTCCATACCATGACTAGTACTGTTGGTGTGCCTTGGTAGTGTATTGCTGTCTAACCTGAAGACTCAGATGCATCGTCTCACCCTGGAACAAATAAACCCTCACTTGTAAGAAATCTATTGCCTTGGCTACCTCTCTGTCCATTTTTAATCTTTCCAAAGTGTCATCCACACATGGGGGAAAGAAGGGCGCCACAGCAAAAAGTTATGTTTATGATGTGCATTTTACTGCTGGTCTAAAGCCTGACATTCTAGGTCGTGCTCGTCACAGAAGTGGCAGCTATTGAGGAATCTCCTTAGTATCCTCCATCTGCCAATGTTCAAATCTATTCACTAATGCCTCAAAGTTTGTGGTATTCCATTGTGTTACTGCCACTGCCCTAAACTTTAGGCCAACTGCATCCTGCCTCTTGCTTTCTTTAGAAGGCAGTGGGTCTGTAGACAACAGAGGATTGCCCAATTGCTTTATTAAGGAAGCTACAACTAAAGGATCAAGAAGCTTGGGTGATTGTCTGCCTTCAAATAACCAGTAATAAATAACAAAGTGCTACACAAGATCTGGTGTACCCTGATAACGATCTGAACTTTGTGTGGATTATTTGTAGAATCGTAAGTTTGATTTGTTTGAAGATGATTTGCGTGCCTGATTTAGAGTGTGGCGGATGGCTTACTCCACCACAAACAGAATGATAAGCCTGCCACCTTATTTTAAGTGCCAAAGAACATAATACACTTGTAATAAGGCACAAATGATATTGGTTATATTTGTGATGGTGTAACCCATTCAACAAACTCTGAATTAGGCCCTTAATGTCTCCAGGAGAGAGCAGAATTCCTCTTGGTCTATTAACATTAGCATTCTCCCGAATGTTTTCATGAACTGGAATTTCTAAAACCTCATCAGCAGATTCAGTATTTGTCTCTATTGTGTGTTGTGTGTGTGTGTGTGTGTGTGTGTGTGTGTTGTTGTTGATGAATGGCCTTCAGAACATTCTTGTTTCTGGGGTTCCTTCAGAGATCTTTTTTGAGTTGGGTGTTTATAATTATAAGTTGGTAACATATGACTTAAAGGCTCATTCAGTTTTTTTTCTTCTAGGCCAAAGATATGATGCTCTGTTTAGGTCTGGCATTAGCCAACACCTTGTTTTTATTAAAACATATATACACTTTTGGTATTTACATGAGCTTTCAGTCAGTCCTCTTCAGCAATTGGTTCGGTGTAATGTAATTCGTCAAACTCAGAAAGATGGAACACAAATTAGGCCTTGTTGAGACCGTTCAGCTCACAGATCTCCTGCAGGCAGAATGTAAACGTAATTCTTTCTATTAGTATAAACATAAACACCCTTGAAGAACCCCGATAAAAAAACGTTCTCTTTAGGGTCACTGATTATTAATCTCCCAACAGGGAGAAATTAGTAATTGTCGTTTATAGTCGATTTTTGGTGTTATGTATCTTCGGCGTCTGTGTTCCTCTGGCATTATTTCTGCTGAAAAGAGGGTGGAGAATGTGGCGTTACGGCCAGTGCTGCTGACTTTGGAACTCTGTGTCAGCTCAACATCCTATGATGCTGGTCAAATCACTTAATCTCCCTATGTCTAAAAAATTAATGTGACCCTACGTAATGTAACTGGTGCTCATGTAAAGCGCCCTGACACCTTCAGGTCAAGTTTGCGCTACATAAAACTGCAACAACAACAAAAAAGACGTGCGGAGGTGAAGGCTGGTGGTACAAGCGTGGATTAATATCTACGGTTATGTCTCTTACACTCACTGAAACGCTGGTAAGGTACTTTCACTGTATTTGGAAACTGGAAAAAGTTACACACTGGATTGTGGCACCCACTTTGCCCAGATTCATGACATTTCACAGGCAGCAAAGCGGGGCACCACAACTTGCTTTTATACCAAGAGCTAGATGGATGCCCTTTCAGGAGCCCAGCATACACAAATACTCTCATCAATAGGGTTACATGTGCTGGGATTTGAGAAAGTAAAAGAGGTTGCACTCCTGCCTTGTTCCTGAAATATAGGAGTGTCAGCCAGGTTCTCCTGGGGCCCGGTGGCTTTTACCCAGGAAGTATCAACACACTTCCGTTCGTTCTCAACTGTCTGTCTAGTAAAGGGGCATCGCAAACGTACATACCTTTTTTTACGCATTACAACTCTGTAGGGAACATTTCAAAAGTTCAAGGACGCCACTGGCGTTATTGGCAGACAAGCCTCCAAACCCCTTGCGTACCAGGAGCACTGCCAAGTTTAGTTCTTCACACACGGCCACTCGTGCAGCCTTGGCAGGAGCTGCCCTAGGCGAACAACAGGCATGTTGTTTGTAATCCTGCCCCATGACACACGCCCCCAATGGCATGTTTACAACTCCCCCCCTCTCTTCCCCATTTCAGGAGAAACAGGAAGTGAGAGGCTCCGGGCAATCACAGTGGCAGAGCAGCAAGCTGTGAAGCAAATTCAAGCGACTCCGCATTAATAAGACCGTGTTGTGGAGCCAGGGCATGTGTACAGACGGGGGAGTCTTGAGGTTCCAGAACGTTCCCCCTGCTACCACAACCTATGTGACTACGACTCAACCTCAGTCACCACTGGTCTGTAGGAAGAGTGGGTGTGGGACTTACCAATATGAATGCATAAATGTCCTTAATCCACTTTTCGGTGTCAGTGACCATTGCAGGGGGTGGGGGGGGGGGGGGGGGGGGGGGGGGGGAGATAACGAGATTGACCCAGTGAAATGATGGAATTGAATGACTGATAGCCTGCAGGGTCAATGTGAAAGATTTCAGATTTAACCCGGACAACACAAGAATGTTGTGTGTTGAAATTCCAAGCATGTATGATACACATGAAAACACAGGCACATTTGGCTATTTCTGGTCCTTAAACATGCCTGTAGGGTGTATTAGCTTAAGCCTACCTCGTATTATGGCCGTTATAAACAAAACATAAGTGTTCTTACCTATATCGGAATCGGCTGCCTTTAAAGAACAGGTTGCTGCTTGACACAGTACGGACCTGGCTCGACTTCTCCAGCCTGCAACATAACAAGCACAAGCATAAGCTCCTGAAAACACAAATAAGTGATGGCACAAACACACACATAAACCCAGAGACAGAAGTACAAGATATCTGGAAGCACCCACTGCTGACAGAAACACAAGGAGAACGGCAGAGACAAGATCACAGAAGACCCCTAAAACCCTACTTCAGCTAACACGAGGAGAAACCTGAAGAAAATACCCAATGCTCACACAAACATGGGGAGAAACCCCACAAAAATACAAGCGAACAGAGACATCTGTACTGCTGACAGATGCACAACCAGAAACCGAGAGAAAGAGAACAAGAAAATCTGAAAACATTTTCTGCTGAAACAACCACTGATTGAAAGCCAGAGACAGAAGAATGAAAACGCCCACTGCTGAAACAAAGACATGGTGAAACCCAATACGAAAAGCAAAAGGGACATTACAGCAGCCACTGCGACACACATAAATGACAAAATCCTGGAGAATCAAGAGACTCAAAAACAGTTTCTGTTGCCCTAACCGAGGGGGGAACTAAAAACACCACAAGAGGAGATCCATAACAACCACTGCTGAAATTAACAATGGAATACTTCCTTTCAGCCAAACAGAAGGGCCATTAAAGAAGCCACTGTTGAAATCAATACAGAAGGGAACAAAACACAAACACACTCAAAGAATCCACTGCAGACACAAACATAGAGATAAACTAAAATACATTATGGAAATCCCTACTGTTGACTCACACAGAGGAACTATAAAAACACAAGCACAGGAGACCAGAGTATAACTTCGCAGTGAAATAGAGGAACCGCATGAAACAAGCAAAGAAACCCCAAACCTCATACTGTTGCCACATAGGGTAGGAGACAACCATAGAGACAAGAAGAGACCTGAAAACATTAGCAGCTGATACAGACATCAGGTAAAACAAGTAAAATATTGTTGAAGCTCAAAAGTAGACATGTACAAACATGTACAAGAGGCACGACAATATGCACTGCTGTTACAAACATGGAGAGAAAGGCCATGCACAGAAGACCCAAGAACAGGGTCTGCTTATCCAAAGGTTGAAACCCAAAGACACACAACAACCCCAAAACACCATTATTCATGCAAAGATGGGTAGAAACCCCTAAGTACAGAACCTAATGATGCGTCACCAGAGGAAATCTAGAGATACTGAAGACACAAAGACTCATTGCTGACATAACTCTGGAAGACACAAGAGCCATGACTTGAAAACACCCAGTGCTCAAATAAATGTAGGAAGAACCCTCTTGAGGCAAAGACAGGAAGGCCTCCCTTATCTTCCCTACCAAACCACCCCCCAAAAATATTGCCACAAGGGAAAACAAGTGGGTACACAAGAGGAGACCGAAAAACACCATCTGCATACATAACACAGAGAAAAACACAGAGACACCAGATAAAACTACACACATATATTGCTGATTCCAACACAAGGGGAAACTCCTGGACAAAAGCACACAGGACCAAAAACATCAACTATAGACTCGGGTGTAAACAGAAACTACAAAAAACAAGAACAGGAGAAACAAACTACTCGCTGCTAAAACAAAAATTATATGAAAGACACACATACAAGAGGGTACCCAAAACACATAAATAGAGGACACAAGTGCAAGAGTCCTGAAAACTCTAACTGCCGACACAAACATCAGAAGGAAACCTGAGACACAAGAGGAGACTTGAAAACACTCAAAGTTTAAACAAATGCATAGAGAAACACAAGAGACTAAAACATATATTTTTGACACATACAAATGGCAAACTCATAAACTGTGAGAAAAGCTACGATGATTAAAGAAACAAAGCCAGAGAATGGTGGAGACAGTTACTGAGCCCAGGGATTTGAACAGAGGGAACCAAAATAGTGAGTGAAACCACAAAAACATGCTGGAAAAAGAACATCTCTGCCCATTATCACAGCACTATCAGTAACAGATATACAGACACACACTGCACCTAGGAATACATCTAGAAATATGACGTATTAACATACATTTAAACAACACTAATAAACTGAGATAGCCCAATGCTGCAGATACAATTGCATACAACACGCACAGCATATTCACAAACATACACCCTCTACCTTAATCCAGACACGCCTATGCAAATTCAGACGCGCAATTCAAGTAACGCAGTCTACAACCAATCCTTGCCACAGTAAAGGGTGCAATCACTCGCTGCCACCTAAACAAGTGGAGATATCCACCGATAGTAACTGTTACAAACACACGGCAATAAAACACTTGGAAATGCAACGCTGCACTTATGAATACAGACATCCACTGCCAACTATAGACACCCATTACCAGAATGGCATGCGTAGATACCACAACCATGGCCACTGTCAGTTATGAACGCAGACACCCACTAACACAGCACACACTGACAGGACACTAAATAAATACACTTATCGACCCAGTGACACACACATCCAAGAGAGGTGATAGATGAGCTAGTATCACACTCACAATGATAAACCAGATGCTTACTGTTACCGAAATGGATACATATTAACAATCCTACGACCGATTTTTAAATTGTTGCATGCTTTTAGTGTTTCCAAGCCCAAGGAAGGAGCTTCAATGAAGCATATTAGGGCTACATAAAAGACCTAATAAAAAATATTAGCACAGTTTTCTTGAAGAACTTTGCTCCTACAGTGGAAAGCAGTTAGTCAAGCTGCGCTAAAGGGAGTGTTTTAAAAGGTCATAAACAGTAGGACGATAAAGGTATTCATTTCTGACATATAAAGCGGTCATTTGCATTACTTGATCATCACCCTTTTGGCAGACTTATCAGCAGACCACCAAGCAGCTCCTTTCTCCCAGAACTGGTAATGCCACACAGTGAAAAGCTTCTACTTTCTGGAGCAACTAGAATCAAAAGTGGTCACAGACTCCCGAATTTACCTGCCAAAGAGTTCATGTTTCTACTCCATAAAATAACACACTCTTTCCAGGTCTGAAATGAGAGTAATTTCTGTAGGGGACAGGAATGAAGTTGGGTGAGATGAGCAAGGGTCTAAGACCTTGTCAGTGGTGCTAAGTGTTTTGGAAGAGTTTACTTTCCGGAAATGAAGAATGGCATTTTAGTGACGTGTCTGAGTCCGCCATATTCCTTCAGTTTGGTTCAGGCTGCTACCGGCCTTAATCCTCAGTTTACCTCTTGCTGCGTGACTCCAAAGATGATCGGTGGAGCATTACCCTAAAGTGCTAGTCTGCACCAGGGTGGAGAGTTTGGGGAATGTGGCCAGGACATAGAATGCAAAATCGACTCTACTCTACTTGGCAGCAGGCGAAACACTCCAAAATCCATTTGGCATATGTGAAAGTGCACTCAAGCTAGCGAATAGGCAGTTTAAAAACACACATTCACAATGTGCAGGCGAAGTGCAGAGAGCCAGGATAAAACACTGAAGACTGCCACGTGTGAATCAGAGTGCCATGCTTCAAAGAGCAGTGCTACCTTATTAGGAATCATTATATCCCGCCAATCACACTGTTACAGCTGCATTTCTGCATGTTTGCAGTACTGCAGAGGAGAATGAAGCAGATTAGAGGCACATTGTTAGTGCTCAGAAAACAACTAAAAAATGAGAGAAATTCTTACCACAATCATTATGAGTATTCATGAAAGTGAGACACGCAGTTGCCAACTGAAAGGAATCAAATCGACGAGCACCAACTGCATGCAGCTGGGAAAACACACATACAACATTCACAAGCCCTCCTGCAGGGACAAACGACTACCACAGTGACAGCTACCAACGAGGAATACAGAAACCTAAACAAAACCACTACCAATACAGACATTAGCACCACAGTGACAAATACAGACACAAACTACCAGTGACAATACAGACAGCCGTTACCAGTGGCAAATGCTGACACCCGCCATATCAATGACAAATATGAAAACACTACCACATCAACAAATACAAGGGCTACAGCTGGAAATGGGATACACTCACAGACGCTATTGCTGAAAGCATACATCCACAAACACCCATTACTAGAGCTGTATCAGAGACAAATACACAATCAGTGCCTTGGTCAACAGGGTACAATTCCATTCATGGAGCCTCAAATATGCTTCCATCTAGGGTCCCTTCCACCCTGTAGAGCAACTTGAAATTCTTTCTTAAAGTGATCATTGCTGCATTAGCGTTCGCTCCCTCTGCCTCCCTCTCCCCCCCTCCTTCCATCCTTCCTTCTTCCCTCCCTCTCTTTCTCTTTTTCACTCCCGCTCCAAGCGAAGGGAAGGGAAGGGGCAAGTAGAGGCAGCTATTCCTCCTAATCAAATGCTCTCTTGCCCAGAGAGGCTAGAAATAAAACAAAGATGTAGACATCTTGGACGAGAGTTACTTAGGAGATAATATACCGGTCACACATTTTGCCCAAGCAGCACAACATAAGAAATTAATTCAAGATGCCCAATTCCAACAAAAGAAGTCAGAATAGGAATGCCAAGTCTGCTATTCGTGCCTAATAAAACCACTGGCACACAGCATAAAGGAGGTAGAGGCAACGGAAGAGCATCCTTGTTTGAACCCCTTAGCTAAGAGCGTCCACTGGACATTGGCATGATGGAAATATATTTAAGAGGTTACTCAAAAACAGTCTGTTCTACAGGTCAAATTTGATGCATTACAGGATTTGCGTGGTAGAAATCGATAGCAGACTGTCCCATTGGAAAAGCCTCAGAGATGCACGCTGAAAGCAGGAAGCAGACACAAAGACATTAAAGACATGGAAGAAGAATGGTCAGCAATCCAAAGACATCTTAATATCATAGCCTGGAATGCCACTTTCCAGGAGAGGTACTGGAGAGGGCAAGAGAGTAAGGGCTCAAAAGGAGGACCCATACGTCTATTGAGGACTAGGTTAAGATTCCACACTGGGGTGGGAGGGTACGCTAGGAGGAATTACACTTTTGATACCTTCGGAGAAGGCTATAGTTAAGGGTCTGTGGATAAGGGAAGAATGTTTCCTGTTTTGTATATAGACTGCTAGATGGTAGCCGTATTGAGATGTTTGCTAGGCCTAACTTTTGGAGATGGAGCAAGGAGCAGACGATATTCTGGGCTGCATATTTTAGAAGGTCCAGGTGTTTAGGAATGCAGTAGTGGACAAATATTTTCCACTTTGCTGCATAGCAGGCACATGTTGTTGGTCTGTAGGAGTCTTGTGAGATGTCCATTCACTCCTCTGGTGACGTCAGTAACCAAATCCTAGGACCTTAGGTGCCAAATGGCTAGATTTAGCTGCTTGAGGTCTGGGTGTCTGATCTGGCCCTGGTTTCTTGGCGAGAAGGTCTGGCCTGTTGGAGAGCCTCTTATAGGAACTGATTGACATCTCGTGGAGTGCTGAGTACCAGGGCTTCCAGACTCATGTGAGGACTACGAGGATGAGGATTTGAGAAGTTCGCTGCATCTTCAGCACTATAAAGGGAAGGAATGAGGCAGAAAAGAATACACAACAGTTCCTCTACAGTGCGTAGCCCATGGACTGTGGTTACCTGGAGGTGAAACTTGGGCATTCTGCAGTCTCAGTGATGGCAACACTGTATATGTTTGGAGTGCCCCAACACCAGAAGTAGTAAAGCAGGAACTATGAGTGGAGTTTTTACTCGTGGACTTGTTGAAGCGTCCTACTGAGCAGGTCTGCCAGGTTGTTGTCCACAACCTGGAGGTACTCTGCCATCAACTGGCTGCAGTGGCGGACTGCCCAACACCAGATGGTTTGTGTTAACAGGTTGAGGGAGAGAGAGTGAGTGGCCCACAGCTTTTGTAGTTTATGAATGGCATCACATTGCCTCTCCAGACTAGGACTACCCTGCCTTGAATAAGTGGAAGGAAGGCTTTGAGTGCAAGACGAATTGCCAAGAGATCGAGGTAGTTGATGTGGTGGCCCTGCTGATGGAACGTTCACATTCCCTTTACTGTGGTCTGACTGAGATGAGCCCGCGAGCCGGCTTGAGAAGTGACCATGTTAATGGTGACTTGCGGAATGGGGTCCAGAAAAGCCTGTCCTGCAAAAGATTTTTTGTATTACGCCACTGTAGAGAGCGATGCGCACTGGCCTTTGAAAACACTGGATCTTCCATCTTACCCTCCGTCTGGGACCATTGTGCTGAGAGGCACTGCTGTAGCGAGTGCACGTGTAGCCTGGCTTGGGACACAATAATGATGCATGGAGCCATCATGCCTAGCAGTTGCATTTTGGTTCTGACCATTAGATGGCGGTGAGACTGAAAAAGAGGTACCAGTTTCTGAAATTCCAAGACCATTTGCTGGCTGGGGTAGTCTTTACCTGTAACTGAATTTAGTACTAACCCTAAGAAGGGTTAGAATTCAACAGGTTGTAGGTGTGATTTGGTGGCATTTATGGTGAATCTGAGGCTGTGGGAAGATCCTTGGGACAGTGGTGACACCGATCATAAGTACTGTGAACTGGTAATGATGGCTACCTACCCCAAAGTGTAGGTAGCATGGGTGGTTGGGATGAATGGGGATGTGAAAGTAGGCATCCTTAAAGTCTAATACAGCTATGTAGTCGCCTTCTTGAAGCACAGTGTTGCCGTCCTTCTTAGGAATGAGGAAGTAAAGACACTACACTCCCTTGCCCAGCTTGGAGGCAGGGGGACAGAGTCACTGGCTCTATTGCCCCTTCTTGAAGGAGCACTTAAACGTCTTCCTCTAGAAGGCTCAGATGTTCTCTGCAGAGAATGTGTCTGCGGGGTAGAATGTTTGGAGTAAGTTTCAAGCTGTAGCCACGGACCTCTGCTAAGACCCACTTATCTGATGTGATTTCCCACCAGGGAGGAAGGAAATCCTGCAGCCTGCCCTCAACAGGTGCAATGTGATCAGGTGGGTTTAGGTCTGGAGGGCACCCATTGCTTTAGTGGTGTTGGTGTCTTTCTTTACCTTTTCCAGCAGCTGGTCAACCTGAAGGCAGCAGAGGTGTTTGCTATCGTAGGGCAGGATAAGCAGATGCAGTTGGACCTCAAATGTAAAACCGGAGATGCAGGGTTATGCATGGAATCTAATATGGACACAAGTGTACACCTCTTAGAAAGTAGTGTTGGCTGTGTCTAGGGTGCAACGGATGGGTGATAGAGTTGGAAATTATCATTCCCTCTGTCACCAACTCCTCCTACCTTTTCTTTATTTAACCTTCTAGGTGCTTAATGAGCTACTGCATTTCATAACATTGTCCTCTGTCATATTGGGAAAGCAGGCCAATGGATACCTTCCAGTGGGTGATAAGCACCTACTGCTACTTTCTTCCCAAGCGGTGTCTAGCTACTTGCTCTCCTTGGTGGGGGCAATTCTTTGGGACTTTCACACGGTCTCCTCCAAGAAGTCATCTTCCTCGTGGACGACATGCATGTCTATCTTATGAAATGTGGCCACCCTCTGTATCACCCAATGATTCGTCTTGGCATCATCTGGGGGTGATGCCTTAACCGGATCAAGATCCAGGTTGGGATCTCCAAGGGATCAACGTCGTAGTTGTCCCATAGGTCATCGATGGGCACTGGATCGAAGGCTGCATCATAAGTATTGGTAGGGTGGAAGGAGCTACCTTCCCCATAAAGAAGTGAGGGGAAACTCTCTGGTGAGAATAGAGGTCGCGTAGAGGTGGTGGTGGTGGAGAGGGACATATGAGCGGGGGACGCCCCTGTGCCTTCTTGCGCCTCTTGTACTTAGGAGCCGGGGGAACGTCCAAAGCCAGCTTTTCGTCAGAAGTCAATTTTCTCTTCTCTGTGAGCCTGGGAGGCAGCTCTGTGAAGGGCTTTTCAGTCTGAGTATGTATAAACAGAGCCTTCTGTCTTTCATCTAACTCCACCTGGAGTCGTCAGAGCCCCGTCGTAGAAAAAGTGTTCGGTGCCGATGGAGTCTTCGGATCTGACAGTGTTTTCAGCTTCGGGCTGGGGGTTTCAGAGCTGGCATCGAAGGGGCCCTAGGCTTCAAAGGGATCAAAGGCTTATAAAGTATCTTTGGGCACAACATCCAAGAAGGGTCAACCCTTCCAAGAGGGAGCCTTGTCACATCCGAAGCATTGTTCAGTGTCGACCAGAGCTCGATGGCAACGGAGACCTGGAAGGCTGAGCCTTTGTGAAAGGGCTCGAAGGCAGACAGACCCCCAGGGTCTGCCTGCCTCAACTCAGGGCCATTTGGGAGGCCTGGTGAGAATTTCGGTGGCCACCATACTCGCGGTTCTAGCCAAGGTCTTTGTCTGAGGTCTGGGAGGCTTTGAGGCAGTGGGAGCTCCTTGCTCCTCTTCTTCATGGTCAAAGTTAGAAGACAAAGTTGGCTCCAGGCTCTTCGACAGGCTGGGTGGAATGCCCATGGGACCAGCTTCTTCACTTCCTTGGTGCCGGGGGGAGGGATGGTTCTGCTGTATCCTCTGATGTGCCCACCTTTTCTCCTTTTGATCCGCAAGAGTCTTCTTTGAGGGAAAGATAAGGTAAGGCAAACTAAACAGGCGGTGTCGTGGTGGTCGGGGGAGAGTAAGAGAAGCGAGGGCTGGAAACGTAGGCAAGTAGAGTTTCTTTCACCAATTTCAAAGTTGATTTGAATGGTTGGGCCTAAATGAAAAGTGAGACAACTCACTGAATTGGGAGCCCCGTCGAACACTTCAAAACCTGAAGGCAGAAAAAAAAATCTAACATGAAGTTTAGTGACCATGTGCATTGCCTACTAAGAGATGAGTCACCCTATACTTTGTGACTCATAAGATTTTTACGAAGAAAAACAACTTAGGAATGTTCAAGCCTGCACTAGATGGCAAGAGTATGCAGAGCATGTGTATCTACAGCAGCACATGCTAAAAAACCTTAGAGTCACCCACTTTCACAAGAGCAAATTCCAAAACAACTTTATGACACATGGAAAATAAACACAAGGACTCCCTTGCACAGGAACAGCAACAAGTACCAGGTAAACTCGCAGCCACTGTGTTTAACTCAGAGGCACCCACAACCAAAAGGGAAACACCCTTTACCATGGAAGAAACTAATAGGCTTTATCATAATTCTCAGTCAGTCACTGCCACCAGGGAAATAAATACACACTGCACCAAACTCAGACAACCACTGCCTAACAGGCCCAACCTATTTGAGAAAAAGATTATCTCTTTATGCCCCCAACCGCCCTCTCAGATCAAGCAATCTTCATCAAATGACTGTACCAAAGTTCAAATATAGCAGGCTTGGTGGACAATCCATTTCTGTTAGAGCAGCGAGAGCTTGGAATACCCTGCCTCTGCAACTGAGAACAGCCCCTTCCATCATGGCTTTCAGGAAAGGCCTAAAAACCTACCTCTTCAACACCAATGCCTAATGGCTGTTCCTCCTTTGCATTTACTGTGATCTGTCCCCTTCTTTTTCTCTTCGCGCCAGGATACTATACTATTTAGTAGCAGAGCGCGTTACAAAAGCCTCTATAATATAATATAATATAGGCATAAACTCATAATTCCCTGCTACATTAACAGACTGACAAACGCCACCTGACACAACAGCAAACTTACAGAAACCCATTGTCACATTAACAAACACATGCACAGGCACTGTTGCTGAGTAAACACAGGAAACACACACTGCCTCAGCAAACGTCCACTGTACTGGGAAAGGAGACATCTGCTGCTAAAGGCGTAAACTCGTAGAAACCTACTGAGACCTATGAAACACACATTCATTGTACCAGTAGCAAACTTATAACATACATGCAGCACTTCAGAAATGGATGCAGGCAACAAACATTCGCTGGACATAGACCACTACAAGAATAAATGGAGGAACTTCTCCAAGTCAACAATTCAGACTATAATAAGTTTTCTGGAAACCTGCAAAGACATCTGCTCACAAGGAATGACAACAACAAACGGGCACAGTGGACCCCTCTTTCCTCCCCTCCCCTCCCCATCCCAGACTTTGACTGTTATCAATGACTGACACAGGCCGTAAAATCCCACAACTACTCTTTACTCTTTACTAGACATTGACACAGAATTAAGAAAACCCACAAGAGAAAAATACACAAAAGCATGACTTATGAAGTCCCCCACAAACATCCACTGGAAGCAATGATAGGAGTCTGATTGCAACATTTAATAGTGACACCATTACAGAACGAACCATGGCAATGGATATTACATGGAGCCAATAGGACAGGGGTTTTATTAAGCAAACCATATCAACTTAACGTTAGATAACTAGATACAGTAAGATAACAGCCATTCAGTCAATAGGATGTGTTAAAGATGGAAGAGTGATGCATCAAAGCGTACAGATAGATTTACTGGACATAATCCAGAACAGAACCCAAAAGCCATGGATTTCCTCTACATACATTACCAGTGCAGCCATCCCAAACCCACTGAGGACAGGAACAGACAAGAATGTTATAACATCAAACACAGACTTCACCTCACAGGTATTTCTACAACAGATCTTAACCTTCGAGGAGAGCCACAACAACATAAAATAAATCAGTTATGACATAAAGCTAGGAGACAGGTCAAAGAGTCCAACTGACTCAGCTACTGCCACACAAGTAATGCAACAAATCCAAATTTGTCTGCTAGGGACACAGACAAGAGGTCATGCAATCCCTCATGCACACAGTAAATTTACAACATCTAAATGGGGAAACAGGTATTACCATTAGACCACAATCCCCTACAACCATACCCACTGTCAACACTACCACATGATTAAAGCCATGAGATCAAAATTGGGACATAGGTGGGAGATAAAAGAAGCCCATAGGAACACCCCGCTTCTTACACTGCCATGTGCAAAAGCACGGAATCCGTCCCAAACGGCCTCTACAAGACAAAGATAATGGTGAGAGGTCATGGAGCTTCACGGTGATTCTGACTGGAGATAGTGCCACACAAGTAACCTATGGGATCCATTAGATAAAGCCACCAAGGACATTGACTCTGGTGAGATGTCTCAGACTTCCATAGGCATATCCATTCTGACACCGCCATATAAGTAAAGCAACAAGACGCATCAGATTCAGCCCATGATGACAACACGCTGGTGAGAGGTCATGAAACCCCACAAACAGTTTAAAGCCAGGATGTATATGAGTATAGCCACAGTACCAGTCAACGAAATCCACTGGGAACGAAGACATTTGTAGGAAGTTACAAAACGCCAGAGATACTAACTTCGGACACAAAAAACAAGACAACAGAATTCCACAAACACCAACTGTGACACTGACAAAGCAAACTGACCACAAACCGACAAATTACATGGGACAAGGACACCGTAATAAGGCCACAGAAACCCACATAAACGGAGGATCCACTGCTGATGCTGAAACCCGTGTAGTGCCCACGGGCCTTCCTGCTTCTGAATTACTATCTCATGCCCCGGGCGAGGGGAGGCATGGCACGAGAAGCCTCTCCGCGGGTATGGTCTCTGCCTCCCTCCTGCAGGGACATCGGATGGCACTAACGAGGAGCGTGCTCTCCTCGCGCTCAGTAGTGGAGGGGTACCGGGCCGGCGGCGTGCAGGAGAGATCCCTGCAGGAGTCAGAGGAAAAGCAGAAAATGTACCCCCTGAGTCTGTGGGTGTGAGGTCACTGCAGTGCTCAGACCTGAAGGTGAACAGATTTGGGGAGAAAAAGCCCAGCTACTGCCCTGAGTTTTTTGTCTCTGTGAAGGAGTGAGCAAGTGATTTGCTGATTGAGTGTTTGTTTACTGCGCAGACAAAAACTAACCCATCACTAGGCTATTCAGACAAATTAAGGTTTGCAACCAATATCATAAGCCTTTGCAAAGTAGAAGCTACAATACCCTTGTGGGAACCACCTCCTGCATATAAGCCTCCACACCTAGCTGCATATATCTCTTATTTCTGAATGCTAATTATGTGACTGCAGGAAAAGAGGAGAGGAGATGCTATGCTTTTCAATAAATACGCATCATTCATTGGTTATATTTAATTTGATGTATTATTGTATTATTCATAAGTATCTGTCTGTTCACTTATCTATCAAAGTGTATAACTACATATATATTTATAAATATATATGTAGAGTATCGATGTGGATGTGCAGAGTCTACTATGCTATTCATTAACATTGTTGAGTGTGGGAAGGGGACTGGCATATGAGAGGCGAAAAATCAAGAGGGTCTTGTTACCTCTCCCCTCCGTCAACAATGGCAACAAACAGAAAATGATACTCAGCGCCTTTGCATTCACTGATTATACCATGGCGTTTTCTCATGTCATTCGTTTTATTAAAAGCAAGGTATTTAAGAAAACCAGGATGCAAGGTGTTACATTTGTGCATTTAGGTAAAATAATGACTAGCAGGGCAGTTGTTACACCGTATAGAGTCATTGTAACATGCAATCTGTGAAACAGTAAATAGTGTTTTGCCCAAGTCAGTTTCACTGTACTGTAGTAATAAATGAGTGAATGACCATTTATTAACACAGTCCCACTAAATATTCATGTTCTTTGGCATAACAGAGCAGTGAAAATAAATGGGGCTCAATAATATATCTTAGTTAGACCCAATGGGCTAATAAATACACAACTACACATTTATTTCTACAGTGCAAAGGCTAAATGCAAGTCTATTATCAGAGTGGTGTGAACTTGACATTAACATTTTTTTTTACTGTCTCACAAACTGCATAATACAGTTACTTTATCCCTGGAAAACAACTCCCTTAGTAGTAATTTCAATGTAAGTTTACTCTACTGCATCAATGTAACCAATTATATCCTGATTTCGGTTGTCTAAGACAACAAATACACACGAAAAAATTAAATGTCTCGCTAACAGGTTAGGATTAAGAGATTATTGACTGTCCCCCACTACAATTCCAAGCTACGCCCAAGAAGTTGCCAAAACCCCACTATTGGGGATTTGTTTACTCCTCAAAAATGTTAGCGGTTGCTTCAGGAAGTCCAACAGATATACTGATGCTGATTCATGATACCATGCCAGTGCGTAATTTAGTAAATACCTTTTCTCTTAAGCGCTCCTGGCATAAACTAAATTGGGAACAATTTCAAAACCATCTTGCTCTCCTGGCTGACCCTAACGAGGCCAATTCGGTCTTCTCCAATTGGATTACTCAGCCTTTGGACGGCCTTATTCCAGCCAAGCTATCCATGAATCGGCACACTAAATCTAATCCTGGTATAACGTTAAATTAGCCGCCTTACGTAAGACCTGTAAGAAGCTGGAGAGAACTTGGGGACGAGACTTTGATCCTACCTCCAAAGATGTCTACTGCGCTGCCGTTAAGCGATACCACAGAGCCATCCATGTTGAGCGCGCAGCAATTTACGCTGAGCAAAATAGCAGGAGCACTAATCCGGCTAAGAGCATTTTTTTCTATAGTTTCAGAGCTTAGAACACAGAAGGACGCCGTAGTCTCGCTGATTACCTCTGACTGGCAATGTAACAAGCTTGCAAACTTCTTTGTCAGGAAGGTTGAAGACATTTACAAACACTTCCCTACGGCCCCCCAGAGACATTTTGCAATTCCACCGAAGGTATCCTTGACGTCTTTGCCTCTATTACTCAAGAAGCTCTACTGACACTTTGTTCTAAGGTTAAGTCAGGCTCCCCTGCTGATCCCTTGAAGCCTGACCAATTTCAATTTTTTTTACTACTCATCATACGCCCTTTGGAACAGGTGATCAATGGATCCCTGAGTGCAGCGGTCGTGCCCATGGTTTGGAAACAGGCCAGGGTAATACCACTGCTCAAGAAATTGTCCTTAGACCCCAAAAAACCTGAAAGTTTTCAGCCTATTTCCCTGTTACCTTGGACTGCGAAGATTACAGAGACTTACATCAATTCCCTTCTCACAGAGTATCTCACTGCAAACCACAGGCTCGACCCCTCTCAAAATGAGGTCAGCGCTATTGGTCGTGACCGAACATTTGCGGAAAGCCTTAGACGCGGGGCAGACGTCGGTACTGATCCTTCTGGATCTTAGTGCCACATTTGATACGGTGTCTCACGCCATCTTGCTGAATCGTCTGTCAGAGGCCGGAGTTACTGGCACAGCATTTAAGTGGCTGTCCTCTTTCCTCGCAGACAGGACGTTTCAGGTGATTACCCCCCTTTCGCTTCTGGTACTTTTCCTATAGGCCAAGGGGTCCCACAAGGCTTGTCCCTGAGCCCTCTGCTCTTCAATCTCTATGTTCAACCTCTGGCTGCTGTAGCCAGGAGCAGAGGGCTGACCATGGTCTCTTATGCCGACGATACTCAGTTGGTGATGGCTCTCTCGAGTGACCCCGAGAAGGACACCAGGAAATTTCAGGGCGACCTCACGGCAGTTGCAGAGTGGTTGACCAAAACTGTCTCCAACTGAATGCCAACAAGTCAGAGGTGTTGTTGGTGGGAGAGAAACGTGATTGCTGGAAAAAGCTGTGGTGGCCCAAGAGTCTAGGTACGGCCCCTGTCCCTAAGCCTGTAGTGAAGAACCTGGGGGTCTGGATGGACACTTCACTTAATTTTCAGACTCAGACTAAAAAGGTGGCGGGAACTTGTGATGGTCTGCTGAGTGGGCTTAAACCTACCCTGGCCTTTTTTGATGCCACAACCAGGCAGATATTATTCAGGGCTTGATCTTGTCTAGGCTCGATTATGCTTGCTCTTTGTATTTGGGAGCTAACAAGTCTGATATACAGAGGCTACAAAGAGTTCAGAATGCGGCCGCAAGATCCCTCCTGGGACTGCGTAGAACCTGTGCAGTGACTAGTGCCATCCATCGCCTTCACTGGTTGCCTGTGGCCAGGCGAATCGAGTTCAAGGCACTGTGTATAGCCTATAAAATTCTGAAATTGGCAACCCCCTGCAAATTCTGACTGATCTTCTTCTACCTTACATTCCCACACGATCGCTTCGATCCATGGGACAATGCCAGGTAGTGATCCCCCATGTGAGAAGGGTGCGCGCCGGGGGCCGCCCTTTTCATTACAGAGCTGCCATTCTTTGGAATTCGTTGCCGGCCCACATTCAAGGGCTCACTAATTATCTTCATTTTAGGAAAGCCATTAAAATATTTCTTTTCCCTTCTCTGTAGGCCTCCTGTGCGTGCTATCTTCTTGTTGCTCAGCGCCGGGACTCCTCTTAGCTGGGGCAGCTGTTGCGCTTTATAAAAGCTTAACATAACATAACATAACATACCTATCCGTCCTTCAAATGCATCCCAGAATTTGAGGAAATCATGGGCCACATCAATGTTCCGTTTTAAAGAGATCTTTTAATCAAATTTAGGTTAGAGGGTTTGCATACACTTTCACTGTTCATGGTCCAAAAATGCTATCTCTTCCACCCTATGTCCCATGGGCTGTTACATTGTGGAAAACGACGAACATTTATTCTTCTTCTGCAGTGCCAATGCAAGGCAGGTTGCTAGTTGGCCTGTTCCTCTGTGTCAGCTGTTTGGGCTTGGAGACAGACCCCCGCACTAAGAGTCTGTAAATCAGATAACAGGAGTAGTATTGCGTACTCAATCTCTAAGTATTTTAGCTCAATCTGGCACATTAGGGGGCGGTGTATAGGCGAGAATTCAAAGCTAATGGATGTTTTTTTTTCATCCTACAAATGTTTAAAGTGTTTTTAAGCCCTATGCACTTATTTTTTAACTATGTTTGCAAATATAGGTGAATTACTACTAACCTGTAAGCCCTATGATATCTTTCCGAATTGCACAGTGGACCCATTTTTGAGCCCAAGTTTGGATTCTTACTGAGGTTTTTGTTTTCTGGTACTAGAGACAGTGTAGAGGTATAATAAACTACATCCTTAATGAATTTGTATTACGATTTCAAATTGCTTATTGCAAGCACTGTAATGAACTATGTTTTTACTTCAGTAGGTCTTAAGTGATTTTACTATGTTTTTGTGCTTTTTTCTAATAGTTCTTTAAACTGAAATAAAGTCAACTGATTGATTGTTATGAAAAAAATACCATGGCATGAATCATATACGCAGATGGAAAAAGTGTATTTCTAAACCTTGTTGCGGGAGGGGACTGGCTAAATGATGCACTTGAGACTTTACTTAAGAGTCATGGCCACTCCCCACACTCAGCCATGGGCATAAATAGCATATCACACTCAGCACATCTACACATATAGTATAATAAATGATAATGTATACAAGGCAGAAGCATTTTTTTAAATATGGAAAACGTGTGAATTTCATGTGAAAATAGTTTTTTATAATTAGTGTTCTTATAATGCAAAAAGTTGTGACCAATGAACTGATGATGGTGCACCTGAAATTAATTTCTTATTTAGGAGGGCAGATAATAAGATGAATCGTAATGCCACATTTTTGTGCGAGATGCCATCATTTCTAATATGGAAGTAGCTTCTGATGGTCTGTTCAACCTGCTCCTTCTCATTCCCCCTCCCAATCAGTGTTACACTGCTAAGCCATCTCTCCCCTCATTTCTGCGGAACACCAAGTGAAAGACGTAAATGTGATAGACTTAAATGTGATAGTGATATTAGAAAGGTCGTATTGCGAATAAAGCTTCCATCGCTTGTACCCAACGTATAATTTTCAAGGACTTCCGCTGGAAGTGTTGGTGTGAACGTGCCGATTCTATGAACCACTGTTAGAGGGATGTGTCATTTTGTGTTAATGATCACCGGTCGATCGTTGCTGAGGAACAGATGGAAGATTTCTCTTACCGTAAGAAGTGAATTAGTGGTAATGACTTTTTAAAATACGTGGATGTTTCTGATTTGCCCATGTGACCCTAACCATGATCATACTATGCTGAATTACCAGAATCTAGTTGTATAAAGTGTGATTTCTGTATAAATGTTCTTGGACTTTAGCTGTTCAAGGTTAGCCTGGGCAGACTTTGGTTAGGCTTGGAGTTCTGTTGTATTTTACTGCTGTTATTTAGACAGCTGTTAGTGGCGAGTAGATTTTCCTAGGTCTATTTTGATTTAGATTCTCTACTGGATACATTTTTTACTCTTTAAAAGTTTGTCACTTAGAATATTTATTTGATTTCTTTTAACTAGGGATTCATGTGTTCTATGATTTTGCATTTATTTTGTAATTCTGTATTTTGAGCCTTTTTGGTATTTCATGCATATTTTCTCTGTGCTGCATTTAACCCCTTCGATGCTATTGACGGAAGGGTTCCGTCATGAGCGTCGGTTGGCCTGTGCTCATGATGGAACCGTTCCGTCATGAGCCCGTTGGCTCATTAGAACGTTCAGCACAGCGCAGAAATCTGCGCCGAGCTGATGTGGTTAACTTTCCTGTATTAAAAATCCACCTTTTAATTTATTTTTAGCCTAGAACTCTATTGTGTATGCTCCCAATATTTATTTCCGTTTAACCCTTCTGAATTGTGTTATTCTGATGAGGAGTGTAGTCTTTAACCGCTGGATCACTGGACACGCTGGAGCCTATTTATTTAGGTAAAATAAAACATCTTTTTATAATGCTTTTCCTCTTTACCAGTGCAAGATTTAATTCTGTTTGCTTTGCACAGTTCCATTTCGCAAGCCCTTTTGATCCTTGGAACAAGCAAACAGCTGAGCTTAAGCACCAAACCGGTGTTGTGGTAATTTATTCAGTGAAGCCTCCCCCTGCAAGCTGTTTACATATGCTATTATCTTTCCAAATCCAGATGCCCCAAACCTATCCCTAAACTGAACAAGAAGGAGTAGTTTCTGTCCTGTAACTTCAGTTCTGTAGTAGGGGTATCTCTGTTATAGTCATAATCTAGTGAATAGTCCCGCCCATGTGCGTGGACCCTGGCAATCAAAAATAATCTCTTAAATTGTCAAATCATACAGAAAACTGCAAGATACTTAAGAGAGAATTTAAAGACAAATAATGCAGCCTATATCCACAGGCTACACTGTCCAGTACTTCAACTCGAAATTCCACCAAATAACACCACACATAATACAGCCTGCCCAGTTTCTACCATAGAGAAACTTGCCTCCCCCAGTAAAAGACACTGGAATGATAGAGAGGAAGGCATGGACAGACAAGCCCCATAGGCTGCCATTATGTGGCTTAAATAGGATACTGTGCCTTTAAGAGAACTTTCCAGAACTTCTCCCAGTATCCCAGAATGCATAGCAGGTCCCTCTACTTTCAGTTCTTTTTGAAGGCGAAGCACGCCAGACCTGTCGCATTCCTTACATGACAAAATATCTCCACCGGGGAGGAGGGCGGGCGCTTATGACTATAACAGAGATACCTCTACTACAGAACTGGAGTTACAGGACAGAAACTACTCCTTCTGTAGTAGGGGATCTCTGTGTATAGTCATAATCTAGTGAATAGAATGGCAAGCCCATCCCCACACCAAAGTGGCGGTGGAGAAAGAAAATAACGCCACTACTGTGCGAACAAATTCCGCAGCGAAGCCTGCCCAACCTGAGCGTCTGCCCTGGCGTCAGTGTCCAGGCAGTAATGCTTAGCAAAGGTATGAACCGACTTCCAAGTGGCTGCCTTGCAGATTTCAGCAATCGGCACGTTACGGAGCAGAGCCGTCGTGGCAGCTTTGCCCCTGGTGGAATGAGCCTTAGGCTTACCTCCTAAGGTCTTATTAGCCTTTTGGTAACATAATTGTATGCAGGACACAATCCACCTAGAGATGGACTGCTTAGAGGTAGCAAGACCCGTCCTGACTGATCCATAAGTAATAAACAACTGGTCAGACCTTCGAATATCTTTGGTTTTATCCAGATAAAATTTCAACACCCTCCTAACATCCAGGGAATGGAGAGACCTTTCCGCTGGAGACGAAGGGTTCTGAAAAAACGTAGGCAAAGTTACGGTCTGGTTGACATGAAAATCAGAAATAACCTTGGGAAGAAATTTAGGGTGAGTACGCATAACAACCTTAGCAGCATGAAACACAGTATAAGGTTCAGTACAACACAACGCCTGAATTTCACTCACCCTGCGGGCCGATGTAATGGCCACGAGGAACGCAGCCTTCCAGGACAGGTGCTGCAACGAAGCCTTATGAATAGGTTCAAAAGGCTCCTTCATCAATCTGGACAGCACCACATTCAATTCCCATGAAGGCGAAGGAAGCCTGACAGGAGGGAATACTTTCTTCAATCCTTCCAGAAAATCTTTGATCACAGGGATCTGGAAAAAGGAAGTCTGTGAAGGGCATTTCCTGTAGGCAGTCAATGCAGCAAGATGAACCTTAATGGAATGAACATTAAGGCCAGACTGCGCCAAATGTAAAAGGTAAGGAAGGATGACATCTTCCTTACAGGTCGTAGGGTCATGGTTCTTTGACTGGCACCAGATACAAAACCTCTTCCACTTGTATGCATATGAAGTTCGAGTGGAAGGCCTCTTAGACTCCTTCAGTATGTCCATGCAATCCTCAGGCAGATTCAGATGGCCATATTGCACTATCTCAGGAGCCATGCCGCCAAACTCAAAGACGAGAGGTTGGGGTGTAACATCCGTCCCCCGAACTTCGTGAGAAGGTCCGGCCTGCACGGCAACTGAATGTGATGAAGGAGAGACCGGTGAAGTAGGTCCGTGAACCACCACTGCCTGGGCCACTCCGGGGCAATGAGTATCATCCGAGCCCTGGACCTGGCCAGCTTGATGAGCACCGCTGGAATCAGGGGAATGGGAGGAAAGGCGTACAGAAAGCTGTTCGTCCAGTTGATCCATAACGCATTCCCCAGCGTCCCTTGCTGGTAGTACCTGGAGGCGAAGTCTCTGCACTTGCTGTTTTCGGCGGTGGCGAACAAATCTACGTTTGGAGTTCCCCACCTTGCGAAGACCTCTCCTAGTACTTCGTCGTTTATGACCCACTCGTGGTTTTCCTGAACCAGCCTGCTCAGTGCGTCTGCCTGAACATTCTGCACACCTGGCAGATGGGTAGCCGTTATCGTCAGTCCTCTGGCTAGGAGCCAGTGCCAAATCGCCTGCGCCTCCTGGGACAGAGTGCGCGATCTCGAGCCCCCCCTGCTTGTTGAGGTAATACATCGTGGTGGTATTGTCCGTCTGTACAAGCAGAGAGTTGGTCTGGAAGGACGGAAGAAAGGCCTTCAGTGCCAAGTGAACAGCTCTGAGTTCCAGGAAATTGATGTGATACGTGGCCTCAGGGCTTTAAGTGGGATGAAAAAACTGGAGGGTCTCTCAAAGGGGCGTGGCCAGTGTAATTAGGGGCGTGGATTTAAAACACGAGCTTTCAAAATCTGTGTTTAGCATAGAGTATAATATACATGTACTTTGCTGTTTCTGTCATTGCATCTAGAGATGTGATACAAGTAACATCATACCTTCAACAAGTAAGGAATATTGGCTTTGTCAATCGTTAATAGTTGCATAAGATAAATAAGCTGCAACTATGGCTTGTTACATATAATATTGAAAAAGCTTCCAATTAAAGCCCTGATGACCCTACCACAATGTTGCTGCTCTTGCGTTTCAGAAAGAGAAGGGAAATCCAGAGAGAAAATGACTCTTTAAAGGATTTCCCTTCCCCCACAACTCACCTGGCATGACGTCATGCTGTAACTTCTCCACTAGTGAGAAGTGAGCAGTGTGAGCAGCACACATCGATGTGCCTGCTGTCTCGAATCGGGTCTCTATCGGGCTGTTTTGCGCCCTGGTACTGCAGTGACAACAAACTGCTGTCACTGCAGTCCGGACACAAAATGGACCGCCTGTGGCAGGGCTCAAAACAGAGCCCGATAGAGACCCGTTTCGAGACCCCCTGAAAAAAACTGCCGGTGCTCAGACCCCTTGAGACCCGGCCCACTTAAAGCCCTGGGTGGCCTCCATCGGTGACCACGTTCCTTGAATCTGTAGAGTCCCGGAGTGCGCTCCCCATCCCAGGAGAGAAGCATCCGTCACGACAGTCTGCGTGGGAATGTCCTTGTGAAAGGGAACCCCTCTGAGGAGATTCTCCGCTGAACACCACCACTTCAGAGACTGAAGAGCATGCAGCGACAGTCGAATCTTGTCGTCCCAAGATCCTTTCCTCTGATCCCACTGGTCCTCCAAGCACTCCTGCAGCGGTCTCATGTGCAGCTGTGCGTGTGGCGTCAGGAAGATACAAGAGGCCATCGATCCCAGTAGAGAAGACACCGTCCTCACTGTTGTAGATGGTGTTGTCATAAGAGCCTGAGCCTTCCGAAGGAGAGATAATCGTCGCTCTTCCGAAGGAGACACGCTTGCTGACAGCGTATTGATGGAGGCTCCCAAGTACTGTATGCATTGGACCGGAGTCGGGACAGACTTGGCCATGTTGATGTGCAGCCCCAGCTTGTTCAAGAGAACGCACGTCTTCTGGAAGTGTGCTCGCGCTTCCGAGAAGGAGGATGCCTTGATCAACCAATCGTCCAGGTACGTGTAGACGAACACCTTGTTCTTCCTCAGGTGTGCTGCTACCACCGCCATGCACTTCGAGAATGTTCTCGGCGCAGACTTCAGTCCGAATGGGAGTACTGTGTATTGATAATGATTGGCGCCGACTCGGAACCGCAGGAACTTCCTGTGTTTGTGTGCAATGGGCACATGGAAGTAAGCATCCTGTAGGTCTATAGCACATAGCCAGTCTCCCTGTTGCAACTGAGGATAAATCTGATGCAACGACAGCATGCAAAACTTTTCCCTGCGAATCCATTTGTTTGCCTGTCGCAAGTCCAGAATGGGCCTGAACTCGTTCTTGTCGTTCTTGCGAACCAGAAAGAACCGGGAGTACAGACCTCTTCCTCTCTGAGACAGAGGTACGTCTTCTATTGCCCTTTTCCTTAACAGGATATCCGCTTCCGCCTGAAGCTCGCGCAGATGAAACCGCAAGCTGACCGGTGGAATTGCTGGAGGAGGGCTGGTGAACCGAAGACTGTATCCATTGCAAACAATATTCAGCACCCACTTGTCCTGAGTAATTTTCTCCACTCTGCCAGAAAAAATTGAATGCTTCCCCCTACCGGAGTGGGTAACAGATCCGGGGGAAGTAGGTTCCTAGGGCCTAGACCCAGCCTGGCCCTTGGGTGCCGGAGCCGACTGCTGGCCTCCTCTGCCCTTCTGGCGCTTCTGGAATGGCTTACGGAACTGTTGTTGTTGTTGCGACTGTCCCGAAGCCTGGCCACGTCCTCTGTCTTGCCCACCGAACCGCCGTTGGAACGGGCGGTACGACTTCTTCGTGTCTTTAGGCTTCTCCAGGCCCACAGCCGTGAGCGTTTCGGCCTCCGCCTTCATGCGGGCCATCTCATCGTCCGCATGCTTCACGAAGAGGGTCTCGCCGGAGAATGGTAGGTTGGCCAACCTCTGCTGTGCGTCCGGTTTCAGGGACGTAAGACAGAGCCAGGCGTGACGTCGTTGGTTAACCCCATGGCAAAACCCATGAGCTGCCAACAAGGAAGAGTCAGCTGCAGCGCTGATAATCTGGTTAGCCACCAGCATCCCTTCATTCAGCACTTCCTGGAAGTCCTTGCGCTTCTCGCGAGGTAACAGCTCCGCAAACTGTTGGAGGGAGTCCCAGAGGGCGCGGTCATAGCGTCCCAACAGCGCCGTGGCACTCGCAGCCTTCATGGAGGTAGCTGATGTTCCACACACTTTCCTCCCTGCCGAATCCATCCATCTGGAATCCTTATCCGGGGGAACCGTGGATGACGGGGAGGTGGCATGTTGCTTGCGGGCCGCCGTCACAATTACAGAGTATGGAGGGGGTTCCGCCCTCAGAAAGGCCGGGTCCGAGTCGGGATCCCGGTACTTCTTCAGCAGCCTCGATGGAGCCGCCTTCGTCACCGCAGGGGTGAGAAAAAGGGCCATAGCCGGTTCCTCCAGACCCGGCACCAGAGGCAGGAGAGGACGAGACAGGTGTTTTTGATGCAATGTCTCAAAAATGACTGAAGTTTTAGGAGTAGGCACGGTCAAGGATATGCCCAACTTCGCAGCGCCCCTTAAAAGGACACCATGGAACGCCACCAGGTAATCAATCGGGGACACCCTCGTGTCGGGTGACTCCGACAAGGTAGGAGAATAGTCCCGGGTACCAGAGGACCTTGTGTGGGAGCGAGATTCGCGCCTCCTATGGCGGCGTCTCGACCGCGTGGACGATCTGTGTCGCGATCTCTCCCTTCTCCCAGAGCGAGAGCGAGACCTGCCAGCCTGTGGCCGCTCCACCGGTTTCCGTGGTGGGGTCTTCCTTGGCTCCTCTCGGGGTTTAGGTTTAGGGGTCCCCTTAGGAGGTACAGGCAAAGACGGCAGCAAAGTGGACCTCGGCGGAGGAACCCTCAGCTGCGGGGCGGGCCCATGCGGAGGAACTGGTGGCGGTGGGTCGCCTGATGAAAGCGGAGGGTTGGGTGGAGGATCCTCTTTAGGAACAGGTGGAGGTGGCGACCGAGGCCGAGATGGCGTGTACACCTCTGAGTACACCGAGCCCGGTGACCCCTTTGGCGAAGGGGGCTGAGATCCAGCCCCTTCAGCAGGTGATCGCTTCCTCTTGCGCCCTCCACTAGAAGCAGTCTGACTTTTGGGACCAGAATCCCTCTTGCGCCGTTTTGGAGAGCCAGAACGACTCCTAGACGCCGACCTCTTTCGTCTCGACGCTGAGCGTCACTTTTCTGGCGTCGAACGTCGCCTCCGCGACTCCGGCGTCGAACGCTGCCTCCGCGACGTCGACCTCCTCTTCCTCGACGTCGAACGCCGACCCCTCGACGTCGACCTCTTCCTCCGTGACGTCGTACGCCGCCTCCGCGACGTCGAACGTTCCGTCCTCGACGACGAGCGTCGATTCCTTCTTCTTCTCTATGCCCTCGACGTCGAGGAGCCCCTCGACGCCGCCCGGTGCTTCGACGACGATCGGCGGCGACGCCTCGACGGCGAGCGTCGATGCTTGTCACTTCGTATCCGACGTCGATAGGAAGACTCCGACGTCGACGATGACGATGGCGTCGACGGTGGCTTCGACGGAGACCTCTCCAGGCCCTTCGACGGCAAGCCGTCACGCCGTCTCGACCCGGAGCCCCGGGGAGAAGGGGAGCACACCGCCGTCATCCCTCTCGACGTCGTCGTCGATGCAATCGACGTCGACGGAGACCGGGATCGCTTGCTGGACTTCCTGCCTCTGGGGAGCCTCTCAGAGGCCTCAGCAGAGGCAGAGGGAACCTTCCCAGCCTGCCCAGACCCACCTGCAGCCTGCAGACGTCCCTCCTCCAGGCCAGAAAGCCTAATCTTCATCCTGTCCCTCAGAGTCCGAGCAGTAAACTGCTGGCAGATGACACAGTCCTCAGAGACATGCTCCTCAGGGAGACAGACGATGCAGACGTCGTGTGGATCACTCTTGGCCTTCTTCCTCCCACATGCTGGACACTTATCAAAAAGACCAGGCATTTTAGAGCCCTAAAACGCCTGAACCAACACACAAAAGAGAAGGAGAACCCCAAGAAAGTAAACTGAAACACTTTTAAAACACAAAAGTGCCAAAATATCCAATAAGCCCGTGAAACAAGGGAGAGCTCAATGCCAGGGTCCTGTTAGCAGGAGCCGGAAAAAAGAACTGAAAGTAGAGGGACCTGCTATGCATTCTGGGATACTGGGAGAAGTTCTGGAAAGTTCTCTTAAAGGCACAGTATCCTATTTAAGCCACATAATGGCAGCCTATGGGGCTTGTCTGTCCATGCCTTCCTCTCTATCATTCCAGTGTCTTTTACTGGGGGAGGCAAGTTTCTCTATGGTAGAAACTGGGCAGGCTGAATTATGTGTGGTGTTATTTGGTGGAATTTCTAGTTGTCTAGAAATGCCCTTCACAGACTTCCTTTTTCCAGATCCCTGTGATCAAAGATTTTCTGGAAGGATTGAAGTATTCCCTCCTGTCAGGCTTCCTTCGCCTTCATGGGAATTGAATGTGGTGCTGTCCAGATTGATGAAGGAGCCTTTTGAACCTATTCATAAGGCTTCGTTGCAGCACCTGTCCTGGAAGGCGGCGTTCCTCGTGGCCATTACATCGGCCCGCAGGGTGAGTGAAATTCAGGCGTTGTGTTGTACTGAACCTTATACTGTGTTTCATGCTGCTAAGGTTGTTATGCGTACTCACCCTAAATTTCTTCCCAAGGTTATTTCTGATTTTCATGTCAACCAGACCGTAACTTTGCCTACGTTTTTTCAGAACCCTTCGTTTCCAGCGGAAAGGTCTCTCCATTCCCTGGATGTTAGGAGGGTGTTGAAATTTTATCTGGATAAAACCAAAGATATTCGAAGGTCTGACCAGTTGTTTATTACTTATGGATCAGTCAGGACGGGTCTTGCTACCTCTAAGCAGTCCATCTCTAGGTGGATTGTGTCCTGCATACAATTATGTTACCAAAAGGCTAATAAGACCTTAGGAGGTAAGCCTAAGGCTCATTCCACCAGGGGCAAAGCTGCCACGACGGCTCTGCTCCGTAACGTGCCGATTGCTGAAATCTGCAAGGCAGCCACTTGGAAGTCGGTTCATACCTTTGCTAAGCATTACTGCCTGGACACTGACGCCAGGGCAGACGCTCAGGTTGGGCAGGCTTCGCTGCGGAATTTGTTCGCACAGTAGTGGCGTTATTTTCTTTCTCCACCGCCACTTTGGTGTGGGGATGGGCTTGCCATTCTATTCACTAGATTATGACTATACACAGAGATCCCCTACTACAGAAGGAGTAGTTTCTGTCCTGTAACTCCAGTTCTGTAGTAGAGGTATCTCTGTTATAGTCATAAGCGCCCGCCCTCCTCCCCGGTGGAGATATTTTGTCATGTAAGGAAGGCGACAGGTCTGGCGTGCTTCGCCTTCAAAAAGAACTGAAAGTAGAGGGACCTGCTATGCATTCTGGGATACTGGGAGAAGTTCCGGAAAGTTCTCTTAAAGGCACAGTATCCTATTTAAGCCACATCACATAATGGCAGCCTATGGGGCTTGTCTGTCCATGCCTTCCTCTCTATCATTCCAGTGTCTTTTACTGGAGGAGGCAAGTTTCTCTATGGTAGAAACTGGGCAGGCTGTATTATGTGTGGTGTTATTTGGTGGAATTTCGAGTTGAAGTACTGGACAGTGTAGCCTGTGGATATAGGCTGCATTATTTGTCTTTAAATTCTCTCTTAAGTATCTTGCAGTTTTCTGCATGATTTGACAACTTAAGAGATTATTTTTGATTGCCGGGGTCCACACACATGGGCGGGACTATTCACTAGATTATGACTATACACAGAGATCCCCTACTACAGAACCTTCATATCTATGAGACTTGAAAAGACCTCACATCTGAGAACCTGGCTGAGATACTTGTCTGAGGACCTGATGAATTATGTCACTTATGAGAGGCCCAGCCGAGACCTCTCAGAACAGAGGCCAGTGACTGAAAGCCCCACAATGAAGGACCCTGATCAACATCTCCAATATCTGAGGGGCTCTGACCAATGAATTCTTGTCTGAAGCAGAGACAAATTCAGACATAGGCAAAGCTGGCAATTGTCCAGGCTCCCCGTCTTTCAAAGGGTCCTCTGATGAAGTGTTAGGCCCAGTAAGAAGACTCTGTTTCTCTCCTTTTTCTTGTTTGAGTCTATCTCCCACTCTCTGAGTACCTCTACCTCCCTCCCCTATTCGTACCGCCCCACTTTCTACATCATAAATCTCTCACTCGATCATCTTTCACGCTATCTTGCTTAACCCTCTTTATCTTCTGTACATCTACTCCATCTACCTTACTCTTACCATCCTGTCTAGCTATCGAGTCTCTAGTTCACATTTCTCTACTTCACCTCTTTATCTACCTCTTTAGCTAGTTGTAGCTCATCTTGTTCAACTTACCAATTACTAAATCCCAACCCATATCTCTACCCAGATGCGGCCGGCACAGGTGACAGGGGTGAGGCAGGGCAGGTGGGGGGTGAAGTGGACAGATGACGGTATAGGGAAAGTAAAACAAAAAAAACACTTACCTTGCACTTGCTGCATTACTCACTCGGCTATGCGGCAAGCGCAAGGTAAGTGTTTTATTTATTGTTTATTTTACTTTCCCTATCCGTCATCTGTCCACTTCGCCTCTCAACCACCCCGCCCGCCCCATCCCTGTTACCTGTAACGACAGCGCCTGTCTCCACCTCACTTCTCCATAAAAGTCTCCCTTGCAATCTATGTAATCTCTCTTAATCATTCTCAAACTCTCTCTCTGTCTGACATATCTTTCGGTCTCATATCTCAATCCTTACTTCATCTCACCTCGTCAACCTTATTCCTGTCTCTACTTCTCTCTCCAGGTCTATGAACCTACTCCTATCTCTCTAGTGCTACTCTTTCTCAAGTCTGAATACTTCACATCTTTCAAACAGTTCTCTCTACCCCACCTCTGTCAGTTCCTCACCTGTCTACCACTTTTGCACCTACCTCTACCTCTCTACTCCTTCTCTATCTCACCCTATTCTGCCACGCTCTGCTATGATCCTATCGCACCTCCCTGCATCTCTCCTCAGTCTAGTTCATAACCTTCTCTTTGTACATCATCTCGCTTTCCCTGCATACCTCAGCTCTCCCTCCACACTCTCTTTACCTCTCTGCCTTCTGCACCCATCAATTTCTCCTATGTTTAGCCAGAGGGCACTCTATTCAAAGAAGTGCACACACAAAGAAAAGAGGAGTGGAGGGACAAGGAAGTGAAAGAGAAGTAAGGAGAAAATGATCAAATTTTACCCAATGGAAAGAAGAAAACAAAAAGATCAGTGCTTTGATTTTCCTTGTGGCAGCCTGAATGACAGTTGTGGATGGGGATGGGGATTTATTTGTGATTACGTATATCCACCATTTAAAGCTACAGTGTCAAGTACGATCTGCAAATTTTTTTTTTTTATATCCTGAGCTAGTGCAATAAACATTCAAGAAAATCATACTTTTCTTTCTTTTCTTTAGTGGGAGAAACCGGCTGGTTAGACATTGAATTCCTTGTTAAATGTAGTTGCATGATAAAAACAAATCTAGATACAAACTTCAAAAGAAATGGTCATGGCCAATGCTTGTTCAAGCTTTCTTTTGGTACTATATGGCTCATGGACGCTGGCCTCAATTTTACCAGTTTTTGTAAGTAACCCTTTCTAGAACTTCAATATAAATTAAATATTGATTGGTATTATGAGGGCTTGGATTGGCTGAAAATGGGTAAAAAGTTAAACTTTCTGTAGGATAGGGAAGACTAAGTCTTGTTCAGGTCCCCAAAAATCCTTCAGAAATCCCTGGTTTGAGGAGGGCTGTCTGCTGGAGGACCACTTGAAGCTACACACACACACCTCTCTACCGGCATTGAGTTGCACTGGCTTCTCTGCAAGTAATTCTGAGGGTAAACATTGTTTACCACCAAAACTTTTCCTCGCAGGGAATTACAACACATTCGTTACAACGACTGCGTTGTAACCACGCATACCATTACTCCGCAAGTCGGACCAACAACTTGCGGAGGGGGCAGAAAGTGTTGGATTTAAAATCCAGCACCTTCTCTACTGTTGCACATACTGGAGTTGGAATAGTAAATTATACTATACCAACATCTGCGTTGTAATTCCCTGCAGAGAAAAAGCACATGTAAAAAGAGGTATATTCAATTCTGAGTTGTAAAATGCATGCAGTAAAATGCGGGGAGCGCATGATAAAGTGTGTGCCTGTGGAAAAAAAGCATTAATTTAAGCTGGAGATGATTGTGCCAAGTGGTGAGCAGCAAGAGGCAATGGAACATATGTAAACAACTTGCAGACAGCTGATGCCAGCCTGCACCAAGGCAATGCGGAATGAACTGCCAAGCATCTGTCACTGTGGGCTACAGAAAGGCCAACAAAAGAACTGCACCTGGGCATGTGTGTAGTCTTGTTCCAAGATTCCTAGCAGCCTTTCTAAAATAATGGTTGCATAGCAGGAAAATTACAACAAATTCTCTTGCCTTGGTAAAGAAAAAGATGGCACTTAAGAGAGAAAGTGTGCTACCATTAAGATTTCGAATTGACCTATTTCTTAAAATGAATAATTATAGTTACTATAGCGATCTTTCAAGACTAACAACTGCATTTTGCACAGGAGACAGAGTCCCAGCTGATACACTTTACAAACTCTTTCTATAGCTAAAGCCCGGCCTTCAGCCACCGCAGCTGCTGAGCACGAGCAGTGCTTAAAATGGTGCTCAGTTGCTAGTGGGGTGCATTGCAGAGGCCCTTGTGCCTCCTCCTACCTAGGCCTGGGCAGTAAATTCTGCTCCATTCGTGGAGTTTGCAGAGTTTTCTGCACTCTGTGCCTCGCGTAGTGCAGTTGAGTTTTTTCCCTGCTCGCGCTCGCGAACAGTATGTTCGCAAGTGCGAGTTTCAGCTCGGGTAGAATTTCTACCCGAGCGGCAGGAAGACCAGCGCAAACAGTAGTTTGCACTACACTCTGCCACTTGCATAACTTCGCGGAGTTTCTTGTAACTTCGCAGAGTTCACGTAGCAAAACTCCGTGAAATACGCCCAGGCCTCAGTGTCTGTGATGTTTTTTGGGGGTCTTTGCATAAGGTTTGGCACAGCATGGTATGACACAGACCAGACTTGGGAAGATTATTTGTGTTAAGCGGCAAACCCTGACTGTCCCCCCTTAAAGATCCAGCTTGGAGTGCCATGCAACGTGCTCTGCTATACAGCTGTACTTAGAAACAACCCGGCCTGGTTTGCGTTTGCTCATGGACACTGCGCCTTCCATGGTTCACTAAAGGTGCAACCCTTACCTAACGTGTGATGTTTTGTGTGGGTGAGCACTGGTGTATGACTGTATCGGTAGCGCTGAGAAGCCCACAGAAGTCAGTGAGGAGCATTGGTGGATGGACACAAGAGGCCACAGGATGAATGCAACAAGCGCGTACACAGACTCCCACACAGCGCATTCAGTGTCTCACAGGGAGCAAGCAGTGACTAGCGGATGCATACAGTAACTCTTGTGAACTCCTGCACAGCGCATTCAGTGGCTCACAGGGAGCAAGCAGTGACTAGCGGATGCATACAGTGACTCGTGGACTCAACGTCGGGCAGAAGCACTGTTCCATGCAGCGTGTGCAGTGACTCTCACAGATGTCTACAGTCGCTCTCACCCTCGCATGCAAAGAAAACAGTGACTGCAGCAGTATATGTGATGACCTAAGCGGCGTGTGCATATGTGGTATATTCACTGACTCCTAGGTGTTTGCAGTGGCTCTTCCAGGGTGGCAGTGTTTATGATTTGCAGGCATTGCGTGCACGGACTCTAGCAGTGCAGGCAGATCTCTCTGCCACGGGAGCAGCGGCTCACAGTTGTGAGTGGAGCCATTCAAGCAGTGTCCAGTAACTTAGAAAGTGGGTGCAGTGATTCCTGCAGTGTATACTGTGACTTTAATAGAGTGCAGTGACTCTGGCAGTGCATGCTGTGACTCCAGCAGAGTGCACACATTCTAGCAGTGTGTGCAATGACTCATGCGCTTCGTGCATTGACGCCAGCAGTGTGTGCAGTAAAAACAGTGCATGCAGTGATTCAGACAGGACCATGCTATATTTCTGTCTCCAGTGATTACGTACTTGTAGAAGGCTTGATTTTCAACCCCACATTTCCAGAGGTGTTTGCAGGCTTCTGGGGTGGGGGCAAAGTATGTCAGCACCATCTTTCTTTCCTGCAAAAATACCAAACAGAAATTGCCTGTCAATGTCTACAAGATCTACCTGCTGCATCCGGCTCTCGAGTACACCAAGACTTCCTCTCTGATTCTCCATCTCTCTCCACGACAGCCCAGCTCGCTAGAGGATATTACAAGTAGCATAATCTAGCCTTCTCTTGATACCATTAATGTCTCATGATGCCTGGGGTTCTCTGGAAACTATGCCTCTAGGATATCCTAGCCCTCTCCAGATTACTATGTATGTCTGTAAGATGCCAAACTGTCTCTAGGATATCAATATTGTCTGATATATACACAGCTGTCCTCTGGGTATCCCAGGCATCTCCAGGATACCACAACCACCTATAAGATACCTTCCTGTTTCCTGAGGTACACTCAATGCCTCTAGGATATCCTAGCCCTCTCCAGGTTACTATGTATGTCTGTAAGATGCCAAACTGTCTCTAGGATATCAATATTGTCTCATACATACACATCTGTCCTCTGGGTATCCCAGGCATCTCCAGGATACCACAACCACCTGTAAGATACCATCGCTGTTTACGGAGATACACTCAATGCCTCTAGGATATCCTAGCCGTCCCCAGGTTACTATGTATGTCTGTAGAATATATGTTCATATCCCGCATTCATTTTCCCCGCAGGGAATCACAACGCGGTCGTCACAACGACCGCGTTGGGATTCTGCATGCCATTACTCCGCAAGTCGGGAACAACGACTTGCGGAGGGGGGTGCTGGAAGTTGGAATAGTATAATTTACTATTCCAACTCCAGCCAGTGCGGACACTAGGGAAGGTGTTGGATTTTAAATCCAACACCTACCCCCCCTCCGCAAGTCATTGCTCCGACTTGCGGGGTAATGGTATGCGTAATCACAACGCGGTCGTTGTGACGACTGCGTTGTGATTCCCTGCGGGGAAAATGATTTGTGGTAAATGCTGTTTACCATGTCTGTAAGATGCCAAACTGTCTCTAGGATATCAATAATGTCTCATATGTACACAGCTGACCTCTGGGTATCCCAGGCTTCTCCAGGATACCACAACCATCTGTAAGAAATCTTCTCTGTCTCCTGAGATACCCCCAATGCCTCTAGGATATTCTAGCCCTTTCCAGGTTACTATGTATGTCCGTAAGGTGCCAAACTGTCTCTAGGATGTCAATATTGTCTCATATATACACCCAGCTGTCCTCTGGGTATCCCAGGCATATCCAGGATACCACAACCATTTGTAAGATACCTTCGCTGTTTCCTGAGATACCCTCAATACCTCTATCCTATCCCTCTTCGGGATACTATGTATGTCTGTAAGATACCCAACTGTCTCTAGGATATCAATATTGTCTTGAATATACACAACTGTCCTCTGGGTATTCCAGGCATCTCCGGGATACCACAACCATGCCAAGATGCCACAGCTGTCTGTAAGATATCGATTCCGTTTCTTAGATACCATTAAAGTCTCCTATAAACAGCTGCTCTCTGGGTACCCTGACTGTCTCCAGTATCCACCTGCCTTGAGTATGCACAAATTGTCTCTGGAAATATTGCAGTTGTACCTTGGATACCTCAGTTGTCGCAACATCCTCATTAATTTTAACACAACTAAGACCTTTCCAGTAAAACAGGATACCTTAAAAGTTGTACACTAGGAACCACAGGCATATACCCACGTCATCACAGGCGTCACAGCTCCACCCCATCAGGGTCTTGGAGTGAATGAAGCGGCCATCTCACTTACCTCCTTCTCACTCGCATGCAATTGGAACGTCTTCCCTTCAAATTTCATTTTTGTTGCATCACTCCTGCAAGGGTAAGCACACAGAAGGGTTTGAATTGTGCTAGATGTGTGTGCCAGGAAAGCAGGTAGATGGAAGAATGAGGGAAATTAAGACAGCAAAAGAAGGAAGATAACCGGCAATGGATGGGTGTAGCAAGATGACAACATGGAACACAAGACACCATGGAACACAGCGACAAGATGGTTATGAGTGTGGCAAAAGTCTTTTAATGACTAGTCGCCAACCAGATGTGCAGTGATGATGAAGGAGCTCAAACCAGATGTGCAAAATGATGGGGGGGGGTAAATCACATGTACAAGACAGCGAAATTTGTTATGATGAAAGTCGTTTTTGAGGATGTACTATAACAAATGTCAGCCATTAGCAGTAAAATAGGCTTTTTAAATAAAAAGATAAGTGGTCGAATGACACATGCCAGACTACAGAGCTAAAATAAGGCGTAGTGACAGATGAAGCCAGTGGTTAGAGCACCAGGGTAAAAGTAAGATGTTGGTGAAAAGCAGCCATAAAATCGCTTTCAGAAATGGTGGAGCAACATGTTACTACAATGCTAGACCTACATAGCGGCTGAAGTAGTTTTGCCCGATGGAATGGCTGGTAAATGATCTTTAAGAAAATGTGGACTGCTGATGGAGGACCCTTTTGCCAGATGTTAACAGCACGTGAAGAAATGTTGTGACACGTGCGAGTAGCTGGTGTAGACACATTTTGCCCGAACGTATGGATGTTTAAGGAACACTATGGGAAACGTGACTAGTGTGAGATGGAACGTTAGGCCAGCTATAAGTGGCTGATGAAACAATAAAGACCAGATGTTGAAAGTTAGCAAAAGAATGGTATGCTAGATGTATGCCAGCTGTGAACATGTTGATAGTTGGTGAAAGAATATGTTGCCAGATGTGGATAGCAAGTGAGATAATGCTATCCCAGATGTGACGTGCGGGTGAGACATTTGTCTTATAGGTTTAGAAAAGGTTTGTCACTTATCATCAAAAGATGTTTCATCTCAGAAGAAAAATGGGTGGCAGAACAAGCTATTGGAGCTCGAGCTAAAAAGAGGGCTAGGCAAGTGTCCAGTGGGTCACATGCTTCCGGAAGCTGCAAGTCACATTTCCTTAAGATGATCATCACTTCCAAGGATGGACAATGACAAAAAAACTAGCATATTCAACTAGTTTCCTAACCTGGGGTCTTATGGAACACATAATGTTACTTACCTATAAAAGGTTTGATTGGCTGCTTGATATTGATTGACATACTGTACAGAAGTTCATTATCTACTGTCTGGTCCAGACAGCTATTTGTGCACTTTTGAAATCCCTTTGACGCAACCAGAAAACACAACATCCTCCATTTTTGCACCATTCTCTGATGTGTTTATGAAACAATCACATGAAGCCAGCCCAAAATTCATAATCACTTTCTTGTCGTTGAGAAACTGGGAGCATCACATACTGAACTGCCATAGAAAATAAGCTGCAAAGCTAGTTTTAAAGGCAAGTTGTGATTTATTACGCTGCATGTAACAGTTGTTGATTTACATGCTGGACATAAAGTAGCAATAGTACCCCTTTAGGCGCCTATCAAATGGTTGCACTGTGACATATTGACTAGATATCGGAGACCAGACACTCTTGCATTCTGAATGCATGAACTGAACGCCAAGCAGCAGCTCAATGCTTCAAAAAACAAGTTACTTACCTTTGGTAACACATTTTCTGGTGGATACTGTTATCTAACCAAAGGTTCCTCGCCTGTAGATACTTCACCTTTGGAATATCTCCTAGGGTCAGACTGGATCTGGAGAATTTTTCAGTAGTGCTACTACATGCCATAGATGGTGGTGTGCAGCTCCACGATGTCTCCCTTCCGAACTCAGAAGTGTCAGAGCGGACCCATATATATGCCCCATCCCTGCGCACCAATGTCATTTTCTTCTATTTTCCCTCTTGACACTGTCTGACGCAAAGTGTAGAAAATTGTTGGTGGCAATTTGCTGATTGCGATCTTGGTTGCAGTTTAGATGTTAAAGATGCCTCTCCACAGAACAGGAAGGTGCTAGTGCAGCGAGGAATCAGCTGTTAGATAGATTATCAACCAGAATATCATTACAGAAGGCAAGTAACTTGTTCTCCTGAAGTATACTTGTAACCACAGATTTCTCACTTTTTGAATATGTACCAACGCAGTACCTCTTAAAGGTGGAGGCTCTGTGGAGTAGAATCGAATCAGAAAGTTCTATGGAACCCAGTGCGTAAAGTACCCTTCCTGCCAGACCTATGTGGCCTGGCTTCTTGTCGACTACCGGGCAGATAAGAATATGGTTTCAACCACGTACCCATAAAGGCACCCATGAAAGCCTTATTAAATGGGAGAAACAGCTTTGTCACTGGCCCAAGTTGGAGGATCTATATTAGAACCTTTCTCTCAGTCTCAGTAGAGCGCAACTACAAGCCTAGCACCTAAGCTACCTTCTGAGCCACCACTGCAAATGAGGGACTCTCCTAAGTTAGTGGCCCATGTGGCAAGTCAAGCTCTGTTTCAGGGGTGCGTCAAGTCCACAGGTATTTTGTAAGTCAAAGCATAGGGTATCATCAGTATAGTAAGAGGAAAGCAACCCATCCCCTCCTCATCAGTATTCTGGGGTGCTTCCTTTTCTGGTATAGGGTCAGAATAAGAGCCAAAAAGAGAATGGAGCCTCTGCTGATAGTTGCATCATGGTTGAGAAGTCAGGTTAGAATCAAGTAGCAAGACAACTGGTTGCACTTTAGTCATTTCATAGTGAGATATCTGTCGAGCTTGGCCCAATGCTAGTTTGGGGTCGACATAGGCGTCAACACATGGGTCATTGATGGGTGTCAGTGCAGCCAGCAACAGCATTTGAAACAAGGGATTGCATGGAAGCTTGTATTGCCATAATTACGAGCCCAGTATCAGGTCACAAGGCGGTTGATGGTGTTGTGGGAAGTCCCGCTAGCGTTAACCTGACTGGAAACCCCTGCGGCTCCTGGGTGCCAGAGGGCACACCAGAGGAAGTCGGAAGTACCCTATATTTCCAGATACTGAGTCAGTACGGGGAACTTAGGCATACCAAGATCTGCTCAGGTACCTGTCCGGAACCGGTGACCTTGATGGAGTATGGCTCAGATCTTGACACCCTCATGCCTTATTGTTTTAACCAGAGTAGCAGGATTGAGTCCTGCTTTGTTTGTGCTTGCGTTTAGTCTTGGGCTTCAACTTAACTGAAAATTGACTGTAACTTGTAACAGACCTCTGTATTATCGGCAACAATTTCTTATGGTCAGCGATGTACAGCTTTGCCTCTTGGTCCTAGATAACCTTTGGATACCTGAGGGTACATTGGTCATACGCCTTGGAGTCATGATCACAGTCCAGTAACCAACATCTGATAGAGATTTCTAGCTACAGATTCCTTACCTTAGAATTATCCCCAGGCAGCAGATTGGATCAAGAAATGTCTTCTTAATCATTAACCATGAGTGCCTGTAGGTGGCGGTGATCAGCTCGGCATTGCATCTTCCGAGGTGTCCACGCAGGAAGTGAGGTGCATAGAGCCTATATAGTCTCCACCTCAGCGCGCTGACATCGGTTCTTTTCTTTCCACACTAGTCAGAACAGAACTGGAGAGAGCTATCCCATCAGTCATTTTTTGACTATGCTTTTCGATGGTCTGTCAACGTTTTTTGAGAGTTCTTCTCTTGGTGTGGCAGGGATGTCCATTAAAAAGGCAGGCTGTAAGCCCTGAGGTGCTTGTCATCGACAGATGTCGAAAACGGACCTGCACCTTGTTTGCCTCTGGTGCATGGAGCGCGACCATGACATGAAGACATGCCCTGATTGCCGTACCATGCACCCCAAGGTTTATAGGGAGTGATCCTTCAATCTCCTTGGTGCCTAATGAGTGACGCTGCGTTTCAATACCGGTCGAGAGGACGGTCCCAGGATTGGTTGCATAATCCACGATCCTGGTCGCATTCCAAATTGTCAGGCTACTTGGATAAATCCCACAAAAAGAAGAAAAGTATGAAGTCAAAGCGGTCCATCGGCCGACAAGACCAGAGAGTGTTGGCATTAAAGGCCTTGTTCCGCAATTGAGTTAGCACCTGGATCGGCTCTGCACTCCCCCATGTTTCTGTGTGCTGGTGTGAACCCTGCTCAACTTCAGGAGAGTTATGAGGCCATGAGCCGCAGATTTGAGCGGCCCCTACCTGCCAGCATGCCTTCTGGCCCCACAGGTTTGGGAGGGGCCCCTCCTGGCTCAACATCAGCATTTCCGGTGGCAGTCAGGCCTCTTGGATCCACAGATATATATCCACAGATATATCTGGACTAGCGCCGGTCGTACCACCTGCAATGGGACCTGAAGTTACAATGGACACAGCATCAGGCAAACCTCTCCGACATGGTCCAGTTCTCGGAAGGAACTGCAAAAGATCTGCAGTGGTGGTAAACGAACAGCGATTGGGTTAACAGTAGTCCCCTCTCCCTTCTCCAACCAAATGTAACAGTGGTGACAGATGCTCGCCCCTGGGATGGGGCATCCCCTGGGAGAGGGGGATATCAGAGGTTTCTGGTCTATGGCAGAATCTGGACTTCCCATCAATCTTCTGGAGTTCTGAGAGATCCTGCTGGCATTAAAAGCCTTTCTACCCTCCATCAAGATAAGGCAGGTGCAGGTATCCACGGAAAACAGCAGTACCATGTGGCACTGGAGCAAACAGGGCAGGGTGGTGTTGTGGGCCATTTGACAAAGGGTACTGCATCTCTGGACATGGCTGGAACGTCAGGGCATTTCTCTTGGCTGAATATACCTAGCAAAACACAAATGACATCTCCATCCAGAGGTGGGCAAGGCCTCTTTCTGCAATTGGGAGACTCCTGGTTAGATCTGTTCGCCACCACTGAGAACGCGCAATGTCAGCAGTTCTGTGCTGCGAACTGGAGTTTCTAAGGCGGCTCTCACTCAGAGACGCTTTTTGTCTTGAGTGGAGCTCAGGTCTCCTATATGCCTTTCCGACCATACCACTCCTGTCCAGAGTTCTCAAGATGATCAAGAATGACTTGGTCCAAGTCATCCTTGTGGCTCTGGACTGGGCTCGGAGAGTTTGGTATCCCGAACTACTGAGTATGGTCATTGGTCCTCCAATCAGGCTGCCCTTTGGAGACGATCTTCTATCACAGCAGCAGGGGAGGGTTCTTCACCCAAACCTGCCATCTTGCGTGAAGATTGAGAGGCAACAGCTGGCAACTTTAAACCTTTTGCCCGAAGTTTTCAATGTTATTCTGGCAGCATGCGTCCCTCCACCAAAATGGTATACGCCTGCTGTTCGGGCAAGTTTGTAGGATGGTGTCCAGAAAAACAGGTTGCTCCCCTTTCTGCAATCAGTTTCTCGGGCTCTTCTCTTTATTCATTCCCTTGCCTGGCAGAGCTCTATTCTGGGTACCTTAAAGGGCAACCTTTCTGCTACATCAGCCTTTCCACTGTAGCTTCACCAGCCATCTCTCCTCAAGCCCCTTTTGTACATAGGTTGTTGAAAGGTTTACAACATAAGTTTCCTCCTTCTCCCTTCATCATGCTGCAGAGGGACTTTACTCTAGTCCTGACGTTCCAGATGTGCACTCCCATTCAGCTCTTGTACAACTGCCCTCTCAGGCTCCTTACCATCAAGACTGCCTTCCTGGTGGCGATAACATCTGGCCTGAGGGTTAGTGAACTTCAGGTTTTGTCATCCAAGCCACCACACTTGAACATCTACCCAGATAAGCTTGTTCTATGAACTAAAGCTTCCTTTCTGCTGAAAGTCATTACTCCCTTTCATGTAGGCCAGTCCGCCCTGCCTACTTTTTATGTTCCACCACATCCCTCTAAAGAGAAGGGGCAACTTCACCAGCTGAATCCAAAAAGAACTTTGCCAATCTACCTAGACTGCACAAAGGAGTTACGGGTAGACGACCAACTCTCCATGCAGTAGTTCGGAGCAAAGAAGGGAAAAGTCGTGCAGAAGCAGACCATCTCCCGATCTGCTACTGATTGGCTAAGATCAACCCCAAGGGCGTGTGCTCATTCCACCAGTGTGTTAGCACATGCAGTCCCAGTCCTGGATATCTGCAAGGCAGCAATGTGGGCTTCTCTGCATACATTCACAAAACACCACTGCCTGAACAGTCCGGTCCATTGGGGTGGGCAATTTGCCCGTTCAGTCCTGCAGGACTTTTTGGTATGAAATTGTTTTGCAGACCCACCACCGGGGAGGTATTGCTTGGGTATCTATTCTAATGTAAGGAGTTTGCAGCTAGAAGTCTCTATCAGATGAATAAGTTACTAACTTTCCGCTAGATAGAGTCACTACTAGATAAGGAGTTAATTGAAAAAAGATGGAATCTATAGAATGTGTCAGATGGTGCAGAATTAAGGAAATGCTGTTAGCGCACAGCACAGGTGTGTTGCTAATATGCAGCTCTGTTCCGTTATTTCTAGAGCAGTATGGATCCACACAACGCTACCTACTGGCGTGCATGAGCGCTGCTGAAAAATTCTCCAGCTCCATTGTGCACCTGGGGATATCCAAAGGTGATGCATTTGCGGTCAGAAGTATCTATCAGAAATATTATTGCAGCAGTGTATTACTCATAAACACTTCTGTTTCTGCTTTTCTCTTCACAGAGTGTGCCGGTCAGTAGTTTTCCCACTAAAAACATATGAAAACATTTTCCCAAAATCTATGCTACAATTTGCTGCAGAGATAGTGTTCCCTTTCACCCTGTGGATAATGACCACAAATAGTTGGTGGGATCTTAGAATGTTTGCTGTTCTTTCGATTTAACATCACAGTGCTCTTATGGTGTCTACAGTGCCTGGGCTCATTTTAATATGCACCTCTGCTCAAGGGAGGAAAATGATTCATCTAATTGATAATAGAAATGACATTTCGATTGAACCGTATGTAAATATGTAAATTGATACTTGTATAGCGCACTACTCACCCGCAAGGGTCTCAAGGCGCTTGTACGAATACCGCTGTGGAACCCGTCCTGGCATTCCCTGTGAGGCGTCCACTCCTGGGCACCCCTAGGGTGAAGACCAGGCATCCTTAGCATTGTGGGGGCCGTTGTGGAGATTAAGTAAGCTATTGCCCAGAGTTGCAGAGTGGGACTCCATGATTGGAATAGGCACCGAGGCGAGAATTATCAGGTCTGTGGAATTTTGAGCCCAAGACCCGCCGAGGCGGGAATTGAACCCTGGTCCCGGGCTCGACCTCTGCATCAGGGTCTGCCGCTCTAACCATTGAGCCACAGGTGCTGTGAAAAATAGTGAATGGCACATTTGTTGACTTCATAAATTGTCACCTTCCATTAGCAGAGCTGTAATTTTATGGATGGGTTCAAATATCTAAATCACCAGGCTATTCTAATACGATAGTGAAAGGCTTTCTTCAGTAAACCGCATGGTTGGCTACATAAAGTCTTGCTGAGGTTCACCAATAATTTTCTAGCGTCCTCTCATTGATATCTGCAATATGTCACACTGCAGGGGGAAATCCTGCCCCACAGGATGTTACAGTTCGCTTTCGTTTTAAGAGAGCGGCGCATTCTGCATGAGGAATTTCTAGCTTCTCTTAGTATATTAAATCAGAGTTTAATCTGAAATTTCCAAATGATATGACCTGAATAGCCATGTACAGTGTGTATGTTTTTTCCCTTTTCTAGTTTCACCATTTCAGTAATTGCATTAAATGGTGTGTCACAACTACTGGAGCTTCCCAAACTCCCTGTGACGAGTCCGTTGGTCTAGTCACTCTTGTTCTCATTTTTTATCAACAGGCTTGGCCAACATACCAGCGCCCAGATGTACAAAGCGTCCCGTTTGTATTTCTTAAATAGCGACTCCGCAGGAATCACTATTTAAGAAATGCAAAAGAATATGTACTAAATTTGCAATTCCCTTATAGTGATTCCTACAAATAAGAAATCGCTATTACGGAATCACAAATTGGAAATGCATCGCATTCCGGTCTATGGGCAAAATCGGAAATGGTTTGCACTTCCTGAATTGCGATATCCTAATAGGAAATCGCAATTTAAGAAATGCAAAGCCAAAGGTGCCTGTGGGCTTAAGGCTCCCCTGGAGGCACCCTGAATTTCACAATTCACATGTAAGTGCACACATGCCGTAGGGGCATATGTGCGCTTCATGTCATGTAAAAAAATGCATTTTTAAATGCATTTTTTTATTTTACATATGGTTACCATTGTAGTAGCGTTGCCTAGATGCACGATTCTTATTTAGGAAATGCTACGTACATGTGCTTTAGAAATTGCAAATCCCTAATGCCTATTTGCAATTCCTAAATCGCAGTAGTAATTTGCAAATTCTACCGAGTGGAAATCAGAAATTGCAACCGTTTTTGCCCCTTTGTGCATCCGAAAAGGCAATTTAGCATTTCTTGACAGGCTGAAATAGCGATTCGGCCCATTGTTAAGAAAAGCTAAATGGCTTCGTATATCTTGGCCCAGGTTCCTCTTGCTAGGGGGAACTATTTTTCCATATCTCTCTCGGCAACCTCGCAACTTGTTGCTTTGTTCCGGTTTTAATGGTGTTGTTCAAATAACAATAACATTGTGACACCTTTAAGGTGTAGCAGGTGCATTGTGTTGCTCAGTTACACCTTTAACAAAAGGCCTCTCTGATGTGCTGCCACTACTGGAAGGCCATTGCTCTTGACATATGCAATGGCTGACTCTGAATGACAAGGCTTACTTCCGGCTGGTATGAGGATTATATTCTTAGTTGGCTCTATGTAGTAGCTCAATGTGTGTGAAAGTAGAGTCAACAGCTGCTAGTGGAGACTACTGAGGGAAGTCCCATACGGTTGTTTGAGTGTGCTGCACACACTCTATAGTGCGACCGACATTGGATTTCACGCTTTATTCATACCAGATGCTGAGCACATACGAGAAAACTGTCTTAATACTGTGGGCCATGAGCTTAATGTTACTTATAATCCCCCCATTAGAGTTCCTGACATGGTAATCAGTTGCACGCTCACCAGCAAATATTCCATGGTTAACAAAGCCATTTGTGTCAAGGTGTTGGTCTAGGATGCAGTTTTCTTGGCAATGAAACCCATTAATGTTAAAGATTAATTTCAGGTATTTCAGACATTAATATGTTTTAGACACCGGGCATGTTCATATTTTGCCGTTGATATTGTTTCAGGTCCATATTTTTGAGGTTGAAATTTTTCCATACAACCCGCGACTTTAATGGCAAGGAATAGTATACTCTTTCGGAGTCTCTATGGGGTTTTAGGAGTTCTTTATGCTGGTGTCCCTCTGGTTGGTGGAAGGTCTTATGAAGATCCTCACTTTCCGCCTGGTTCTGATGGTCAGTTGATAAGCTCACCGTGTCCTGAGGATCTTGTAAACATATTCCTGGCGTGACTGTCTTAATGGGTGTCTGTCTACAAGGTTTTCTGTTTAAATGAAGGGCTGAGCTGGAAAGTCTACAACGAAATACATTAAGCAGTGTTACAATTATCTGTCAGACAGTTTAGGCATTGTTTTTGTCTTTGACAGTTGTGTGCAAGCCCTCTTTCTGCTTCTATGTCATTTCCAAAGTTCTTTATTTTCTCTAAAACGTGCCTATGCAAGAATGCAACCGCAGAGACGGGACAATGCAGGATGATGCTGAATCGAGTCGATTAGGACCTCTCACACAAGAGGTCCTAATCGCAAGCCCAGCTCTTGATTTTTATTTTTCAAAGGTGTACAAGTAGTTGTCCGGAACTGCCACATTCTGTGCAGCATACAGTCAAAGTAGATGAAGGAAGCAAGCATACCATGAGCTCTCCACAGACCCGTATGTGCCAACAATGCTAGACAAAAGTTGTGGTGTCTTTTCCATCCAAAAGGCCACATCCCTACGTGTTTTGTCGCCTTGTGACACAATGCAGCAAGAAGTTGAAAGGACAGTAGCCGTATATTAATTTGCTAACTGTGAACAAAAGTCAAACTCATGAAAAATGCCTTTGTTGGCCTCTGCATAGGCTGGCGAGCTGTGTTTCAGGATTGTACCGCTCCAGGAGCATGGGGTGAACACCAAGAGTGGCTACAACTCCAAACTCAGATCAAGGGCGGTTGTGCAATGTTACCCTATTTTTCTATGTTGAAAATATGGATTATAGAGCAAAACTACTCCAGCTCTGCCCTGTAATCCACCCATGAAAAGTTGACAATATGGGCCTTCAGGGCACGTGGCAGGGGGGTGGGGGTCACTCACCATTTGATAAAGTGCACCCTCTTGTTTCCCTGAAGAACAATGAAACCGTATGGAGTGAAGGCCAGAAAAGCAGCATTCCCCGAGACATCCTGCAACGCAAAGATCACAAATCAGAACCTGGTGCAGTGAGCGCTCTCAGGAGGAAAGCCCTCAACCTGAACACAAAATAAAGTAAGGTCTCGTTGGAATCCCTGCAACACAAACCAACACGTTTACATTTCATTACTGCAGTTGGCCATAGGGGACAAAAATATGCATTAATACTTACATACACAGCCCAATAACAGTGAGAGCCCTCAAGAGGAGTTTTACAATAATATCGAAGTTTTAATATTGAACTGCCCTCATATTGACTTAACAGTACTGACTACCAATACATCGTCAAGCTAGGTAGAAGTGAAGTTAGGAATCTGTACTTTATATGAATGCGTGCTATGAACATCTCTTGGTACTCGATTCTGTGCAGTTGGGAAGTAGGCAGATGGATATTCTTCACCTCGATAGTGCAACATCCAAAGCCTCAAGAGAATCTAACATCTTGAGAGTCCTGGTATCACCCATCAGTCACAGCGCTCAAAACAACGTAACAAACAATGAATACGCGTTAGGGTGCAGCACTCAGAGACAAACAGGGATCCTGCCATAACAAAACCCCTCAACTGAACCCCACATAAAGAGAACCCCTAGTTACCCAATGTGATGAGAATTCTCACCTGACCCCAATATAATGAAAGTCCAGGAACAGCACAGTCAGATCCATCAAAGCAACTAAACACAGTGAGAGCTCTCTAGAAAGCAGAAAATATTGTGAAATCTCAACAAACTTGATGGGACAGGAATGTCCCCTCATAGAAAACAGATATGTACCCCTGCCTTGAGGAAACAGACAACATGCGAAACTGGCATCCAGGCTTTCTTTTTGCCCAATCTAAGGTCTAGGCCCGAATTTGATAATGGGACCCAATGCCAGATTACAAACTGTGCCATCATGATGTACTGTGAAGGAAGGTGGCAGTATGCAGGTTTTGAATACAGTGTTAAACTGGCTTTTTATCAATTCAAAGTGTGAGTACTGCCTACAGGCCCGCTTGTGTGAAGTTCCGCTTACATGCCATGCCAAGACACCGTGCATACATCACCGCATGTTGACTGAGTGCTTGTGTGTGTATGGTACATAGCATAAGGACTCTATGTTGCTTGTGAATGCTGAAGCCAGTGGGATTGTCCTTGGTTTGACAAGGCCCAAGATGGAGGTTTTAGTGCAGCCTCTTCAGACAGTAGATGTGTACTGCCTGTGTTTCCTGCGCTGGAGGCTGCGGCCCCAGACACTGAAGTGTAAAGGGATGGAGGCGGGGTGCCTTTAGAAATTCTGTAGTAACCTTTTTAGTAGGAGATTGCAGATTAGCATTTGGAACAACCCCTTGTAGCTGGGATCTTGTGTTTCCATTTCCCACTCCAAACTCAATCACCTGTCGAACTTGGCCAGAAATTAATTCTGCGTTTTTCTCACCCCTACAGCCACTACCAAGATAAGGATACCAGCCTTCCCAATACCTAGCTCCCTGGACCTGATGACCTGGTACTGTGCTCTCTTTTTTGACAACAGTATTTTAAAGGGTGACGAGGAGGATCAACAAGTAAACCTGCTCTGTTGGAGATTTGGAATTGAACCTGGGTCAACTTTCAGACACAATTCACCTGTCCTTTCCTTATCTATAATGGCCGGTATTGTATCATTCGATGATACAGAAAAAATAATGACACCAAGAATATTGTACATTATGGTACATTGCTTGAAATGAAACGTATACCAATTAAAGTGTCTGCCTGTGGTGGTATAAAGTAAAATTAGATATTCATTTTCTATCTACGTTCAGCCGTGCTCTTTTTGCCATGCACTTCGAGGTTATCTTTTTCCACTGCTTTCAGATCTGCCATGGGGTAACCCTGTTTCTGGCACAGCATGCTGGACAAGGCACCTTACATGCATCCAGTACACCAGAAATACATAATAATAATGTTCACAGCAACATCGAAAACGGAGAAATACTACTCAGGCCCCAAGAGATAGCATTAGGCAGCATATATCACATGCAACCAACACGGGAAACAACTTTACAACACAGTCATTGGATCGCAACATCCTTTACATCGCATGTCGTTACAACGTAGCCATTACATTGCATGTCACTACAACGCATGTCATTAAAATGTATGTAATTACAACGCAGGCATTACATCGCAAGTCATTAGAACGCACACCATTACAACGCATAGGACCCTTACACTATCCAACATTTACCTTACTGTTGCACTCACTGGCATTAGAATAGTAATGTTTACCCCTACACTATCCAACACTTACCCTACTATTGCACACACTGGAGTTAGAATAGTAATTATTACCCCTACATAATCCAACACTTACCTTAAATACAATGTAATGGCATGCTATGTAAAAGAATGCGTTGTAAAGGATGTTGCAATGTAAAAATGGTGTTGTAAAGGCATGCATTGTAAATGTATGCGTTGTAACGTCATACATTCATGCAACACAGTTACAAGGGGTAGAACAGCCAGCTACTGACGAACCCACAACAGCACTTGTAACCCTACTGTGCACGTTAATCACACCCACCCAGATGTACTCAATCTTTGCCATACACCACAAAACACATTCGAGACACCATCCTGAAACCATCCTGTACACAACCTGTACCACAGCCATAGAGTTGGCTTTGCACTGCCATCTTAACAGCAAGTCCATATGGAGGTATACGTATGCTTCACCCTATGCCAGAAGAACACCCTAGACCATTCCTTTGCCTCTACTGGCACCAACAGTGCACAAAACACAACACACAAACCATATAGTTAGCAAACCATTGTCACATGAGCAGGACATCCCTGTCCGAGTATATAGATACTTTTCTCTGCGCCAAGATAATACAACTGAACCCCTCCTCTCTTACTGGCACCATCATTCGCAGTACATAGCTCCAAAGCCATTGGGTGGCCTAAGTGTTCCCAAAGCACCTGAACTTTCTTTCACATACACGGATGCCAGAACCTTCCCGGACACCTTCATTTAAACATGCCACACCCAGATATGCAAAAGGCACCTCAGTAGAGTGAAATAAGAGGCACGGTGCTTCAGCACACAATTCATGCACATATTGTACTACAACGATCTGTACGAACCTACATTGAGTCTGGCCAACAAGACTCCCAGAACCAGAACAGGTGCCCGGACTCCAAAAGCAGTATTGGACCACACAAATAACAGACGTATGCTATACAAATGATGGTAACATATTACACAATAGAGAAAGGCCAGAACCTGTGTAAGCATTCAGCTAGATGAGGTTGAGGAAATCCTCTTTTTCAGATTAACAACAGAAAATAAATACACATTTATTCAATCTGAAAGAAAGTCCATTTATATATTCTGTGGTGATACTGAAACTCTGTCTGGCTTGTACCTGCCTCTGAAGTCTTGCAAGCTTTCCTGTCTCCGTTGTTTCTTTCCCGCAGTGTGTTCAAGAGGCATGAAATCCCAATGGGGGCTGCTCCATCTCTCTACTGATTTTGTTGCTGGGCTCTGATGTCAGGGGAGCATCCAAAGTTTACAAGTGTGGCGACTCACAAAGCTATGCAGTCTTCTCAACAATGATGTTATTTCAAATGCTGCAATGATCTTATCAATGATCTTATAGAACATGTCATGAGTGATGTAATATGTGGGGTAATTAGCTGTGCATGGCGAGGAGGCGAGTTATAGTTACCTTAGGGCACGAGTTATAGATAATAGAGAAACCTATAACTTCTGAATTTCAGCGTTCTTTAGCTTAAAACGTTACGTTGTCACCGAAACTTTCACTTAACTAGAATGTCACTTTAACTTTTTTTTTTTTCAATTAATGTCTAGGGTTTTATTATTTTATTTTATAGAAAGTAATGAACAAGTTACTAACCTTCGGTAACGCTTTTTCTGGTAGATACAGTATCTGCCTGTGGATTCCTCACCTTGTGAATATCCCCTTCCGTCAGCAACATTCGGAAATTCTTTTTGTAGCTTCGCGCCGACGTGGACGACGTCACAGAGGCACGGCATCGCGCGCGACTCCGCTGACGTCACAGACACCATAATAGGCCCACACCGGCGTGATGACATCAGTTCAGCCCTTTTTTCCGTGCCTTTGAGGCACACGAACGGACCGACAACAGAAGATATATACACAGTATACAATAGTCAAGATAACACACACAGTGTAAAGACAATGCAGTAATTCAAGAAGAATAACATATATACATTTAAACATTGTCATTATCTATGGTATAAAAGAGTGGACAACGGGGAGGCGGGTGGGCATGTGAAGAACCCACAGGCAGATACTGTATCTACCAGAAAAAACGTTACCGAAGGTAAGTAACTTGTTCTTCTAATAGATACATCTGCCAGTGGATTCCTCACCTTGTGAATAGAGTCCCACAGCAGTCCCCACTCCCGGAGGAGGGTGTCCACTCTCCTATACCAGAAAATCCTGGAGGACAGAACGCGCAAAGTGGCCGTCCCTCCTCACCTCGGAATCCAAGCAGTAATGCTTCGCGAAAGTGTGGAGGGAGGCCCAAGTTGCCGCTCTACAAATATCCTGTACAGGCACACCCCTAGACAAAGCAGATGTTGAAGACTTTGCTCTAGTAGAATGGGCCCTTGTACCCTTTGGAGGTTCCTTACCTGCCAGGGAGTAGCAGATCTTGATGAAAAGTATGATCCATCTTGAAAGTGTGCGCTTGTGCACAGCTTTTCCTTTCTTGCAGCCAGCAAAACCAACAAAGAGCTGGTCATCCACCCTGAACTCTCTGGTTCTGTCCAGGTAGAAGCTCACCGCCCTCTTAAGATCCAGGCGATGAAGTCACTACTCCTCCTTGGAAGGGTGAGGGGGAGGATAGAAGGTAGGAAGGGTAATAGACTGTCCTAGATGGAAGGGAATCACCACCGTAGGCAGAAAAGAAGCCCTGGTCCTAAGAACCATTCGTTCAGCATGAATGGTCAAGAATGGGGGCTTTGAACTAAGAGCTTGAAGCTCACTTACCCTATTTGTCGAGGTAATAGCAACCAGGAAAACCGTCTTCAAAGACAAAAGTCTCAAGGGACATTTGTGCAAAGGTTCGAAAGGCAAACCCATCAGGAAAGTAAGCACCAGATTTAAGTCCCATTGAGGTACAATAAAGGGAATAGGAGGAAATGTATTTGTAAGGCCCTTCCTAATTCTTAAAACCACAGGAGATTTGAACAATGATGGCTGATCCGGCAAACAAAGAAAAGCCGGCAAAGCCGAAAGATAACCTTTGACAGTGGCAACAGCAAACCCTTGCTGCGCCAAATAAAGAGAAAATTGTAGTATATCAGATAAACGAGCCTTCAATGGGTCAACAGATTTCTCTCCACACCAAGTGACAAATTTGGACCATCTGTATGAATAGATAGATTTGGTGGAGTCACGCCTGGCCGATAGAATGACATCCACCACATCAGGTGGGAGAGAAAAGGAATTCAGGTTGCCCCGTTCAATCTCCAGGCATGAAGGTGTAAGGTCTGGAGGTGGGGGTGTAGAACCTGCCCCTCCATCTGAGAGAGGAGATCTGCCCTGAAAGGGAGATGGAGCGGCGGGCACGAGGAGAGGTGGAGAAGATCTGTGTACCACACCATTCTTGGCCAATCCGGGACGACCAATATGACTTGGGCCCGGTCTTGGCGAATCTTCCTCAGAATCTGAGGAATCAAGGGTATGGGAGGAAACGCGTAAAGGAGTCTTGAGTCCCAACTCAACTGAAACGTGTCCCCCAAAGCTCCCTGCATCGGATACGGGAGACTGCAGAATGACGGGCAGTGAGCATTCTCGCGAGTGGCGAACAGATCCACCCAAGGAGTTCCCCACGTCCGAAAGACGTGACGAACTACCTCCAGATGGAGCCTCCACTTGTGGTCGGCTGAGAACTGCCGACTGAGACTGTCTGCACGAACATTCAGAACTCCAGCCAGATGATTTGTCATCAGACAAATCTGATGGTTCTGAACCCAGGACTAGAGACGCAGAGCCTCTCTGCAGAGACACTACGACCCTACTCCTCCCTGTTTGTTGACATACCACATCGCGGTGGTGTTGTCCGTCAGGACTTGGACCGACCGACCGTGAAGGGAAGGGACGAAGGCCTTGAGTGCCAAACGTATCGCCCGCAATTCCAGAAGGTTGATGTGAAGCAATCTTTCCTCTGGAGACAAAAGACCTTTGACCTCCAGATCCCCCAGATGAGCACACCACCCTAGAGTGGATGCATCCGTTATCACTGTGGCCACAGCTGGAGGCAGTTGAAAAGGCTTCCCTTGAGACAGGTTGCCTTCCACTCCCTACCAAGTCAGATCCGCTGCAGTTTCTCTGGAGATCCACACAGACTCCCTGAGATCTCCGTTGTGTTGATACCATTGCCTGCGGAGGCACCACTGGAGTGCCCTCATGTGCCAGCGTGCATTGTTGACCAACAGAATGCAGGAAGCCATCAGACCGAGCAGGGGAAGGACCTTCAGGACTGGAACAACCGCTCCATTGAAAAATAAAGAAATCAGCTCCTGTATGTTGCGAATCCTTTGAGGAGGAGGGAATGCATGACACACAGTTGTATCCAGTACCGCACCTATGAACAGGTTGCGCTGGGAGGGCACAAGGTGAGATTTGGGCACATTTATCAAAAAACCCAACCTGTGCAACAGCTGAGTTGTCTCTTGCAGATGATGGAGCACCTTCTCTGGAGATTCTGCTTTGATCAGCCAATCGTCCAGATAGGGAATACCGGTATCCCCGATCTTCTGAGATGTGCTGCCACCACAGCCATCACCTTGGTGAAGACTCAAGGCGCAGCAGTAAGACCAAACAGTAGAACCATAAACTGGTAATGTTGCGATCCTACTGTAAAACGGAGATACTTCCTGTGTGACTGCAGGATAGGGATGTGAAAATATGCATCCTGCAAGTCTATTGACACCATCCAGTCTTCTTCCATCAGCGCCTGAAGAACCTGTGCAAGGGTGAGCATCTTGAACTTCTCCTGTTTTAGGTAAAGGTTCAAGATCCTGAGATCCAGGATTGGACGAAGTCTGCCATCCTTCTTGGGTATCAGGAAATACCGGGAGTAGCATCCCTGACCCCTTTCCTACTCTGGAACCATCTCTATCGCACCCTTTCTTAACAGTGTCTGGACTTCCTCCTGCTGGAGTAACAGGTGTTCCTCTGTGCAAAAACCTTGGCAAGGAGGGTAATTCGGAGGGAATTCCCTAAAGGGAAGAGCATACCCATTTTCTACGAGATTGAGAACCCAAAAATCTGATGAACCGATTCCCAATCCCGTAGAAAATAGGTAAGCCGACCCCCTACAGGACCCGCATGATCCGGAATGGCGGATCTAGGGCTGCTTTTCTGTGGCTGGGGGGTTGGAAGAGGTGGAGGAGGAGGAGGCTTGAGGTCCTCGAGAACGAGCTCTTTGCTTACCCCTGTATGATTTATACAGTGGATTTTACTGTTGCTGTTGCTGCTGCTGTTGACCTTGACGGTAGGGACGAAAAGAAGACTGTCCAAAACCTCTATACCTTTTGGTAGATGAACCTCTGGTCTGCAGCCCCAAAGATTTGGCAGTAGCCCTACTGTCCTTAAATCTTTCCAAAGCTGCATCAGCTTTTTTACCGAAAAGTCCAACACCGTCAAAGGGCAAATCCAATAACGCAGCCTGAACGTCCGCCGAAAAGTCCGATGACTTCAGCCAGGCAGCCCTTCTAGAGGCAACAGCATTTCCCATGATGCGAGCAACTGAATCAACAGTATCTAGCCCACTCTGGATCACCTGGCGTGCACCGCCTGTGCATCAGCCAATACCTCATCAAAATCCTTCCTGTTGTCATCAGGAATTTTAGGAGCCAACAGTCGCAATGAATCCATCAGGGCATGTATGTATCTACCCATAAGGCAAGTGGCATTGGTCGATTTTAAAGCCATACTTGCTGAAGAAAAAGACTTCTTCGCAGTCTGATCCTGTTTCTTGGATTCTTTATCCCCAGGCACTTGAGGGAATGCACCCACAGTCTTTTTTGAACAGGCTGCCTGAATAACTAGACTTTCAGGCAAAGGATGCGAGGTTAAAAATTCAGGATCCCCAGGTGCAACTCTACACCTTCTTGCAACACTGCAGGAGCTGTAAGAGGCTTGCTCCAAACCTCCAAAATAGGCTCAGTTAATGCTTCATTAAAGGGAAGCAATTGTTCAATAACAGAACTTGGGGAATGGAGAACCTCAGGCAAGAGATTGGATTTATATTCCACTGTAGGCAAAGTTAAATTTAAAAGTTCTGCAGCCTTCCTCATGACCATATGGTATGGCTTAACATCCTTTGAAGGGGCATCAGACACAGATGGCAGCTCCCATTCAGGAGAAAGTTCCAAACCACTAGCTTCTCCTAGATCTTCAAAACAGTCCTCCTGAAGCTCACCTTCTTCCATCTCAGCCTCAGCTTCTCTATATCTTTGCTCCTCTATGAGGCGCTGAGCATCCCTTCTGGATCTCTCTTTCAACAGCCGTACCGTTGGATCCGTGAACGACTCCGACGGAGCTGGTATCGACATCGGGATCGAATCTGTAGGCCCAGGGCGCTCTTCTCGAGGTTGACTCGGAGCCGGCGACGTCGGTATTGGCGTCGATGACCTCGGCGGCGCCGAGTAATGCCAAAGCGGCTTCGGAGCCAATGGCATAAAGGGAGCTGGAGCATAGGAGTGGGGAACTGCTAAATTATATGCCAGAGGACCCATAGGACCCGAAGGTGCACCAGAGGGGTAACATGCTCTGGAATAGACACCATACATAGCGTTCAAAAACGCAGTAGGGTCTTGACCTGGAGCTGGGAAAGGTGGGTAAGAACCCACAGACTGACCCTGCAAAGGATCCGGATTCGTCTCCTCTTCCACAGGTGGTTGTGTCATTGAACCCTCATTCAAAGGGACTTCTTCATCCTCTCGAGCCGGAGATGGCGCCTGAGACGGATTCAAAACCGGAGCCGGCGATAGAGCCTGCGACTCCGAAGGCGAAATGTGTGTAAAAATTCCTAGGCAATCTTCATAATAGACAACAAATAATATGGGTAAAGTGATGATGGGAACAGGCAGACTAATAGAGAGGAACAAGCAAATTCATAAGTTAAAAATAAACATGTTTTTAATGTAATAAATAAAAATCATATAAAGAACCGGAAAGTTCAAGTTATATGACAGTACAGTAAAAAATACAAGTTAATACATCCAATAACATAATAAACAATCTTTATGCATAAAATGACACCATATAATAGTAAGTGGTGCCAACAAGGAGGTTGAAGAAACAATACTCGACGCGCGTTTCGGCGAAAACGCCTTCTTCAGGAGCCACCAAATAATTATTAATAAGAACAGGAAAAAGCAACCTACTGATATCTTCAGAAGGATGGCGAAAGCAAAATGGACCTGTTAGGCTAGGTGCATAATGTCTTGATAGAAGAATTGCCGGGTCAAGATATAGATACGTCACGATTCTCATTGAAGTGTGCTAGTGGATTTCTTATATGTAAATTCACGATGTTGTATTCTTATTAAGTATGCCGTATAATTAATGTGGCATGCGTAGACACTCTACTGAATCTGATTGGAATGGTTAAAGCACGTGGTCAGTATGAACCGGAGAACAGGCGTCAATAATGAGGTAGACAGGTATAAGTAGATCACAGAATGTAGGCTGATTGTTACAGCACACGACGTTCAGGAAAAAACAGGCGGCGTCAGCTGGATGTGGCGTGCCGTCCTTCAAAGTTCGAGCCTCACCTTCTGGATCCAAGACCTCTGGTGACGGAGACACTACATCCTTTCCATGCTTCCTCTTAGGCGACTTCGGCCTAGAGTTCGAATCCTTACCGGAGTGATGCCGAGATTCATGCCTTCGCTTCTTATGCTTCTTTTTCGACTTCGAAGCATGACCGGATGACGACTTCGAAGGCGACGCCGTGAGGGATCTTGACCTTGACCTCGACTTCGACCTCGCCCTTCTCGAACGGGATCTCGAAGTCTTCTTTTCTTTACTTCCTCTTAACTTAGCCATCAAAAGCTTAGTCTCCCTCTCTCGAAGTGTCTTCAGATTCATCTTCTTACACGAAGAACAGCCATCAACATCATGGTCCGAACTCAGGCACCAGATATAGTCCTCGTGAGGGTCCGTGACCGACATCATTTTGCCGCACTCTCCACATGGCTTGAACCCGGTCTTCTTAGTCGACATCTTCAGTGAGACAAAGAAGCAAGAAAACAAAGAAAAAAGTAACAGAGTTACCAACAGCTACAGAGATTCCCCGAAACCGTTAGCGTAGACGACGCGGAAAAAAGGGAACTGATGTCATCACGCCGGCATGGGCCTATTAGGGTGTCTGTGACGTCAGCGGAGTCGCGCGCGATGCCATGCCTCTGTGACGTCGCCCACGTTGGCGCGAAGCTACAAAAAAAAATTCCGAATGTTGCTGACGCAAGGGGATATTCACAAGGTGAGGAATCCACTGGCAGATGTATCTATCAGAAATTGTATTACCTTATGTAAAGCCAATACCCTGCTGCGAATGGCTGCATGTGGCCAGACCCTGCAGCCTACCCCACGTTCCACATAACCTCTTGTGTTCAACCCTTGCAGACAGCTAACCCCATGCCACAGAGTGTTGGGCGCAGGGCCTGTCTACAGACCATGACTTACAGCAAGCCCTGCACTGCACAGGTCAAGATCGTGCATGGTGGGGACTTGGCTGACCATGGGGGGGTTGGGTGCAGGGCCTGGCAGAAGGCTGTGCATGGCTGGTAGTTGGCATTGGTATGTATGATAATAAAATATTACATTTTTTTTTTAAAGGAAGAAATTCACTGAAAAAGTAAAAGTTTAAACTGACGCTGCTTTGCATTACAAAAACCTCAGAAATTCACTGAAAAATCGAAGGTTAAAGTTAAGCTATAGTTAGATGTCAGTTTAAATAAAAAATACACTGAAATTCACCAGTTATAGTTATTTCAAGTTAATATAACATGTGCGCTTGACATGCACTGCTTATGATCTCACGTTATATCAATCATGACATAATCTATTACATGACTGATAACATCAATACGAGTTTCTGAAATTAGCTCATTGACAACAACTGTGTACATGGCGCGAGTTATAGTTACTTGATATAACTATAGCTGGTTAATTTCAGTGTTTCTCTTGACTATAAAAACTTATGTTTAAATTGCCATTTTCATTTAACTATAACTTTACTTAAGCCTTTTTTTTTCAGTGAATTTCAGAGGTTTTTGGGACATCTGGAGATTTTTCCACTTCATTTTTTCACTACTCAACTGGAATGCTCTTATCTTTGGCTTTTGTTTTTGTGTTTGCTCTTAGCCTAAAGATTTAAATCCTTAAAATCGTTCCTTTTTCTACCGATAACACCTTCACATCATTAAGATTCTCTTCTCCTGCAGCCTCTAAATAAAACTCCTGGGTGGTCATTTTAGACCTTGGCAGCTGGATGTGCTGGTCTGGCAGTGGGCAAAGGCCCTCCACCTTTTTCTCCCTGTCTGTGCAGGCGATTGTACATTTTCCCTGCCAGAGTCCGCCATCGATCGTATGGTAAACATAGGCAGTGAAAATCTCAACACAGCGGGCCACTGTATCTGTGACCTGGCAGTGCTTTGGCAGATGCGCTGTCCGACCAGAGGATTGGCCCGAGGAAGCCAACAAAAGCGCCACAAGTGTACTCACTGTGCTTCTCCGGCTCTAGAGAGGGAGAACCGGGATCCTGGTCGGCAGGAATACCGCCGGCTGTGCTCCTAAGCGCCAAACTCTACATGAGGCCCTAGATCTATGAATTTGTAATTGCATTTGTATTTAGTGATTTTTCGATCATTTTAACCAGTAATGCTGACTGAAGGAAACACACAGAATGAGAAATAATAGACTTTACAACGCGGGCCGAGCCATGCCGGCTGTTTTCCCTCAAGCTCAACCACGCATGCCTTAACCATCCTTATACCTTAACCATGCATATGTGTGATTAAGGCAGTGCGCGGCCTAGATGCTGGGATGGGCCAGCCCAGGAAAAGGAGGATCGGGAGAGGACACGGAGAGGTAAGAGGGGCTGGGGTTTCAGGTTATAAGGGGGGTCGTTTTTAAGGGTTGGGGTAATTTTTAGGGCTCGGAGGGGTCAAGGCAGTGCTTAGGGCTCGGAGGGGTCAAGGCAGTATTTTGGGGTGGGGGGGGGGGGAGTCGCAGTAGTGTTTAGGGCTCGGGTGTTGTCTGGGTAGTATTTACGGCTCGAGTGGTCGGGGTAGTGTTTAGGGCTCACTGGGGTAGGGTAGTGTTTAGGGCTCAGGGTAGTGTTTAGTGCTCTGGGGGGGTCAAAGAGTGTTTTGGGCTCGGGTAGTATTTATGGCTCGGGGGCCGGGTAATTTTTGGGGGTCAGGTAGCTTTTAGGGCTCAAGGCAGGAGGGGGATGGGGGGTTGGAGTATAATCTTTACCACACATCCCTTGACCAGTTATGCCTTTACCACAAAACTACGTGATAAAGGAATGCGTTGTTTAGACGCATTCATTGTTGGAGCCACGTAGTAGAGGCACACGTGGTTTAGCCATGCGTGTCTCTGTCATACAACTGCTGAAATCTAACATAGAAGGAGGTTGGTCCAGGGGCAGTGGCAGCAAGGTGAAAGTAGGCAGACATACTTGTGGAAGAGTGCCTGGAGTTCAAAAAAGTGGAAATCTGGCAGCGATTCATCCTCGGTGTGAGAGAGTGAAGTTGGAACAAGTTTGGGGGAGAAGGAGAAGCTGGGACATCGTTTGAGCAGTTCAGAAGGAGACTTTGAAAGTCTTGAAGGACCTTTTTGTAGCTGGGATGTTGGTGGTGAATAGGAGCCAGACACAATAGTTCAGCTTGTTAATAACTTGCGTGTTAAGTGAGTATCAGAAGGGTGAAATGTGAGATGAGGTCAGACCTTCGAATGTTGGGTAGTTGGAATCAGGTGGCAGTGGCTGTTTAGGTATAATTGCTGGGTTAACACGTGACTGTCACAGCAAAGTTTCTTGAGGAGTGGTGAAGAACATGAGATCTCTGGAAGTTCCAAGCTGCCTCTTTTCGACTAAGATCTGTTACTTGAGGAGTGCTCCCTGTTGGGAGTTTAAAGTATTCCCGATGGGCTTCCTTAATATGCACATGGGATGCACAACTCAGCATCTGGCAAGCAGAGGTCCGCCATCAGCAGTGGCAAGCTTCTAATATCACATTAATAATTTCCTCTAAATCATCACCAGCGGCTACATATTAACTCAATGCAACCAGCAGCTTGGGGCAATGGCATAGCTATGCATGGACCCTACACTATAGCCACAGGAGGTTCTGTGGTGGAAGAGCTATGTATGTGTTTATCAGCACTGCAGAAGGAATGTGAGCAGCTCGCAAGACTGTGGAATGCTGGTGGACACGCGTGTTGGTGCCAGCACTGGTGCAGGGTTAGAAGCAGCAGGTCATGAGTGAGGAGCATTGGCAGCACCACTGTAGGTTACAGCACTGATGGAACAACGGAAGCAGAGGTGCTTCTGGAGGTCAGCAGTGCTGGTCACTGGCAGAGCGATGCGTGAGTCCTTGTCACAGAATAATAAGTGGTTCTCCAGGGCAGGGCAGAGGTGCTTTGGCGGAGCTGTGTGAGGGTCTCAATGTGTGGATAGCCAAATGTTCTGCTAAATGGAACTGAGAATGTGAAGAGTGTGGGGGGTAAAAGAATTTTAAATTTGGGGGTGACGGAGGACAATATTCCTGTGCACAGGCAGAAAGAGCTGTTTGTCGGTGGCAGTTCTGGAACAGGAGAGAAGCAGAGGCAGACGACAAAGGACAGAACTAGACAATGAGTGACCCTCCCCCTTACCCGCTTCTCACTGAGTGGAAAGCAGGGGATACACAGAGTAGAAACGAAGTTTGCTGCATCAGTGGCAGTGCTGAAAAAGCAGGGGGCGCTGCAGGTGAAGACTGAGGGGCAAGGAACAGGAGTAGATCGGATTAAACAATGGCAATCTGACAGTGAAAGTGGGTGACACAGATTTTCTAGAAGGATGAATGATGCGTACGACTCAAAAATAAACACTTTAGCCCTGGCTTCAAAGGTCCACAACTAGGCATGGTCCAGGTCTTACTTGCTGATTTACTCGCAGATTGTCCACCCTGAGGAGGAAGGACATCAACCCATCACATTCAGAGCAAGGGGATCCATTTCCACTTCTTTCACACACCTGGGATGCTATCTATTTACAGTAGTAATCTCCGATCATTTCTTCAGAGGGGTGCACGTGCTTTCTGCAGAACAGCCCCAAACTATGCCCTGTTAGTAAAAAGTGGTTCTTGGGACCCTCTATTCTCTGCTTCTGAAGCACGTTCTGATTTTCATGGAACCGGGCAAAGTCTCTCTCTACATTTTTTCTTAGTCCTTTTTCTATATTCAAAAGAACCATCCATAACCAGGGTGATTGGAAGAAGGAATCATCCAAAGCCTCTATTGCCCTCTGAACAGTATGCTTTGTCCAGGATAGTCTTTCTCTTGAGGGTAACCAAGCTCAATATGCTGGTGAAAAGACCCTGTGGTTTTTCAAAACATGTATTCTATTGAGTATATGTGGAAAGCAGCTAGTTGGTATACACCTTACACTTACTTTGATCACCAGACCTTGGGTGGTCAGACCCGGCTGAAAAATGTGTCTCACAGAACCAGATGGGCAATGAGGCCTGGCATTTTTGCAGGCTTGTGATAGAAGGGCATACTATGATGTAAGCATAAGATCAAATCATTTATAAAGTGTGTTCTGTGCTCTTAGTCTTTCAGTCCCCCTTGCTTTACGCAAGCCACCTGCCATCGCCGCTAGTCTACGTTTGACGAGTGTCATGACAGAGAGGGAAGTAATTGAGGCAAGAAGACTCAACAGGCTGATATGTGCAGCAAGACTCGACATAGAGCCATGCACGTCCTTTGGATACCTACTGCTACTATGGCAGGTGCTGCCGTCCTTTCACGATAAACTATTTTAATATTTTGTTTAGTAAAAATTTCTACACATGTTAAAATGCGTTTAAAAATTCCTCTGCAAGTACATGTACTACCTTACTTTGGGCTTAGACTTTTTTTTTAACATATTGTTGCAGAGACTGTGAGCCATCTTTGCTTAAACAGAACATCGTTGAGGGAACTCGAATTAAAGATGCATAATACCACACGTTGAATTTTCAGTCATGCCGTTTTGGAACTCCCTTGCGTTGTAAGCACAAAAGAAGTCTTTCCTGAAATACACAATCCTTAAGTAATATTCTCAATAGGGGCTCAATACTGGAAGTATATGTGTGGGGCTCACCCCGGGCACAAAACACAGTGGCTAGGAAGCCATTTTGTGGAATCTGACACCTGCAGGCTTTGCATTCTTTGCAGCCATTACTATGAGGCCCAGTGAGAAACACATGCAAGGCTGAATAGTGGAGGGAGGGTTCTGAGCACACTGGAGGGGCAGAGGGATGGAGGACAGATGGTCCAAGCGCTTGATCGTCTCTTTTCCTCTTAAGATCCTTGTGTCTGCTAGGAAGGACATTCCATGTGCATGAAGGAAGGGGTAGATAAGAGTAACTAATGCAGTGTACACAGACACACCAAGCAAGCAGAGAAAGGAGAGATACTGGAGTTTCAACAGTAGAAAATGGTAGATACATAAATCAAGGGACAAAATCCCATGGTCCACCAAAAAGCTGCAACATCAGAGAGATTAAGGTACATTGGTGCTGAACACTATCAGACTCTAACCCTCCCTCCAACCCAGCCGACATCTTATCTCTACTCAAAGCCCCCCAATACTTTCAACTCTCACTCAGCTAAGAGTTAAAATCCCCTTAACCTTGCCCTCATAACCCTCTAGCCTCGCCCCCAGACCTAGGCTTAAAGACTCCAGTGCTTTCAGCTTTCTCCCAAAGTACTGCAAATCCCACCCTGTACTCCGAACTACCTTTTCACCTCACTCCAACTCTGAATCACCCTTTCTTGGCACTATGCGGCCTATCTGGATTCCTACCCCAGCTCGGCAAATCTCCCACTCCCACAGATCACACACTTTCACTCTTCTCTTCTTAACTTGTCACACACCAACTCTGGGTCCAGCAATTCTCTACTTTCAGCACACTCCCAAGCCCTGCTCACTACAGGGCAGAGTCAAATGCTTTCTCAAGAATTCCTCACTCAATTCAGCACACCCAACCAAGGTGTCCCATTAATGTACTCATCCCTCAATCTCTGTAAACTCTCAGTGCACACCCTGCAATGGCTCCAAGCCCCAGCTCTCAGTTTCTAGCAATTATGTTCCAATTAGACTTTAAGTCCTCCCCACTTTTCACCGCTACATCCCCTAGCTCTATACTCACCCTCATGTGCTCAGTGTTCCTTCTTCACCACTCTCCACTGCAGCACTGTACCTTGGCGTCAGAGGCTTCCAACCTTTTCCACACTTGATCCCAGATATCTTTCCCGTTTTCTCCATCTCTGCATATCTCGCCTTCGTAGGCTTGACTAACTCTCCCGGTCTACGCAACTCTTTATTCTCCTCTCTGGTGCCTCATCCATAGAAAGCATTCACCTCTTTTAGCCCCTACTCTGTGTGGGCTCTTTCCTCCAATGGACTAAGAGTGCATACTTTCAACAGTCCCTCCAGTGCTCTACACACCACCACAAACCACTTGTGCGGAGAATATTATTTCACTTACCGTTCCACAGTTTAGCACCTCTATTTTCGACCTTGGCTCATAGCCTTTGACACGGCCTACAGGCCACACACTTTCACTGCTCTTTTGTCCAGTTCTACAAACAAGCTCCCCAAAACTGCCTCATATACATTCTCCACCTTTTTGTCCCGCATTACACACCCCTTTCTTGGTCTTATAGTCCCTTCCATGTTACCTGCAAAAAGCTCATAGCCTTTAACCTTAATTCTACCCTTATTCTATGCAAAAACACACACACACCACACCCCTCAAACTTGACAGTCGCCTCCATTCAGTATTACATACCACTCCCTTGGACTTCTGTATTACCTTGCATGGGTGTGGGTCAACACCATATGTTTCCAATGTCTGTGCCTTCCTCAAGAAATGCAGCTCAGAGGCTGCAGGGGTGAGGCCGCTGCAGGAGTGAGAAAACAAACCATCAGTGCATTGTAAAAAAAAAACACAACAAACTGTACTCTATATCAAATTCCTTATGTTGGTAGGGTTGCAGTATGCGGGGCAACTTTACACACATATGGGGGGTCTGATCACATAGAACGCACCAGAATGAAGTCTTGGCACATATGAAACAAAGATGGTGATGGATTCAACCCAGATCAGTTGACTGGGGGTGAGTGTTTGATTTGCTCAAACGCTCCGTCCATCATCCCCTTTTGTATCACTTTGTTCGCCCTAAGTTGGCAGGGTATGCTCAGACGTGAGTCCCTTGCTCACTTGGCACTAGATTCAAAATAGCCTGGCTGATGAGGATTATGAATCCGAAACCGGTCCCAGGATGCTTGTTTCCGGTCCAGGGAAGACATGGCTTGGCAGTTCGGGCTGGACTGTTCCCATGAGGCACAGGGTCAGACTGATTTGCAAATGACCATGTCGGAACTGGGGTGGCAGAGTGAGCTAAAGAACGTTGATGGATTAAACCCAGATCAGTTGACTGGGGGTGAGTGTTTGTATTGTCAACGCTCCGTCCATCATCGCCTTTGGTTTTTCTTTGTTCGCCCTAAGTTGGCAGGGTATGCTCAGACGTGAGTCCCTTGCTCACTTTGCCACTGGATTCAAGCAAGCCCGGCTGAAGACGGCTGTAAAGCCAGAAACCGGTCCTGGGAAGCTTGATTCAGGTCCAGGGAAGACATGGCTTGGCAGTTCGGGCTGGACTGTTCCCATGAGGCACAGGGTCAGACTGATTTACATATGGCCATGTCTGAACTGGGGTGGCGGAGTGAGCTAAAGAACGGTTAATGGATTAAACCCAGATCAGTTGACTGGGGGTGAGTGTTTGTATTGTCAACGCTCCGTCCATCATCCCCTTTGGTTTTTCTTTGTTCGCCCTAAGTTGGCAGGGTATGCTCAGACGTGACTCCCTTGCTCACTTTGCCACTGGATTCAAGCAAGCCCGGCTGAAGACGGCTGTAATGCCAGAAACCGGTCCTGGGAAGCTTGATTCCGGTCCAGGGAAGACATGGCTTGGCAGTTCGGGCTGAACTGTTCCCATGAGGCACAGGGTCAGACTGATTTGCATATGGCCATGTCTGAACTGGGGTGGCAGAGTGAGCTGAAGAACAGTGATGGATTAAACCCAGAACAGTTGACGGGGGGTGAGTGTTTGTATTGTCAACGCTCCGTCCATCATCCCCTTTGGTTTTACATATGAAACAAATACTGGTAGATCCCATTCCAACCTCGATTGATTTTATTTTGCTGGGTTTTGAATCCCCTACTCTTAGATAAACTTTCTCCAACTACTTAATAATATATAACTGTTAGGTAGAAGCTAAAACCACTCTGGTGGCATATTGGCGAAAATCATCAATATATTTTTTGCTTCAACTACTCTGGAATAACCGGTCTATGGAAAGACTTTCATATGCAATGAGCAACTCCCATAGAAGTTTTGAATCCATCTGGCATACACTTATAAAGCATGTATCTGATGGTGTCCCCCTTTTGCCTTGTCCTACTCGTTTGCAAGCCCTAAACTTTTTTCATTATTGATACTGAAATAGCATGTATTGATTCTTTATGGTGATATGATATACAAATCTTGAAAATGACCTCTCTCTCATAGGCTGAAGCAAACGTGGTTAGTGTAACTACACATGTCATCTTCTCAAGTGGTATGACTTGGGATTGTTTCGGGGGCGAGGGGGATAATTTCATCCTGGTAATGGTCAGTTTGAGAACGAATATATGATCCATGACCTCATTACAAACGAGGGTATTTCTCATTCATGAATGATAACTAATGTTGCTGAAGTTACTTAAACCCAATAAAAATGAATTGATACAAAAAAAACTCCATGCCTTGATTTTCAGAAAATGAATCCATAGGATATCATAACAACTAGGAGAAAGTCCAACACTCTATCAAATTGCGTATTAACCTTCACAGAGATCACCAAACCATCATACAAAGTATCAGTATAGCATATACTTTATCAATCCTGCCTAAAAGTTAGTTTAAGCACACAACCATAATCATGCTGCCAAACTCCAAGGGGTAAAATGGTAGGTCAGTGTGGTGTACTAAGAATTTCAGAGTGTGCTCCTAGCGAAAGATGTAAGTCTACCACTCTAGACAATGTAGTGCCAATGTAGGGCTGTTATTTTTGACAGTAGAAGAGGAAGGGCACTTTTCAAGTCAAATCTAATAATCAGCCAAGCATGTCAATTGCATTGTCAGGAATCTGACCACTGTTTACAACATTACCTTTGTAGAGGGACAGTGCTTTAAATGGGCCGGTACTCACTGGTACTGAGTACCGGCACTTCTTATTTTTATGACCCTGAGTACCAGCACTTCTCTAAGGCCGTGGAGAGTACCGGTACTCATGGAGCATAGGCGCATTGGCCCTTAGCGGTAGTAGCCTTTCTCTTTGTTCAGCCAAATCACTTTTATAGCCCTGAGCTGAGCCCCCGCTGAACTATTCAGCGTGGGCTCATTTGCATGATATCCCAGTTTTCGCCGTCATGCTGTGCTGCAAGAAATCGAGGCAGCCGAGTGACAGCACCCTGATGAAAGCCATGGCAGGTTAAAAGGGCTATAATCCCACCTGTCTTTTGTGTGTGTCTGCGTATGTGGGTCTGTTTGTTTGCTTGTGTGTGCGCGTGTTTTTGCGAGAAAAATATCACAAAATAAGGAAAGGTTAAAACATCACTGGTTGACTTTTATTTTGTATAACAAATTAACCTAATTTGTTAATAGAAAGACATTTCTCGTGGGTACTGCAACTAGTATATAAGCCAAAAAAACTTTGCAGGTCTTGCCTTTAGCCCCGCCCGTAGCCCCGCCCACTCGTCACATTTAAATGAGTACCTGCACTATTTGTTCCCCATTTAAAGCACTGTAGAGGGATGTCAACAAGGAGGGACTGCATCCATAGTGATGCAAATAATACTGGCATTGGAGCGGTGCTTTCCCAATTTAAAGAAGTAATCAAGTTAAAAAGAAGTAACTTATCAACTGAAAGCTACCGCAAAAAAGGGGAGTGAGATTGGTTTGCCACCATCTAGGCCCTTAGGAAGTTCAGGTTCTACATTTTTCCCATTCCCTTCATGGTCCAGGCTTATTACTGTTCCCCAAAGTGTCTAACAAACATGAGGGTGCAGAATTTCAAACTACTCCGATTGTCCATCCCAATATAGACCAGGAAATGCCTTCAGGCTAAGAACATGGGTCTTATGTTCGCTGTCAATCTGAGAACGAGAAGCCACCAGGTGCAGAGCTGATCCCTCATTGAGACTGAGCTGGAAAAGTATGTGAGAAATCCTTCATTCCCCAAAACAGGACACTTGGATTTCCAAGTTGCTGCTCTCAGGCTTTTCTAACAGATTTGCAGGTGGCACACAACATTTCTAGATTGGTGGCAGCATGCCAATGATTCATATATCCTGCAAATCGATTACTAGACAGATGCATAATTCATAGCAGTCCTCTCCATATTTTCATCTATTGCAATGGTTGACTGTTTCCAGAGTGCACTTTATATAGGCACATTGTAACTCTTTATTACTTTATAGGGACATCCAGAGAATTTGAGGGCTATGTAAGTGGAAGGTGTCACTCAAGGGTAGATAATGTTGTAGAGGATATGTCCTTCAGGATTGTTGGTTAGTTTTAACAACCCTTGACAGGGTCACTTGGGGCCCAATCTGTGGAATAGATCTGCTAGTCCCCCCCCCCACCCCACCAAGTATTTTTTTGATTTTTACATATATGCCACACTGTCTGGGATAGATGTGTTAGTTCAGTGGATAACCATGGGGAGTTGAAGGAACAGGCCCCCTTTGAAGAAGGGGTTGATGTGACCCTAATCGTCAAATAGGTGGATTAAGACTTGTTTGCAGAGGATTGTTTTAATCACTCCCATGAACCAATGGTGTGTCCTTGAGAGACTGGTCTAAGTTGTTCGAGTCTTTCCGCCACGTTTCTTCCGCTTACCTATTGCATGATCGATTTGAGGAGACATGCTCAATACTAGACTTCGGGACAGGTAGCACTGTGGGAGGAGGTAGTATTTAGAGACCACTAATCTGATTCTTAGTTCCAATGAGAGCAATGAAGGGTGCTTAGGGGCAAATAAAATGGTGCTTGTTTTTCCTTTGCGAAAATGAAGCACAGATTAGCCTTTTGTTCTTTAATTAAAATTTCAGAATCTAATGTATGGAAAGTCATTCATAGCCTAAGGTGTGGTCATCTGAATACCACAAATGTGAACATGATAGCCATTGTGAGATATACTGGATTAAAGGGAGAACCTTTCTTGACATGTTTAACTGATAGTTAGCTCTATGAAGGATAAATTCCTTACCTGTAATCATAGTTCTCTTCCAGGGGTATCCTCATTAAAGTCATAAGCACATGAATATTCCCGCCTATGTGCGGGACCCTGGAAACACATCACATATATGTGAAAAACATATATGTAGCTCTATATATATATATATATAGATATATATATATATGAAAAGGAAACAACAGCTCCGGTAGTGAAAGAGGCCGTCTGGTAGGGCAGTCCGTGATCAGGGCACCGGCAGCCCTGTACACTATCACCAACAGCAGTTTCCAATATGGAAAAATCTCACGGACGCCTTGGATGGGTTTGCAGGTAATTTATTCATACAAAGACTGCACAGCAACGCGTTTCGACTTTCGTCTTGGTCAGCGTGACCAAGACGAAAGTCGAAACGCATTGCTGTGCAGTCTTTGTATGAATAAATTACTTGCAAACCCATTCAAGGCGCCTGTGAGAATTTTCCATATTGGAAACTGCTGTTGGTGATATATATATATATATATATATATATATATATATATAAAAAACAGAAATTCACAATCCTGCAAGGTAGAATGAGAACATTTTCAGCATAAAGGCTGCATTGTAGATACATCAGTGTAGAAAGCTGAAAAGCTAACCCACAGAAAACACTCAGAATAAACTGGCACCATGCCTTTAAGGCAGCCATGACCCCTAGCGTCCCATCATGCCTCAGGGGTGACAGTTAGATCAGTTATTCTTTGCGGATAGCCGCAGAACATTTAAAAAAGAGATGTATGTATCATGTTCACTTGCCCGGGGAGGCGGGTGGGTTGCTTATGCCTTTGATGAGGATACCCCTGGAAGAGAACTAGGATTACAGGTAAGTAATTTATCCTTCTCTTCCAGGGGATCCTCATCAATAGTCATAAGCACATGAATAGAATAGCAAGCCCATCCCCTCATCCTGCGGGCAAGTAAACAGAGTACCATCAAGATACATAGCAGCCATAAAGCATATACAGACTCAAATAGGTTAGCATTGGAACAGATTCCTCAAGGAGGCCTGGCCCACTTGGGTATCTGCTCTGGAGTCAGAATCCAGACAGTAATGTCTGGTAAACGTATGGACCGACTTCCAAGTTGCAGCCTTGCAAATCTCGGCCATGGGTATATTGTGTAGGAATGCAACCGTAGCAGCCTTGCCCCTAGTAGAGTGAGCTTTAGGGGAGGCAAACAGAGGCTTATTTGCTATTTGGTAGGCCAACTTTATACAAAATACTATCCATCTTGAAATGGATATTTTAGAAGCTGGGAAGCCTGTTCTAACAGAGCAATAGTTTACAAACAATTGATTAGCTTTTCTAATGGATTTTGTTGCCTCCAAATAGAATTTGAGAACCCTCTTGAGGTCTAACGAATGAAGAGACTTTTCTGCTGGTGTAGTAGGATTGGTAAAGAAAGAGGGTAGAGAAATTGTCTGATTAACACAGAACTTCGACACAACCTTGGGCAGGAAGGAAGGGTGAGTTCGCATGACCACCCTATTATGGTGGAAAACTGAATAGGGTTCTTTAGAACAGAGTGCTTGTATTTCACTCACTCTGCATGCTGATGCCATTGCTAATAGAAAGGCTTCTATCCAAGCAAAGTGTTGTAATGTGGCCTTATGAATGGGTTCAAATGTAGGTCCCATCAATTTGGACAAGACTAGATTCACCTCCCAAGGTGGGGAAGGAGGTCGAACAGGAGGATAAACCTTCTTCAATCCCTCTAGGAAGTCCTTGACCACCTGAAGTTGAAAGAAAAAACGTTGGTTAGGAGTTTTACGATATGCAGTGATGGCCGCCGAATGTACTTTTATGGATGAATACTTCAAACCAGATTTGGCCAAGTAGAGTAAATACGGCAAGATTACCGCCTTTTGCCCGTTAATTGGACTCCAACCATGAAGGATACACCACAAGTAAAACCTTTTCCACTTAGGAGATTATGAGGTTCTTGTGGAAGGTCTCTTTAACTCCCTTAAAATGTCCATGCAGTCCTGAGGGGGGTTCAAATGTCCGTACTGCAGGACTTCAGGAGCCATGCTGCCAAGCAGAGCGAGGGAAGGCTGGGGTGCAGAATCTTCCCTCCCATTTTGGTGAGAAGGGCCGACCTGCACGGAAGTCTCCGATGCGGGTGAACCGAGAGTTGCAACAGGTTCAGATACCACCATTGGCAAGGCCAGTCCGGTGCTATGAGGATCATCGTCATTCTGGATCGCATAAGTTTGGCCACAACCTTCGGAATGAGAGGGGGGGGGGGTGGAAAGGTGTATGCAAACGTCCCTGACCAGTCTATCAAAAGAGCATTCCCCCTCGTTCCTGGTCGGTAAAACCTGGATGCGAAGGCGTGGCATTTTCTGTTTTTATCATCTGCAAAGAGGTCGATGAAAGGATGACCCCATTGATGAAAGATGTCCGCCACCACTTCGTCGTTGAGCACCCAGTATTCTTGCTCTTGGAATTGACGACTGAGGGCGTCTGCTTGCACGTTCTGTTCTACCGGCAGATGGACTGCTGTGATCGATAGGTTCCTGGCTAGCAGCCAGTGCCAGATCGCCTGGGATTCGAGAGACAGAGGGCGAGAGCGTGTTCCACGATGTTTGTTCATGTAATACATGGTGGCTGTATTGTCAGTTTGTACTAGGATCGATCCGGACTGAATTGACCGCTAAAAAGCCTTGAGGGCTAAATGAACCGACCGTAGTTCCAGCATATTGATATGATACGTCTGCTCTCTGTTGGTCCATCTATCCTGAGTTTGCAGATGACCCAGATGCGCTCCCCAGCCCTGAAGCAACGCATCCGTGATCAGGGATTGTTGTGGCACAGGTTGGTGAAAAGGGACTCTCACCAGAAGGTTTCGTGGTTGCAGCCACCAGAGAATTGACTACTTTGCTGCAGGAGAGAGGAGAATCCAGTCGCTCCACTGACCCGAGGATTGATCCCATTTGTCCTCGAGATCTTGCTGTAACGGTCTCATCCTCAATCTGGCTTTGGGTATGAGAGAAATGCACAAGGCCATCGTCCCCAGCAGAGAAGCCACCTGCCTTACTGATGGCTGATGAGCTCGAAGGGTGATGTTGCCTTTGTCTCTCATTGATGACAATCTCTCCTCCGAAGGAAACACTTTTCAGAGGTCGAAGTTTAGGTTGGCGCCCAGATAGTGGAGTGATTGAGTCGGTTGAAGGACCGACTTGTCCAGGTTGACATGCAGGCCTAAGCACTGAAGGAGATACAGGCAAATGTGAAGGTGTTCCTGCACCATTTGAGGAGATGATCCCTTCAACAGCCAGTCGTCCAGGTATGGATACACGAACAGGCCTTGGCGATGTAATGCTGCCGCTACTACTGCCATGCATTTGGTAAATACCCTCGGAGCTGATTTTAGGCCGAAGAGTAAGACCTTGAACTTGTAATGTTTTGTTCCCACCATGAACCGCAAGAACTTGCGATTTCGTGTTGTGATTAGAATGTTAAAGTACGCATCTTGGAGGTCCACCGAACACATCAAATCGCCTTTCTTCAGATGTGGGAATATTTGGTGGAGCGCCAATATCCGAAACTTCTCCTTTCTGATTAACTTGTTCAGAGAACGTAGATCTAGAATTGGTCTGAACTTGTTAGGCTGGTCTTTTTTCTGAACAAGGAAGTATCTTGAGTAAACTCCCTTTCCTCTCTGTGCAGGAGGGACCTCTTCTATTGCTAGCTTCTCAAGAAGGGTCGATACTTCCTGAAGCAGGAGATCTAGATGTAGATGACTAGAGTTTACTGGAGAAATGTCTCTTGGGGACGCACAAAAACATAGTGTGTACTCATTTTTTAGTATATTTAGCACCCACTGATCTTTGGTTATGTTGCGCCACTCTTGAATGTAACTTGAGATACTTCCTCCCACTGGCATGTGCACTGTGCTAGAGGAAGCAGAAAATCATTGCTTCCCTGGAGTTTTTGTTGCGGAGGAGGACTGCTATTAATGTCTTCCTCTTCCTCTCGAGGAATGAGGGCCTTGGTGCTGGGATTTGCCCTGTTTGTTTTGTGACAATTGAGGGGTTTGAACCCTCTTTTTGGTAATTTTTCCGATTGTAGGGCCTGTATCGCTTCCTAAACTCCTTTTTCTTTTTCAGGCACACAGCCTTTAAGGTGTCCAATCCGGCTTTCATTCTAGCCATTTCTTCGTCTGTGTGTGCATTAAACAGTGAAGTGCCAGAAAATGGGAGATTCAGGATGCCCTGTTGAGCCTCCGGTTTTAACGCTGTGAGGCGTAACCAGGAAGATCTTCGTGCACATATGCCATGTGCATAAGAGTGAGCAGCCAAAGACGGACCATCTGCTGCAGTGCTAATTACCTGGTTGGCCACCAGAGCTCATTCCTGGAGGATCTCAGAAAAGTCCTGTTGATCCTCTTTTGGGAGTTTTGTCTTTGAAGCGCTCCAGCGAATCCCATAAGGACCTGTCATAACGGTCCAGCAGAGCCGCAGGGTTGGACACTTGAAGAGAAGATGCTGCAGAGCCACAAGCCTCTTGTCCCCAAGAATCTTGTGCTCTACTCTCTTTATCCGGAGGAGCAGAGGAGGAAGATGCAACTGCGTGTGTCTTCTTCGCTGCTCCTATAATGACAGAGTCCTGAGTTGGATCCGATTTGAGGAAAAGAGGATCTGATGCAGCTGGTTTATATTATTTTAGGATCCGATCTGGAGCTGCTTTAGCCGATGATGGAGCGAGGGAGATATACATTACCAGCTCGATGATACCAGGGACCAAAGGGAGCAATGGCCTCGCCACAGACCTTTGATGGAGGGTCTCGAAAATGATGGATGTGGTTGTCTGAGGAGCCGACATGGTGATGCCCAGCTTTTGAGCTCCTCTGGTGAGAACATCATGAAAAGTGTTCACATCATCAACAGGCGACACTCTGGAAGGAGGACTATCCATCAGGGTAGGTGAGTAATCCCTTTTGGATGAGTGTGCGCCACCTCTTGCGATGCCCCGGAGTCGACCTGCGTTTAGGTGATCTGCCTCAGTGTTCTCTGGTCTGAGTGGTGGGTGACCTGTCCACTTCCTGCATGAGGCATTGCAATGGTGATCTGTGCAGCGGACTGGAGTAGCCCATAGGCCGTTGAGCATGACCTGCGGGCACTGCCTCCCAATGATGGAGAGGTTGGTGCCATCTGGGAGAGAGATGGATGGCAGGAGATCACTATCCCCTTGGAGAACCTCCTGGAGGAGATCTTGGAGGCTCCTGGGAATGAACAGATGCACTGAGTGAAGTTGCAATCGTCTGGGGTGAGCTCCGAATGAAGTAAGAGGACTCTCTGCGGCTTCTGGAGCGTGATTGGCGTCTTGATGAGCGATGTGACGTTGCTGGGGAGTGTCTCGACGTCGACCGGCTCTGTGACACCATCAGTGGACGTTGATCTCTCAGTGTGCTTCGACGTTGTATGGTGTGACGTCGAATGTCTGGAGCCCATAGACCTCGCCTTCGACGTTGAGACTGCAGGAGACCTCAACAATGAGCGGGTGGACGGAGAAATCCTTTGCGACGTCGATCTTTCTCTCTACGCTGACCGTCTCCTAGAAGTCAGTGGATTCGAGATCGGGGCACTTCTCGTCATCAACGGAGACCGCAGTCTCGACGTCGAACGGCGTTTGGTATATTTCACTCTTGGTCTTGACGCCGAATACCCCGCCGTTGGAGAGGATCGAGCCTTCAACGTCAAACGCTGCTTGGACGACGACAGAGGCGATGATTGCCTAGCCTCAGGTGACGTTGCGCGTCTCAACGCCGACCGCTGCCTGGTTGAAAGCAATGGAGACGTTTGCTTTGACGACGATCGCCGGTGACCCTGCGACGGCGGAGCCTGTCTCGACATCGAACGCCAAATAGACGGCGACGACGACCAATGGAGAGCGACTTCTCGATGCAGATAGTCTCCGGCTTGACGACGGCGGAGTATCCGACATACCTGTGTTCTTCGTCGACGACCGGTGTTCTCTCGACGGCGAGCCCGCCGTCGATGGTCTTCTTGTCAACGTTTTAGTTGCCGATGAAGGGATTTAAGGCGCTGAGCCCGACGCCGATGGAGAGCTTACTGGAACCTTACTTCTGGATGTTGTGGTGGCTTTCTCTTTCCTCTTCTTCATCGGAGACCTGCCTCTAGAAGGAGATTTTCTTTTCTCAGCCAGCTCATAGAGGCGAATCCTCTCTCTGTCCTTCAGAGTTCTCATGGACAACAGCTGGCAACGCTGGCAGGTTTTAGGATTATTTTCAAAAGGAAGGCATAGAATACAGACAGGATGGGAGTCTGTTTTAGCCTTCTTTTTGCCACAGGAAGGGCAAGGGTCAAAAAGAGAGGGCATTTCTGACTGAAAAACAATGCTCAGCTCTCTAAAAACCAATAGAGAAATACTCCAACACCAAAAAGACGTCGAAGAAAAAGGGTTTTGACACAAAAATAGAAGTATTTTCTGACAGAAATCAGAAAAAAGGTAGATCTGAAGTAACCAGGGTCCTGACAGAAGGAGCCGGAAAGAACAACTGACCTAACTGTCACCCCTGAGGCATGATGGGAAGCTAGGGGTCATGGCTGCCTTAAAGGCACGGTGCCATTTTTTTCTGAGTGCATTTAGTGGGTTAGCTTTTCAGCTTTCTACACTAATGTTTCTACAATGCAGCCTATGTGCTGACAATGTTTTTTCATTCTTCCTTGCTGGATTGTGATTTCTGCTGTATATTAAAGCAGTTTTCAAATGCTTTCATTCTCCCTGCTTTATTGAAATGTTTTTATGTACAAGAGAATTTCTTGCAACATTGCTCAGCATGACTATGGAAGGCTGCATTGGGTGTTATATATATATATATATATATATATATAGATATATATAGAGCTACATTTATGGTTTTCACATATATGTGATGTGTTTCCGGGGTCCCGCACATAGGCGGGAATATTCATGTGCTTATGACTATTGATGAGGATTCCCTTGAAGAGAACCATGGTTATCATTTAATGTTTAAGTGGGAGTTGAGACAATTACACGGCTACCTATTTTTTTGATGGTGCTGGTGGATACTCCAGGATCACAGGGTAAGCGAAGGGATTGTCTTCCTCTAAAAGTAGCACCATTTAGACAAATAAAGCTCTCTTTTGTATAGAAATTGATTTCTTTAAGACATAGGTGGACATAGCATTGGTTTACAGGTCCATTATCAATGCAAAGATGGATAAATGTACATGTGGTTGAGATGCTTCTCGATGACCTGGGTCAAGAAGTTCATGACTAGGGAGCACATGCGCCCATTCAATAGGAGGGGAGAAAACATCAAGCCCGTAAGTACACCACCTAGCACTTTTGTGCACTGATGAGATGAATTCATCCACACCTCTTAACTTCTGTTTGTAAGAACATTCTTGATCTACTCAAAATCAGCATTCAGGTACTCAATTATTTGTAAAGGTGGGGTCAGTATTTTTCCGTTATTGTGCTGCCCATGAAAATAGGACCATGTGCTGGTTCTTGTCCAGGCCAGAAAGTCATCTTGGTTGTTGCTTAGGGCAGTTTCATTAAACCTGTGCAGCCCAAACCCCGGACTAACTCTTCAGATTGATAACTGACTTATGTTCCAAGATCGTGCTGGGGAACAGAAGAACTGTGATTCAATAATTTGATGGAGTATATTTATGTCTAATTGTCCCTGGTTTTCTCTTTTTAACTATAATGCATGTATCACTGATTGCTCTGCTGATGGTCTGAGCTCAGACAGAGAACCCCAGACCAATCTAGGACCATAGGAAGGATCAGGGTGAGAACTTCAACACAGGAAGGAGACTGCAGTCCAAAACGTGTTCCTAGGATTAGAACCCTAATGTATGGTTCTAGTCTGAGACACGGTCTGAGAGCCAGGAAAGAGACCTCAACTGTGAAATGGAGGGGAAGCACAGAAGGAAGGGCCAGCACAGTAGGAAGACACAGCCCTGGGTATGGCCCCAGAGCAAAGACCCTTAGCCATGGATGAGACTCCTAGCCCCGGATGCCATCCTCAGCTAAGACTATGATATTAGTTTTTGAATAGGAGGACAGGAAATTAACCCCAGCATATGATTACAATCCTAAACTCAGCCGACTACATGTATTCCTAAGTCTAAAAACCAGAACTCCAGCCCAAAATGACGCCCCCCCTTAAGCCCAAGACAAAGACATCAGTTCAGGAGGACGATCCCAGAATGAGGACTAAAACTCAGAACAGTAATGTGAGACCAAGACATAATCCCCTTCCAAGGACAGGGACCCAATATTAGGACAAGGGCCCCAGTGTAAACCAAGACATAACCTGTAGAAATCCATCTTAGGTCATGGACCTTAACCTACGATGAGGACCTCGATACTTATAGAGGACCCCATCCCAGGGAGAACTCTAGCCTATGACAAGGATACCAGACCTTTAACAAGGCCTCTTCATGATAATTTCAGCCAAAGCCAAGGTGCCCCACCCCAGGAGATGAACCCCATCAAGAAACAAAGAGTTCTGGTCTTACCTGAGCTCTGCTTTGTGAATATCTGAGATCTTCCGCTCCAGTTTTTCAGAATGTTTCGGGAAGAACTGGAACTTGGAGCTGTATCCCTCAGGGTGCTTCCCTGGGTCATAGTCACCAATCTCAGCTGCAGCAGGGAAAATGTGCATATGAAGAAAATGCTGAAGTGGCCACTAGTGCATTAGAAGAGGTCATATGGAATTGGAGTACAGCTACACTGTTAGCAAGGCATGAGAGACCCACCATTCTGCATTCCTAAATGCTTTTATTTGGTATTGGTACTGTTGGCTATTGTGGGTGTGTGCCTTCTAAATAAATAATCTATCCTGCTACTACTACAGGTGACAACGGTATGATTTGTTTAGGAGGGTGGCAACTTCATTATAATTCTTATCATTGTCAAGTATAGTGTGTCTATAGAGCCGCATATTAGTTTGGTCTGTGTTACAATTTTCAACTACCAGGAATTTAAGTGTACTGAGGAAATAGCATTCTAAGAAACACTATGGAAGAATCAGTTTACTTGTCTTTTACAGTATAAACTAAGGGCATCCAGAGCATTGCATGACTCTGTGTAGGGCAGTGGGTCTGCTTCTGAAAATCGTTCTGTATCTCGCTTGGGACATTATGCCAGCATAGCGCCATCATAGGCCCCCTGTCCTGACTGAGTGACCAATCCCTTAAGTTAAGAGTATGAAATTCCTATTAACATCACTCCTCTGAACTTCTTTTAAGTTTACTTTTTAGTATTAAGGTGCATGGTTAAAATATGCATGTAATGGGACTCATTCCGAAGACATCCAAATTGAGTAGCCATTCATTCCACACCTCATGCTTCCATGTTCAGACACGAGTGTCAAAGTCTGTTTAGTATGTGGGTTCTCAAAGCAACCAATCTGGCTCACCATTTCCTTTAAAAAATGATAGTTGTGGTTATCTTATAGCAGTTGTTAAATATAATCACTTTAATGCTCCGAGTCATATTCTGGCAACATAATCACTACATGGGAAGTAGCAGAGTCCTCTTGAGTGATTTCCCATAAATATCATGGCACCTTACTGACTAGCCAAAGTCCTGTGTTTCAGTTCCGTTTTGTGTTTACCTAAAACTCAAATGCTTCTGAACTTCCTGGAATCCTGAACCAAAGTTGGTACAGCTGCTAAACAGCAAAGTTCAAAATGTGTGCACAGAAGAAATGAGGAAGTGTTTGATTTGGCCTTGATCAGTGTTATAGGTTTTGAAAGTTCAAATCTTTCTGCAGATTTCTAGTGTCGTTGTGCTAAGCAACCTGAAGCTCTGCACGAGACACGTTTAGGTATTGCATCCGGTATTGCAAGCTATGACCCACCAGTACTGCATCGTGTTCTAACCAGTGTCTTAAAATGGCAATCCACGTAGGAGTGTATTTCGATCATATCAGAGAGAAAAGGATGTCCAACCACTGTAGTGTCCCTCTGGCAATGAGGACACAGATATTCTCTTTGCTCCACCTTTATTGATCAACCCTTTCCCCTTAACGTCCCTACTCTAACTGCCGTTTTCCTTTTCCCCCACTCCTCCCTTTCCTGTCCCTCCCACATCTCCTCCCACCAGCTACTGGACTACTAAACCACGTTCTTACATCTCCCCTCTTCTTGAACAAATGCAACAGTCAATCATGCTGATAAAAGCTTGCTATTTCGGTGAGGGTGTGGGCATGTTTACAGTTCTTCAACCAGCCGTGCATATTTTCGAAAGGTTTGTTGCGCTTTCCAATAAGTTTCTGAGTTTTTTTTTGCTCTCGGACTCAACAAGATTATTGGGTCTCGGCTGAACATTGCCAGCTATGTCATTCTCACTAACCAGGGTCCTCGACGAATTGGCAAGGGTGTCTTTGACTGCGGATGGGCACTTTTAGAAACGTGACACATTTCTCGCAATCCACTCATTTTCAGACTCTGATGCAATTATAGTTCCCTCTGGTTGGGTGACTATTAATGACCCAGCTCGATAGCGGCAGTCTGTCTTCCTTTGTAGCTCTTGTTCGACTGACACCCGATCTCCTTCATGAGTGGATGGGGTTATGTCTTTCTTCCGAGCATCCGCATGTAATTTCACTTCTTTTTGTCTTTTCCGGTCAGAGTCAGCAATGTCCTCATGTTCAAAGTCATGCATATCAGACGGTAAAGCATTATCTGAAATGTTTGTCCTGATTCGGTTCTGGGACTCATTTGCTGGCTCTGTTTGTCTCACCCACTCCCACTCCCACTCGCGTTTGGGAATGTTGAACTCTTTGACAATCCGGGCATGTGCATGTTCCTCTCTCATCCCTTTTTGTTTTGAGGATGATCTATCTCTGTCAACCCATTTTGCTTTCCCTGCAGAGTGATGTTTATGTTTATGTTTACGTAATTTGTATTGCACGACAAATACCCTGAGGTGTCTCGGCGCATTGAGAGCTTCATGGGGCAGGAGCCAGCTGGTGGAATCATTGATCGAATAGCCAGGTTTTCAAGGATCTGCGGAAAGCAATGAGAGTGGGGCAGGTTTTGATGGATGTGGGCAGAGAGTTCCAAAGTCTAGGAGTTGCCACCAGAAATGAGACAGTCCTTTTTTTCTAACATGGTTGGTAATGTCCCATATATTCGTTTTCCTTCTGCAAGCCCTTTGAGTCAGCCTTGCTGACCCCATCCAGGGTGACGGTATATTATTCATGTCTTGATATAACTGTGACTGGCGTGACATGTTGCGTGGCGGGGTGATCAAATATTCTGAGTCATCGGCGTGAGATATGTTGCTCTGGACGGGGAGAACGTTCTCTGTTTCCATTGTGCATTCGGGTGATCGATGCCATGGGCGTTTTTGTGACCTTGATTCTGTTGACCCGAGTGATTGTACAGACATGCCTTCTGAATCAGAGGAGTCTTTTACTGATTTCCTTTGAGAACGTTCTTTTGGGTGCGTCTTGACTGGCAAGTTCCTTGAGCTGGTAGGCTGTGACGAACTGCTCTTGGAGTCGGAGCTATCTTTGGGACATTTCTTCGGGTACATCTCTCGAAGGGTCTTTTGTGCTATTGCAATGGAGAGATTATTTGATAGCCATGCGTTTATTTCTTTTGTTTGATCCCAGGGCATTTTGTCTCTGCCTCTCTCTTATGATGTTAATTGTCTCCTCTCAGTTTCCTCGTTGTCACGGTTGTCTTGAGTGTATTTGCCTACCCCTTTCCGGTGTCTGAGTGAATCCCCCCGTCTTATGTGGTCTGTTTCTTCGTCTCGCTTGTTGGATGCACTGACATCTGTGCCAGGGGTGTGATGTCTCCCACTGCTTGATGCTTCTTCGGATTACTCTATGAAGTTTGATGAATAGTGGGTTGCTCGGGTGTGTTCGGGTGCCAGTTTCTAGGGTTGAACAACACAAAGTACCCAAACCACAGTGACTCAATACGTTTTTTTGATACAGGGTAAGAAACCAATTTATTGTCGCTTCCCTAGACACCATTTTTTTGTGTCAATCATTTTGTATTTTTTATATTTTCAAAAAATTGCTGACAGAAAAAGACATTGATTGCAAATATTTACAAGGCTAAACAAACATTAAAGGCAAAGACTATTTACACATTTAGAAACCGTTATGTCACACATTAGAAAGTATTCTCACATCAGACATTAAATAAAACAATTATTGAAAAAATAATACAAACATTTTTATCACAAACAACAAAAAATTGCAAACACTGAATGTGAGAAACTAGGGGTTGGGAGGATAGAATATAAGTAATTAAATGACTTATATATATTTTAATGCTGGACCAGCCGGTCCTAGCTTTTGTACAACAATGATACTTTGTATCTCCCAAACAACACTGCCGACGCGTTTCTAGACCAGACTGGAGTCACTGGTCTGTCATCAGGGCTGTATGTGTCTTGTATCTGTAGGATACAAAAGCAATGTTTTGCTTAGTCTAGTGTGTGGGCTCCTTATTACCATGAAGTAGCTATAATGACGGTGTGCGCTACATACCAAGGCTGCTCAATGTAGAATTTCAGAGGGGGTCTTTTGGAGGTCCGTTTAAATGAATAGCGTGGCCGAACAGAGAAGCCTAGAAAGATTTTAAGGATGTTTTTTAATTACATGATTGAATCATTCATTATGCTAGTGGCTGAGTCAGTTTGGGGAAGTGAAAGCGTACCTTTTACTTTGGGTAGGACCTAACCCCTTTTGTTCCCAAAAGTTTCTAGGGTTGGCATGACTGGTCCAGTCTTCTGTAGTTTGTCTTTCCTTCATACTTGTTGAGCAGGCTGTCATCTGTGCCATTTGTGTGGTCTGTCCTACGTGATGCTTCTTCAGAATAGTTTGTAACGTTTGTTGAATGACTCCTTGAAGTTGAATGACTCCTTGAGGTTATATCAGTGAGACTGTCATACTCCTGGATAATCCTGGTCTTTTGTTTGCCATCCTCCACTGTCGTTTGTATTGTTTAATCGGAGTATTTCATGTCACTTTGTCTCTCCTGCTGTCTTACCTCTAGTCTGCCTTTGCCCTCCCTCTTTGTGGTTTTGTTTGTTTCTTGGGCTTTATTCACAGACATGAGAGATGTCTCCTTTCTTTTATCTTCCTTTCTTGCATTAAGGTGTAATTCTTTTGATAATTCTCTTGCTTTGGCCCGCTCTCCAGCTTCGGCCCTTCTGATGATTTCCTTTAGCGAGAACTGCCTTTGAAGGATCTTGCGCTTTGTGTCAGGTATTGAACAGCCTTCGATTACCCGGAGTCGAATTGCTTCCTTGTTTGTGAATGTATTGAAATGGCAGTAGTGCACCAGACTTTGTAACCTTGTTATGAAGTTTGGTAATGATTCCCCGGGTTCCTCCTGTGCTGCGTAGAAGACGATGCATTCATGATCCACGTTTTCCTTTGTGTTGAAATGAGCGCGTAGCGTCTCTTTGAGTTTTCCATATGTCTCTGTGTCCTTTGCTGAAAATGTTCTGATTAGGCGTCGGCCTTCGTGACCCACCAGCTGAAGTAGTAGTAGCCGACGTTTTCCATCTCCTCGCTCACCAGTTGTTGCAAGAAAATCATCCAGTGACTCCAGCCACCGGTTCCATTTGGGACCCAAACTCTGGGTGCCGGTCTGTGTCACTGGGGGTGGTACTCCAATGCAGGGGTTAGATTTTGGTGTGTCTTTTTTCACCGACATGATGGTGGAATGTGCTAGTATGAAAATGTCACAGGACTGTTCACGATGCTTCCCGTATTATTTGCTGACCCTCTTCGGTCGAGATCTTGCGTATAGTTGTTTTCCTTTGATTTTTGGGAAAACTCACTCACAGGTGACCACTGTATTGTGTCCGCCAGCTTCACCTTTTCCTTATAGAGATGTTTCAGCTTTTATGTCTGTCTCAGTAGGCTTCAGTGAGGTAGACTTGGATTGCCTGAGTTCACAATGGTCGCCACTCAGCTGCAGGTGATTTATGCTTCCTCAGCACTGGTACTTGTCGACATCGACATCTTACTCCTTTTCTCAAGACTTACGTGGGTAACCAGCCACTTTTGTTGATGAGAGAAAGCTTCCTTGACACTTTGTTTACTCGTGTTTCTAGATCATTTATTTTCTTTCTTCCTTTAATTTCAGTTACTTATCTTCACTTGGTGCTGAAAATTTACTTCGGGACTTGCACTTGTTCGTTAGAATCGGGTTTTGCATTTGCTTGTGCTTGTTGCATTCGAGACTTGTATTTACTCGTGCTTGTTGCATTCAGGACTTGCATCTGCTTGTGCTTATTGCACTCAAAACTTGCATTTGCTTGTGCTTGTTGCATTCGGGACCTGTATTTACTCGTGCTTGTTGCACTTAGGACTTGCATCTGCTTGTGCTTATTGCATTCAAAACTTGCATTTGCTTGTGCTTATGAGTTCAGATCTTGCATTTGCCTGTGCTTATTGCATTCAAAATTAGCATTTGCTTATGTTTGTTGAATTCAACCCTTGCATTTGCTTGTGCTTATTATATTCAGAATTTGCATTTGCTTATGCTTGGTGACTTCAGAGCTAGTACTTGCTTGTGCTTGTTGAAATTACAGTTGCCTGACTTCAAGATGGCCGCTCAATATCCCTGACAGGGGATAGGAGCAGGCGCCTGACCTCAAGATGGCCGCTGCTCTTGAAATCTCGTTTTCGACGAGATTTGGGTCCAATTGGCATTCCCCAGCCTCAATTCCTCGATCGGGCACTCACCGGGCGTGTGAGCGCTGTGCTGGGCCTCTTGTCTTCGCGTGGCCTCCCTCTTCTATTCAGCAGGACCTTTCACTCAATAGGTATGACCGGGGTGGGCTCCCGACGTCAATACCTCGGCGCACATTTGCACGCATCTGGGGTGAGCACCCAGTCGATAGCGCACGATCGTGCTGCAGGGGACAACGCTCCACGCAGCTTCCAGGCCACGGAGCTTGGTTTTCGAGTGCCGCGATGCCGTCGATGCAGGATCCGCCGCGGCACTCACTCAGCAGGCGCTCTCGTTGAGACAGCAACTTTCACCACGCGCCGCCTTGGGACAGGGTCGCCGGCTTCAGGGACTAGCACAGAGGCACAGTGCAGTCCATCCCACCCTCGTCGCCAGTTGTAGTGTCCCTCTGGCAATGAGGACACTGGACACAGGTATTCTCTTTGCTCCACCTTTATTGATCGACCTTCTAACTGCCGTTTTCTTTTTCCTCCGCTCCTCCCTTTCCTGTCCCTCCCACATCTCCTCCCACCAACTACTGGACTGCTAAACCACGTTCTTACAACCACATGAAAATCTATGCGTGTGTCCGAAAGAAAGTTCGCTATCAGCAATCATCTATACAAGTATATTTTTAAGTGCTTTTGAAACTATGAAATATGTTGTAAAACTTCCAAGCTGAGCACAATTGGGCCTCATTCCACGTCTGGACTTTTAGGTGAATATACACGTTGGGAGCTGAAGGGCAGAGTCAAACCTCCTCTATAACAAGGTGAACAAGTGCTGGATGGATTCTTGCAGAGAGAGGAGTAAGTGTCTCCATTAAGAAACAGGACCTCTAGTTTATCTTCCGGTTACACCCCAATGGTCAGGCTAGTCACTTTTAAACGATTCAGGAAAGGGGGTGGTGATGAACAGAGTGTCTGAATTAAGCAGACCACTCTTACCCAGTCCAAAGATCAGGGCTTGATCCATCACCGTTTTTTAGCTCACTGCACCATCCCAGCTCAAAACTTGGCTATATGCAAATTAGTCTGACCCTGGCCCAGTACATCATGGGAACAGGGCAGACCAAACTACCAAGCCAATTCTTATACTGGGAAGGAAACAAGCTACCGGGGACCGGTTTCTGGCATTTAAGCCGTCTTCGGCCCGGCTTGCTTGATTCCTGATGGTGCAATGAGCTAGGGACTCACATCTGAGTATACCCTTCCACGCTTATGGTGGACAAAAATGATTCAGGAAAGGGGGTGGTGATGAACAGAGTGTCTGAATTAAGCAGACCACTCTTACCCAGTCCAAAGATCAGGGCTTGATCCATCACCGTTTTTTAGCTCACTGCACCATCCCAGCTCAGAACTTGGCTATATGCAAATTAGTCTGACCCTGGCCCAGTGCATCATGGGAACAGGGCAGACCAAACTACCAAGCCAATTCTTATACTGGGAAGGAAACAAGCTACCGGGGACCGGTTTCTGGCATTTCAGCCGTCTTCGGCCCAGCTTGCTTGAATCCTGATGGTGCAATGAGCTAGGGACTCACATCTGAGTATACCCTTCCACGCTTATGGTGAACAAAAATGATTCAGGAAAGGGGGTGGTGATGAACAGAGTGTCTGAAATAAGCAGACCACTCTTACCCAGTCCAAAGATCAGGGCTTGATCCATCACCGTTTTTTAGCTCACTGCACCATCCCAGCTCAGAACTTGGCTATATGCAAATTAGCCTGACCCTGGCCCAGTGCATCATGGGAACAGGGCAGACCAAACTACCAAGCCAATTTTTATACTGGGAAGGAAACAAGCTACCGGGGACCGGTTTCTGCCATTTCAGCCGTCTTCAGCCCGGCTTGCTTGAATCCTGATGGTGCAATGAGCTAGGGACTCACATCTGAGTATACCCTTCCACGCTTATGGTGGACAAAAATGATTCAGGAAAGGGGGTGGTGATGAACAGAGTGTCTGAATTAAGCAGACCACTCTTACCCAGTCCAAAGATCAGGGCTTGATCCATCACCGTTTTTTAGCTCACTGCACCATCCCAGCTCAGAACTTGGCTATATGCAAATTAGTCTGACCCTGGCCCAGTGCATCATGGGAACAGGGCAGACCAAACTACCAAGCCAATTCTTATACTGGGAAGGAAACAAGCTACCGGGCTACAAGTGGTCTGCTTAATTCAGACACTCTGTTCATCACCACCCCCTTTTCTGAATAGTTTTTGGCCACTATAGGTGTGGCAGGGTATACTCAGACATGAGTCCCTTTCTCACTGCACCATCAGGATTCAAACAAGCCGGGCCGAAGAAGGCTGAAATGCCAGAAACCGGTCCCCGGTAGCTTGTCTCCTTTCTGGTGAAGAATTGGCTTGGTAGTTTAGTCTGCCCTGTTCCCATGATGCACTGGGCCAGGGACAGACTGATTTGCATATAGCCAGGTTCTGAGCTGGGATGGTGCAGTGAGATAAATAACGGTGATGGATCAAGCTCTGATCTTTGGACTGGGTAAGAGTGGTCTGCTTAATTCAGACACTCTGTTCATCACCACCCCCTTTTCTGAATCGTTTTTGGCCACTATAGGTGTGGCAGGGTATACTCAGACATGAGTCCCTTTCTCACTGCACCATCAGGATTCAAGCAAGCCGGGCCGAAGAAGGCTGAAATGCCAGAAACCGGTCCCCGGTAGCTTGTCTCCTTTCTGGTGAAGAATTGGCTTGGTAGTTTAGTCTGCCCTGTTCCCATGATGCACTGGGCCAGGGACAGACTGATTTGCATATAGCCAGGTTCAGAGCTGGGATGGTGCAGTGAGATAAATAACGGTGATGGATCAAGCCCTGATCTTTGGACTGGGTAAGAGTGGTCTGCTTAATTCAGACACTCTGTTCATCACCACCCCCTTTTCTGAATCGTTTTTGGCCACTATAGGTGTGGCAGGGTATACTCAGACATGAGTCCCTTTCTCACTGCACCATCAGGATTCAAGCAAGCCGGGCCGAAGAAGGCTGAAATGCCAGAAACCGGTCCCCGGTAGCTTGTCTCCTTTCTGGTGAAGAATTGGCTTGGTAGTTTAGTCTGCCCTGTTCCCATGATGCACTGGGCCAGGGACAGACTGATTTGCATATAGCCAGGTTCTGAGCTGGGATGGTGCAGTGAGATAAATAACGGTGATGGATCAAGCCCTGATCTTTGGACTGGGTAAGAGTGGTCTGCTTAATTCAGACACTCTGTTCATCACCACCCCCTTTTCTGAATCATTTTTGGCCACTATAGGTGTGGCAGGGTATACTCAGACATGAGTCCATTTCTCACTGCACCATCAGGATTCAAGCAAGCCGGGCCCAAGAAGGCTGAAATGCCAGAAACCGGTCCCCGGTAGCTTGTCTCCTTTCTGGTGAAGAATTGGCTTGGTAGTTTAGTCTGCCCTGTTCCCACGATGCACTGGGCCAGGGACAGACTGATTTGCATATAGCCAGGTTCTGAGCTGGGATGGTGCAGTGAGATAAATAACAGTGATGGATCAAGCCCTGATCTTTGGACTGGGTAAGAGTGGTCTGCTTAATTCAGACACTCTGTTCATCACCACCCCCTTTTCTGAGTCACCTTTAAACAGCATGCTAAAGTACCCCCTCATCTGGGGAGGATGGGTGTATAACCCTATAAGGGGGAATCTGTCTGAAAATCCTGGCAGATGCATTCCATATTTTCAAAGTCGATGCAGTGGTGATCCTGAGGTTGTTCTGGATATGTTTGCCTTTTTGTATGCTCACAGAGCTTCCTAAAAGGATAATTTAGTTGTCTTCCATGCTGTGTTTTTTCAGAGTTGAATGACTCTCATAGATGTTTGGCACAGAGGAATATTTGGTATTAACCCCTTGCATGCTGATGACGGCCCCCAGCCGTCATGCACTACGGTGCTCGTGTGCTGATGACGGCTGGGGGCAGTCATTAACCCGCCCATTCGCGATGCTGCCGCACAGGCGCAGAATCGCGGCCTCATGGAAGGGGTTAAAGGTGTTCAGTTTCAGGGTTGAAGATAGACCAGGTCTTATGTGTTTTCGACCTGAGGTCAAGGAGTTGTTTTTCGGCACAGTTGGAGAGGAACTTCACCTTGCGAACAAGAATCTTTGTATGTTGAGGCAATCAATGCTGGTTTCTGTTGGACGGCTGACTGCGTTGAAATGACAAAGTCCGTTTTTGGGCACTTAGTGATGAACTATCTAGGCCGATGCCAATTCGGAGTGGATAAATGTAGTCTTCTGTGTTGGGCAAGGCAGAACAGTTTTGGAAACACCAAAGAGGGATGGTGCTCCTTTTCCAAATAATCACCCGAATCGGTAACCTGCTAAGTCTGGCAGACTGCTTACTCGACGTCAGCAGGTTTAGCTTCGGAACTGGGGGCCAAATCCGGTTAATGATTGCAACCCAATTTTGATCACAATTACATTGCGCATTACAACCAGAATGGTTCTCTCTGCATGTTCAGGGTGCCTGGAAAGAACTAAGCAAAAGCCTGACATCCAAAGTTGTCATGACCCTATGGTAGTCACACTTCCCGTGGAGCACCACAGATACAGATTATGACTTAATGGTGCTATGTCCTTCTACACCCAGAAAAGATGGAAGAGAAACATAATGTGTTGACATTTGGAGTCATTGTAAGCACTGATAAAGAAAATGTAGATAGTGACGAGCCACGCTTTTACTGCTTTGTTCGTGTGTGTGCTTTCAAATTTGAGAGTTCATAAAGCAATCTGAAGATGGTGCCTAAGTGTGAGGCATTGTGGATGTAGGTGCCAAGTCAAAATGAGTCATTCAAACAGTTTCTATAGCTGATGATCAAAACACCTTGTCCAGTATGTTTTCCTAAGCTCAGTGGTTAGATGCTAGGATGATATACAGTGTGTAAATTTAGAACTGGATGCATTGTTTTGGCATTTCATGTTTACATGCATTGTGAATAAGTAAAATACATATTCTGAATATGATGTGCACAGCATTTGGATTTATGTGCAATTTTCGAATTACATTTCCTTTTCTGCGGATTGTGTCATCTTTGTTGGTGTCGTCTCTTGGCATGTGTAACTATCTGATTTTGACTCTTAACTGCCCAGTGTTTTCACATGCGTTATGAGACAGAAGGAGGGACCCCCTCCTTTCTGGTAAGTAAGACATTGTGATTGTTTTGTTTATGAGAATCGGCACTATTTTGTTGTGCAATTGTTTCTAGACAGTCCTTTCTGCAAACCCTTGTGTTTGCTGTTGCACTCTGATGACATCGTAGAAGCTTCTGTTTGGATTCTTTTGACTTTTTCCAGTTAATTCATCAGTGTACTACCCAGTCTATTAGAAAGCAGCCAGGATTTTGGTCACCATATTTGCTGTATCCCAGAATGAGCCAATGTGTGGTCTTCCACTGTTGTGGTGAGTCCTGTACTCTCTCAGTTAGACGCATTACATCCTCCAATCATCTGTGCTCGTGATCACTGACTACTGAATCATTCTTGTGAAGGTCTCATGCATATGCTTCTATGTGGTGTTATGTGAATTCCAAAAGCCGTCATGACCAACAGTGTCATTACCAAATTCACAAGAGATTGAGACATATCTTCTTCTGAATTGGCACTGTTCTTTTGTGTAAAGGGGGTGCCAGAAATGTATTTTGCTGTGTGCAGGCGAGGCATGATTTGTGAAATTTGACTGAGAAGCCCAACAGGTAGAAATATGTATTGTTCAGTTTGCGTTGCTTTTAATTCTCTTTAAGGAATTTGTCATTGGTATAAACAGACACCTGCTCACTAATCTATTTACATGTGCAGCCACCACTGCCTTAGATGCTGACTTCTGTCAAAATGTAGTACACAAAACGGATAATGTTTGCTACCTACTGCAGTGCAACAACTTTCTGTGTTTCAGGTGTATCAGAATATGGTCCTGTGCATTCTTTAGGATTAGACTTGCCAGGAGGGCCCACATCTCCAGCAATGGGATGAGCTGTTGTAACGTTCTCATCTTCTGTGTGTGACATATTGATTTCTGAGGTGATGGTCTGATATTGGCATTAATGTCCCATCCAACTTTGGTATGTGGAATATAAAGAAGAGACTTTTTGCCCTCTTTAAACCAACAGCATTTTTATATAAATCTCCGTTTTTCGGCGGAGTGTATATATATATATATATATATATATATATATATATATATATATGTATATATATATATATATATCGCTGCACGCTCGCTTGTATCCCAGAAAGCAGACGGCACTCAGAGCTGGATGTTTCCTTCAGTTTATTGACAGACCCCCGTCACCCCATCAAAAGACAAACGCGTTTCGCCGTGAAACGGCTTCCTCAGTGTCAAAAAAATATATATATATATATATATATATATATATATATATATATATATATATATATATATATATATATATATATATATATATATATATATGGGAAAGTTTCATGGTCTTGTTTTACTAGTGTACATGTTGTGGCTTCTTCACTTCTGTACAAACATTATTCAGTATCTGTACTCCATGATCTTCAGTACCTATAAGTCTGTTATGACCTCTTTCCAGACTTGATGGAATTATAACAGTCAACGCCCCCCCCCCCAAGTCTGCAAGTGATATGGTGCATATATACGGCTATTCGGCACATAAGGAGCTCTACATTTCTAACTATGTGGCCTCTTCCTCTGCTTCTAAAGGAATATCTTTCTGTTGGTGTACTGTGCTGCTAAGAACTTGAATAACCTTGTTTGTTAATGGTGGGTGGAAATGTCAGCTCGTGATGTGGTAACACCCCAGACAAAACATTTATAGGGACAAATTGCTTGTATGGACTTTGATGTTTCCCCAAGTCTGTTGAATACATTTGGAGGTAAGGACGTTTTAATCCAAATAATTAGTAAAATGGATCAGTCTCGGCCTCATTCTTAAGCTGGCTAGATGAACCACTGGCATACTTGAGGCCATTAGACCCAATGTCCTCTGAAAGCACTACACAGTGATCAACGATTTTAAGAAGAAATGAGGGCAAGTGTGGTATAGGCCAGAACCCTTATTGGAGGGTGGAAGATAAGCCATCCCCGCCGGAAGTCCCGCACAGCTCCTCTGAATGCCATTGTTAGCAATGGTGCGGAAGGGCTTTCTCTCCGACACAGACAGCCTGATCTGGAACATAGGCAGACTGCACTTTAACATGTTTGGGTTACAGGTTCTCTCCATACAAAAGCAAGTGCATGGCTACTACTCCCATCGCTTTTGTGAAGGGTCAGGGCTGAACCATCTCTGATTGGGGGCACCTTCTGCTAGGAATTTCATAATGAGACAGGAGATTGAAATAAGTAACGTTTAGGCCAAATGCCTACAGCTGTTAACCCTTCTGAAGAGCGAAGAGGATGTAGCAGGACAAGACTGATTGGATAAGAAGAGTGTAAACTGGTGGAGGTCGAGCTTCCTTCTGAGGCCAGTCGTTTTTTCCAAACACAAAGAACTGATGGTGAAATACCAAGTTCTTCTCTTTGTGGGGCACCATACTGATGGCCCCAGAACCTCAGTTTTGAAAGGCAACCAGAAGCTCCTAGACAGGGTGGAATGGGAGAGAACAGGGAAGATGGAAATCAGATACTGAGAACCCGAATCCAAAATCGGTTAATCAAGCTATAAGGAAAAACAAGTGTACTCTCATCTATGCAAGTGAATAAACAAGCCCTGAACCCGCACACAAACACCAGCTTAATAAGCTGGGTAACCAACATGTGAACAAAGTACAAGTGGGTGGGCAATGAGGTCCTTGCCTTCTCACCCTGTGAATTGTAGTAGGTGTACGATGCAGTTTAAATAGGTGCGGCTGAAACACACAATCTGTGGTGCATCAACAGTTTGAGGCCACTATATGCAGCATAATACTTTGAATTATTTGAGAAACTGTGATCATCCCTATCACAAGTACGATAGAACCAAGTTTGTCTCATATGCTGCAAAGACTCTAGGCCGGATTTAAATATAGGCGGAAGGCCCGTTTCACTGCCACAGCAACGGAGTAAATTACTCCATCACCCTAACGGAGATGCAGCCCACCTAATTTATAAATGACCATCAACCTGGTCATTTATAAAGTCTTAAAAGTGAACAGTCATGGCGGTTCCTGTCAATGCTTTTTGCAGTTTGGCACATCACATGGCGTTCCGTTACAATGTGGTCGTTACAATGCCTGCATTGTTAGAACGCGAGACCTTTACAACGCATTAAATTGACTTGCTGTAGGAGGCATGCTGGATTTAGGAATAGTATAATTTACTATTCCATCTCCAGCCTGCGCAACAGTAGGGAAGGTGTTGGAATAGTAAATTATACTATTCCTTATGTTAGAGCACCCCGACAGCAAGTCGATCTAATGACTTGAGTTGTAAAGGCATCGCGTTCTAACAACGCGATCGTTGTAATGACAGCATTGTAAAGGAACTGCAATGTGATGACTGTGTTGTAAATGCTGTCTCCCGCAGGACTCCATCAACATGACGGATCCTTGTACCAAACCGGTTTCTTTTAGATTTTCAAAATTCTATTTGATAAGAAAAAGATAATGCCCGCCTCTGTATTTTTTGTTTTTTACTTCCTTGGTGGTGCTGGACAGTTGAAAAAGCTATATGTCCACCCATTATAATTGGGGCACAGACAAACAGCCGATTTTCCAACCACCCTTACTCTGTCGAGCCGTCTGAGAAGTTTTGCTACAGCAATGACTGAGTAGTCACTGCTGTGGCGAAAACAATGGTTCGCTCGCATATAAATTGGGTGGTGGACCACTGTGTTGGCAGGAAAGGAATGCTGTCACTGTTGCCTCTCCGCCAATAAATAAATTGGTTGTTGTCACCTCCTTCTCTTATCAACAATAAGATTCTCAACAGTCGGCTTTAGAGATTTCTTTCCATATATCTACTTGGTCGACAGTTACAGGAGAAATCAGTGTCATTTTGTCCAGTGAGTTTCTGTCATGTTGTCAATAAACTTGAGTCCAACACATACACTTCTCTTATTAATAGCAACATTGGCAATTTATGCTTGCCTGTTTATGCTCTCACTTTTACCAACATGCAAGTAGAGTTCTTGGTCTTGACCAGGACGTGACACCTGTAGCTATGGCTCTCTATTTCCAAACATCATATTCTCGACAGGTGTGTGTCCTCTTTCCTTATGCTGTAAATGGTCTCCCTTGGTGGAGTTCTTTATCTAGTTGGCGGCAATGACAATGCAAGAAAGTCTGCATCACTTTGAGAAGACATTCTTAGTTTGTCTATGCCATTCTGTTTGACCAGGCTTTATTGAAGATGGCAGAGTCGGGATCCCTGTGCAAAATCACAACGTATTCTGTTCTAAAGAGAGCAGGAGATGTACCACTGAGCTATACAATCATGGAGTTATACACTCCTTGAAGTGACAGGCTTTTTTATGTGTTTATTAACTTGGCTTAAAAATGTTTGTCTATTTAAAGGTTTTATCCCAGAGTGTCACCGACCTCAAAGGTCTTAACATGTCTTTTGTAAGAATAACATTGTGTAAGTCACAGTGAAAATTTGTGATCAATAGAACTAAATCCAAGATGCAGAGCTAGAGAGGATGGGGCAAGGGCCGTGAAGGAGCAAAATCGAATGCTGGTCTGTTTGGGAATGAGAAGAATTAAAGTGTTTGTCACCGGTGCCTTGGAGCAATATTTTTTACATTTGTGCCACTCCCATATTCTAAGATGCACTGTTGTAAAAGACTTTGTGTTTGGCTCTTAGGTTCAAGGGGCCTGATCTATGTCACTCTCCCAAAAGACCTCACCTTGCAAGATGTAGGCTGCGAGTAATGCAGCATCTGAGGTCTTACACAAGAGGCGGCCATGGAAGAGATCCCTTTTAATCTGCAGGAAGACCAGGTACCTAGGAAGAAAAGAGAGCATTAGAGCATCAGTTCTCTTGAGGCCTGGTGGACAGGTAACTGTGCCCTTTTCATGCAGAGTCAGACATTAGCCACAGACATGCTGGGGGGTTGGAGGTTATGTTGAATGTGGTGATGCCCTGAGTAAGCATCTCTATAAGTCAGCCAGAGACTCAAGCAGGAGACACCAGATTGTACTAAATATGTAGCCCTGGTTGTGAAGTCATCTCTTACACTGGTTCAGCCTCTGTATGGCTCTACCATTGCCCGGTACGGTCCATGTATCACATCTCCTGCCAGGGGTGATATACCTCCTTCAGATACTGTTCTGCATTACACCTGCTCCCAGAGGTGGCACGCCTCACTCTGATTCAGTCCTGGCATCACACACGCACCTAGGGACTGGCTCCACTTCACATACGCTCTTAGCCATGGAGTATCTCACCTTAGTCTTGCCCTGGACTCACATCTTCTGTCAGAGGAGACGTAACTCCCAGGCACTGTCTCAGTAGCACACCTGCTGTCAGTGGAAGCGTGTCTTACCAAGGCACAATCCTGACACCACACAATCAACCAGTAAAGACATATCTTCCCCTGGCTCAGAATCAAATATGCTGTACTGTCCTAACATCACCCTGCTATCATTGAAGGCATAACATCCAGGCACTGCCCTGGCATCACACACACATTTAGTCAAGGCATCTCTTACCCTTGCTCAGTTTCACATACGCGACACATCTCACCCTGGGACAGTGCTTCAGATGAGGTGATTTTGCATAGCTTCTCTCGCAGTACATAATTGAAATGATGTTTAGACAATACACTGCCAAAGTTTGGGCAGACAATATATATAAAGCAAGCGATCCTGCTCTTACCTGGTGATTTCCTCTCTAAGTGCAGCAGGGTCAGTAGGATAAAATTTGACGCGGAAGCACATGGTGTATGGAGGCTGAGCTAAAGGACGGAGGGAAAGAAAGCAAAGTGGAAAAAGAAAACAGAAATAAAAGGAGACAGAATGAGAGAAAGATGGAGGGACATAAAGAGGAAGAATGAGAAAGAAGGAAGGGAGAGAGAAGAAAAAGTCAGAGAACAAAGTAGTTTCAAATGGTCACACACATCTTTGTACATACGGCACGGTCTGAGCTTCGACTGGTGCTTCAGTCAGTGACACACAGATGCACTAGAGACAAGGGGCTCCAAGGACTAAAGACAGACAAGGGACTCCAAGGACTACAGATAGACAAAGGCCTACAGATGAGAGCCTCCAAGGGCTAAAGACAAGGGACTCCAGGACTACAGACAAGTCGCCAAGAACTACAAACAAGGGACTCCAAGGACTACAGACAAACAAGGGACTCCAAGCACTACAGACAAGGGAGGCCGGGTACTACAGGCAAGGGACTCCAAGCACTACCGACAAGGAACTCCAAGCACTACAGACAAGGAACTCCAAGCACTACAGACAAGGAACTCCAAGCACTACAGACAAGGGACTCCAAGCACTACAGACAAGGGAGGCCGGGTACTACAGACAAGAGACTCCAAGCATTACCGACAAGGAACTCCAAGCACTACAGACAAGGAACTCCAAGCACTACAAGGAGCTCAAAGTACATCTAACGTGACCATTTCACTGCCAGCTGCAACACCAAAGACTCAACTTGGTCTGGCGCTCAGTGTTTTTTTTCTCTCACATTGTAATTCAGGGGTGTAACTATCAGTAGAGCAGCTTGGGCAGTAGTGCTGGGGCACAGGGGTTTGAGGGGCGCGGTGCATACTAAGTTCACCTGTTTTATACTACCAAAACTGGAGAAGGCCCATTTCCTTACATGCAGTAGGGTTACTGACATCTTGCTACAGCACTGTGCCCTAGTTCTGCTTTGTAAGGTTTTGCAAATTACACCATAATGTTTCTCAAAGTACAGTACTCAGTGGTATATTCCATGAGGGCCCTGGGCAGTACACAGGCCCCAAATAATCAATGGTATGCGCGAAGAAGGGCATTTGACTGGGGCACTAGTTTTCATTGGTGGGTGAGTGAAAAACATGATATCACTTGTGAGTGGGTACATTTTCTTCCATGAAAGTGGGTGGGTGGTGTTTCCCGCACTCGCTTTGCTGGATGTGCTACACCCACTCGTCACCTCTCTGTGCCTGGAGGAAACCCTCTATAAAGGGAGCTGACTCTAGTACCATAGAGAGGGACACCAAGCCATTGTATAGAGCGACTATTTAGTATTTTCACGAACTGTCGCATGGGCATGCGCTATGTCACGTGGGGGTCTTGGAGAATCTCTTCCAGTGCTTAGACTTGTGATCAGTTAAGAAGGTGTAGAACATTGATGTCAGGTGCTCCCTCAGATTTTATGTGGACAGAAAAAGTGGGGTGCCCTTTGGTGACCCGCTCTGCATCATCGAGGGTGACATGGATGCACAAAAGCCTGGATCCAAGACAACCCCTGCCAGGTGGGTCGCCTCATGCATCTCCTACTGCTGCTTTCTGCTGGGGACATCAGGGTGAATTTGTGGCATCCTCCTAGGAGATGTTGGTCATAGAGATCTGCAAGGCAGTTTGCATTCTGCAAGTTTTGCCCTTTTCTTTTACAGTGGTACAGAACTTGACCAAGAGGTCTTCAAACCCCATTCACTTAGATTCTATGGGTGCCCGATGCTGCTATTACTCCTCAATTTCTTTTATCCTAGCTGGTGGTAGAAGTAGGCTAAAGTTCTCATATTTCTTTACTTCTATCCTGTAGGACCTCTCCTACGTTCCTCTCTGCCATCATTAGAACCAGCACACCGATAGCCTCCTTTTAAAATGAGTAAACAGGCAGAGGTGTACACTTGCACAGAAGAATGGAGCATGGCTGTGCAATGGTCCTGGCCTGATAAGGCTCCGAAGCAGTTTCCAGTCACAGTAGTGGGACACAAGCTACTCCACAGGTAAAGGATAGGAGAAGTCCACGGTGGCAAGTAAGATCAACTTGACCTAATGAGCTAATTTTTCTGATAAAGTTGGAGTGTTCCACTAGAGCAAGATGCCTTGAGTCTTTGTTCCTCCCAACTTTATAACTTTATAATATCTGTTTTACTGTATGGGCAATGCCCCCTCACTCGTGATAGACTACTGGAACAACATGGTGATGTCTTGGATAATCTATAACAATAGTATGGAGTTTCTTCCAAGAAAAAACAAAAAGAGTTCGGGCAGATACTAGGGGAGCAAAAGGAGGTCTGCTCCCTTAGGAAAAAGAGTCCTACACACCTGAGGGGGTGTCATGCTTCATCACAGGGCGTGCACCTCGTCGGGCCAGTGCTGCAATGCCCTACAGGCACTCATAAGGGGGCTCTTTTTTTACAAAAGCTGTAAGTGAAGAGGGGGTGTGGGGTCCTTTTGTGTAAATTGATGTATAAAAGTGAATATGTAAAGGAAGGAGAATGTTAAAAAATGACTAAGTAGTCCTCTAAATCGGATTTTTTAATAGGAGAGTCTACTGGCCTGTTTAAAACGAGGGGCTATCACCCCACACAATGATCTATGATAGCTATTTAGTAAAAGGTCAACATGTTTCTTGCTGTTGGATAGTTGGCAATTCGCCAGGACAAAAGGTTCTCTTAATCTGCACAGTGATTGGAATCTAGTGATATCAAATGATGTCTAATCACAAAATGACCTAAATGTAGTGAGCTATTTGATACCTTAACATTGTTCCTTGTAAAAGGAGTGGCTGGCCTGTAAAAGAGAATAAAATCAAGATAAAAACCACCTACATATCACTAGTGGGGTGGTTGTATTATCATCTTGGTGTGGCATGCTTCAGAGCCATACAGCATGCTGCTATTAGTGGATGGCGCTTCAAGCACCGTGAAAAAGCAAGCCACACGACATGACAAATAAGTGACACCCTCTAAAACATTATCAGGTTATTAGATTTCATACACTGTGCTCAGAATGGGTATGGACTACCCAATTAAGGCAGTGATTTTGTCTCTTCCAGTAGGAGCAGTGAAAATGCTAATTTAGCATGCTAGAATTTAGAGAAGAAAATCAGATACAAAAGTTCATGGCAGAGGTCGAAAGCAGTGACCTGCATGTAAAAAAGGAAGTACTTACAAAGTCGAAGTGTGGACTCCATCCGACAACCTACCCCAAAACTGCTGCCTCTGGAGTGGAGGAGCAGGAATAAGGGTCATCTTCAGTGCCCCATCTGCAACAATTTGCAGGTGTGTAATTTGTTTATGTTGAATGGTACATCGAGACAGTGAAAAAGCTTTTGGTTGCATCGGTGCCATCTTAGGAGCTCTGAAGTGAACAGAATAGTTTAGTCGAAATACTCAGTGGGAGATGAATCGTGCCACAGGGGAAGTGCCCAATCACCGGTTGTAGATCCCATAAAGATCTTTGTTCAGTTCTTGTGGGATTGCGTGGACTAGTGTACACGAGCCTGTCTTCCAGACTGGAGGTGCGCCTGAAGGCAAACCGGGGTGGAGGTAATGATAGGTTCCCTGTTTGCAAGAGGTCCCAATGCTTTCTTATAATTTTGCGTATTCTGTTGTAATCAGGTGTGAAAGTGGTCACCCAAGTTAATATCTTCTCTTGTGGTCATGTGCATGTCTCCAATAAGGCTTCTCTGTTATTATTCCTGACACTTTTTTGCAGTTCTAATGTAGTTTGGTTGGTAATCCCTAGCCTCCAAACTGTTAGATAGCAGTTGTGCCTGTGTGTGAAAGTCTTGTGTGTTATTGAAGTTGCGGCGCAGTTGTTAGAACTGCCCGTAGGAAAGGTTATCCCTTAGTGATTTCAGGTGGCAGCTTCTGTACAGGAGAAAACTGTTGCAATCAATGCTTTTTTGTATATTCAGTAGTCTGTAGGCTATCCCCTCTGCGACAAATCATGAGGTCATGGAACGGGAGAAATGTTGCTGGAAAAGCGTAGGTAGGGGTTGAAGGTGTTGACCCAATCACAGACATTTTCACATGTTATCCTATCTCTTTTCCAGAAGATACGGATGTCTTCACTATATCAGCGCCAGAGTGAGATTTTGGTGCAGAAAGGGTGGGAGGCTCTTGGATAAGCCATGCAGACCTTGTTAACACTGGGATCAGGCAGTCTTACATACAAGGATTTGAGGCATATGGCATTCTTATCTATCTCTCTGTGACCTGGGAAACCCCTGTTTTTTAAGGTCTCTCTTATCTATAAATCCTTTATTTAGAAAATGACTTTTATGCTTTTTAGAAACTGTTCTGCGTTCAAATTCTGGACCACGTCTGATTGAGGACGTCATGGGAGTCAATGTTCAGATACTGAAAGTATTGTGTGTGGTGTGTTTGTGGCTATCCACGAATTAGATTCTACATTGGTATGGATGTTATTGGAGTCTTTTCGATAGACCCATTGGTGCTCATTCCAATTATTATTTAAAGTCTTGCTGTACGTGGATGACGGCATTTGGCTGCGGCGTCTCTGTTTGTATTTCAGCAAATATGTTCATCCAATGTTTGTTGACTTGGTGAATCTTTTTGTGGTGTTCACCTCATGAATATATTCATATTCAATTTTAAGGGTCTATTTCAACAGAATACCTTCATATGTAGAACCTCACTGGCTCTATCATCAGGCAACCTATACCTATTTCTAGACATTCTTTTGTCCGCACCAGGAGCATGCTAATAAGGCTGCAGTGACCAGGGCTGGATTACCCTCTCGTGGCTCTGCACATTGTAAACATGAGCTGGGCAGAGATACTTGTGAGAAGCCAGTGTTTGTTTATTGAAAGGCTATAATCTGGGCCAGCAGCAGATGGATAAGACTAGAGTGACCAGGGCTATATGTCCTTCTCACACCGTTACACACTATAAGCTTGAGACACTGTAAACATGAGCTGTGCAAAGATGCCTGCGAGGACCCAGACCCTGTTTATAAAAATGCTACAAGCTGTGCTCTCCAGTAGTCAGGGCTAGATGCCCCTCTTGCAACCCTGCACCCTTTAACACCTTGGCTGCTAGTGGTTTTCCCTTCCTGCGCTGACATTCCTTGAATCTCTCTATTCATGACGAGCTAAGCTCGTCATAAGCACAGCTCAACTGTGCCTCATGACGAGCTGAGCTCGTCATGAGCATGGAAGGGGTTAAACATCTGCTGTGCAGTGGCACGTGTCTAGTAGCAGCACCTGTAAATGGAAATGCTTTAGTCTGTCCCGGGAGGCAGACTGAAGGCTCCAGTAATCAGGGATGAATGACCCTCTCACAGGTCTGCACACGCTAAATATGAGCTGCGCTGAGGAGCCACTGAGACTATTCCCATTGGAGCAGGGTCAAGACTGGTTTGCATATGTCTGGGTCCAAACTGAGGTGGCATGGTGTTCAAAATAACAATGGACTGGGATACTGCCCCGAGGGATTACCAATGGCTGAAATTAATTCAAGCATCCCATCCATCACTTCTTTGTTTAATTTGGTTGTTGCCCTAAGTTGGATGAATATGCACAGATGTGAGTCCCCTGCATCTGTGTCACTGAAACCAAGCTATACCTGGCTGATGAGCCCAAACTAGGGCTAAACCAGTCATGGATTGCTTGTGTTCCAGTTCAGGAAGGAACTAGCCTGGCAGTCCGGGTTGGACTGGTCTGGTCCCTTTGGAGTAGGGTCATGACTGATTTGCATAGGCCTGGATCCAAACTTAGGCGGCATGGTGAGTGAAAAACGATGGATTGGGATTGGGCCCCAGTGATTGCCAGTGGCTAAGATTATTTAAAGCACTCCGTCCATTACCTTGCTGTTGCAGTCGATGCCCTAAGTGCGAAGGATATGCCCAAAGGTACACCCTGTGCTTACTGCGCCATTAGAATCAAGCTATACCCGACTGATGAGCCCTTGTCAAGGCGAAACCGGTCCTAGCTTGCTTGTATTCAAGCTGGACTGTTCCTATTGGAACAGGGCCAAGACTGATTAGCATATGGCTGGGTCCAAACTGAGGTGGCATTGTGGGCGAAAAATGATGGATTAGAATCTGGCCCAAACGATTGCAGTAGCTGAGATTAGTTTAAATATTACATTACATGTACACAATATTACATGCTGCAATTGACTCCCTAAGTGTGGTGGGTATGCCCAGTTTGGAGTCTTGTGATACTGTGCCACTGGATTTAAGCTATATGTGGCTGATGAGCCCTTATTAGGGCAAAACCGGTCCTAGGTTGCTTCCATTCTAGTTCAGGGAGGACTGGGATTGATAGTTCAGGATGGACTGTTCCTATTGGAGAAGGGTTTAGACCGATATACATATCGCTGGGTCCAAATTGAGGTCGCATGGTGTACATAATTACGATGGACTGGGATGGTGCCCCAGTGATTGTTAGTGGCTGAGATTAATTCAAGCATTCTATCACTTTAATGTATACTTTGGATTGTCACCCTGAGTGGGATAGGTATGCCCAGACGTGGGTCCACTGCACACTGTCGCTGGAACCAAGCTATACCTTGGTGATGAGCCATAACTAGGGCGAAACCAGTCCTTGGTTGTTTGTGTTCTGGTTCAAGGAGAACCTGGCCTGGCAGTTCGGGCTAGTCTGTCCCTTTTGCAGCAGGGTCAAGACTGATGATAAAAAATCCACCCGGGAAACTAAAGCTTCATTTTATGAGATCCGAATAAATAGGGCGACCAATGTTCAAAAGGAAACGTTCAAAATCCTGAAGGAACTAACTAAAAGAGCTCAGGATGCAGAAAGCAGCATAAACTGTGATACTTTCCAGAAATACTTTCTGGATAAAGTTGACACCATTATGCTCGAAATAAAAAGTATGGGGTACGGCCCAATCGAGCAGCAGACCACTCTAAACCCAGCTGCCAGCTGCCTATCATCATTTCCCCCTATGGACCCACTAATCCTCGAATTACTGATGAGGAAGACAAAATCTGGTTCCCCAGCAGATCCATGCCCCCCAAGAATTTTCTGCTTGGCACATCCTATTCTAGAGGACCATATCCTAGCCACACTAAATAAATCCTTGAGCACTGGCAGGCTCCCCACTAGCTTTAAAGAAGCTCGTGTAAGACCGCTGCTAAAGAAAGTGGGGGCAGATCCCAACGCCTTAAAAAACTATAGACCCATATCCCAGCTGCCTTTCCTGTCCAAAGTACTCGAGCAACATGTGCTAAAATCTCTGTCAAGCTTCCTGGAGCCTAACCACCTGCTCCATGAGAGGCAGGCAGGTTTCCACGCACATCACAGCACCGAGCTTGTCATGCTCTCGGTGCTGGACGAGCTCAGAAGGATGGCTGACAGTAAGAGACCGAGCGCCCTGATTCTGTTAGACCTATCAGCGGCGTTCGATACTGTCAGCCACACCCTTCTGCTGGACAGGCTGGCTGGGGTTGGGATTCAGGGCTTAGCTCTTCGGTGGCTGGAATCATTCCTATCTGGGAGAACCCAGAGAATCCAGATGGGAGATAGCATATCAGGAGTGGGAGGTCTGACTTGTGGTGTCCCCCAGGGCTCAGCACTATCCCCACTCCTGTTTAACCTATATCTGCAGCCTCTGATTAACAAACTAGCGGGGATGGGCTGTCGGGTGTTTAACTATGCCGACGACACAGCTGTTGCTGGGCATAGATGACACCGTACAAGCCCAGTCACACGCCCAGGACATACTCAGATACACAGTCCACTGGATGGCCACTAACCAGTTAAAAATCAACCCGGAAAAAACAGAGGTGCTGATAGTACCATCCAAGTGCTCCTCCTGGAGTGACATGTACTGGCCCCAGGAGCTGGGCCCAACTCCACAGCCAGCTGCCACAGTCAAAAGTCTTGGCATTAGGTTAGACAGTGCCCTTTCAATGACCAACCAGGTTTCCACCGTGGTTGGTACCTGCACTGGTCTTTTAAGACAGTTGCGCAAACTAGTTCCTCTCCTCTCCCAGTCGATGCTTCGCACAGTGGTTTCTGCCACCATAGTGTCAAGACTCGACTATGGAAATGCGCTCTACTTAGGCCTGCCAAAAATGCTAATAAACAGACTTCAGGTAGTCCAAAACGACGCCGCCAGACTCATTTTTAATCTCCCGAGGAGAGCGCATGCCTCTCCATTATTAAAGAGTCTACACTGGCTGCCAATCGGGCAGAGGTCCGTCTTTAAAAGCCTCTGTATAGCCCATAAAGCCATCTATGGGAAGGCCCCGGCTTACATCAAGGAACGGATTGAGACATATAGACCGGAAAGAAACCTCAGGTCTTCAGACGCACAACTCCTTGTATGCCCACGTTTCAAACTGGCCACAATGGGAGGGAGATCTTTCTCGGTCCTATTACCGAACCTTTGGAACGCCCTGCCTGAGGCACTCCGTAAGGAGGGTAACCTACTCCGCTTCAGGAAAGCCCTGAAAACCAACCTTTTCAGAACAGCACTCAGCTTAGCTTAAGTCCTGCCTCTTCCCTCCACCCTTTTTAGGTCTCGCCTGTCGATGCGCATGCGCATCGAGCTTGCGAGACTATGGGGGCTTAAACAGTCTTTAACCAACTTGCAAGGAATCGTGGCGATTCCTTGCAGTGCCCGTGAAATTCAAGTTCAATGCGCATGCGCATTGAGCTTAAAAGCGCGTGCACATGCCCCCAGCCGCCTGCCTTGCATGTATTTTCCCTCAGGCGCACTCCTCCCACACCCCCGCTCCGCCCCCTCCCCTGCCTGCCGTGTCGCATTTCTTAAGTTCCCTCAGCCGCACTCCAGGCCCCTGCTGCTTTCACACCCTCTCCCCGCTCCGCCCCCTCCCCTGCCCGCCGTGTCGCATTTCTCCTCCCCCCTCCCCTTCTCTGCCTTCCCTCCGTCTTTTTTTTTTTTTTACCCGCTCCGCCCCCTCCCCTGCCCGCCGTGTCGCATTTCTCCTCCCCCCTCCCCTTCTCTCTCTTCCCTTTTAAACTTGTTTGATGAAGTTGGCAGGTCTTCTTTTACACTTCTTGCACTTCTGCACGGTCAGCTCAGCTCTGCTCTTTTAGTAGCCACAGTTCACGACAGTTCATGCTCACCACAAGTGGGCTGCTCCTCCTATCGGCTACCACCCGCCCACTTGCTCGCCTGCCTGCCTCCCGGCAACAGCTCTAGCGCCTCTGCTTTGACTCTGTTTTGGGATCGGGGATCACACCAACAGCTAACGGATTGGGCTTCTTAGGCGCTTTCTTTGCCGTTCTCGGCGGTCCTCTTGACGAGGCACAGCGCGGATCAACTAATCTCAAGGAGCAGGTCGCTTGCCTATCCGTTGCTTCTACCTCCAATCCCAGCGTACTCGCAATATGTCACTTTTACAATTCGACAAGAATGTTTCTTAATTACATGAAAAACAAAGGATGCACGATTGGAGACGGTTTTCAAAATAAAATGTACCCAAACAAAATGTGTACCTTGAAAAAAAGAAGTAAGAAAATTACAGGATGTTTTTGAGATTGGGGATCACACCAAGAGCTAACGGATTGGGCTTCTTAGGCGCTTTCTTTGCCGTTCTCGGCGGTCCTCTTGACGAGGCACAGCGCGGATCAACTAATCTCAAGGAGCAGGTCGCTTGCCTATCCGTTGCTTCTACCTTCAATCCCAGCGTACTCGCAATATGTCACTTTTGGTGCCCAAAGTCTTTAGTAGGAACTAAGGACCTACTCTTAGGCAAGAAGTACAGTAAAAACAGTTCGCTTTACGTACAGTGGTTCCAATATAAACACGTCTACATGTTTACAAAATGTAACCATTGTGACCATTTACAATTCGACAAGAATGTTTCTTGATTACATGAAAAACAAAGGATGCACGATTGGAGACGGTTTTCAAAATAAAATGTACCCAAACAAAATGTGTAGCCTCACACACCCTCACCCTCACACACCGTCACACACCCTATGCCTCACACCCCCTCACTCACCCTCAGCCTCACACACACACCCCCTCAACATCACAGCCCATCACCCTCGCACACCCTGGCTCCCCTCACACCCCTCACAACACTCTCACACTCACTACACCTCACACACTCTCAGCCGCACACCCCCTCACTCACCCTCACACACACCACACCCCCTCACCCTCACACCCCCTCACACTCACACACCCTCACTCCCCTCACACCCTCACAACACTCTAACACTCACTACAACTCATACCCTCACCCACACACACACACTCAGCCACCCTCAGCCTCGCAACTTCTCACCATCAACACCCCTCACCCTCACACACCCTTACCCTCATCCCCTCACACTCATTCACCCTCACTCATCCTCACACCCCCTAACTCTCAGACTCACCCACTCACACACCCTCACATTCCTTAACTCACCCTCACACATCCTCACCCTCACACCGTCACACACCCACACTCCCTCACTCAACATCAAACACCCTCACTCACCCTCACACACCCTCACCATCACACACCGTCACACACACACTCAACATCACACCCCCTCACTCAACCTCACCATCACACACAGTCACACCACCTCACACCCCCTCACCCTCACACCCCTCACCCTCACACCCCTCACCCTCACACCCCTCACCCTCACACCACTCAAGCCACAGATGGGTGTGCGATGGGAGGACGCTCAGCTTGCAGGGCTGTGCTTCTTCCCCTGCTGCACTCTCCTGCTCTCTAGAGATGTGGCATAACAACAAAAGCTGCCATCAAAGTCACATAAATACAAATCATGTTGCATTCCAAATGCTATAGGTGTCACATTCACAAAAGTTAAAACTATTGGCGTTGTGAATGACAAAGCTATCAATTTAGCTATTTTTTTCAGTATCCTGGCTGTTATGTTCTGTGGTCAAAAGCGCCCTGAGGCCTGCAGGTGATTCGGCGCTATATAAACCCGCTATAACAATAACAATAACAATAACTGATTTGCATGTGGGTAGGTCCAAACTAAGGTGGCATGGTATGCAAAATAATGATGGATTAATATGTATCTAGAGTGATTACCAGTGGCTGAGATCAGTTCAAGCAATCCACCCATCACGTTTTTGCGTACTTTGAGGTGCCACTGAGAAGCAAGCGATTGTTTATAGAAATACCTTAGTTCGTGCTAGAGGTGGACTGATGAGACTCCAGTGACCATGGCTAAATGTCCCTGTTGCAGCCCTGTATACTGTAAACATGAACTATGCAGAGGTACCTGTGAGGACCTTTGCATAGTTTCGGTTTATAGAAATGCTATAGTCTGTACCAGTGGCAGACAGATAATGTTACAGTGACCAGGTCTGGATGTCCCTCCCATCTCTCTGAACCTTCATTGAAAAATACCTAAAATGATCACCCACATTAACTTCACCACCATAGGCGCACTACACCAACGTGGGCTACTTAGGGAAAACAAGCTTTTCACACCCCTGACAGATTTCCAAAATGTGGTACGGGAACTCCAGACTACACTATGGTAATGCGGTGCTTACTGGCACCCCAAAATCTCAAGTAGCTTCACTGAGGGCTATGCTCAACGCTGCCACTAGGCTAGTAACTGGAAAGAGTCGCTACGATCACATCACTCTCTCTAATCGTATTCAAGTGTCAACCTATTGAAACATGTTGTATCCTAAAGACAGCATGTATCACACACGCAGGACCCCATAATTACCAGGGTCAGAAATTCACATTGTCTGCTGGCAGTCGCTCACGGAGAAGCTCAAACTCTCTTCTCTTAGAACTCAACTGCCAAGATTAAAATAAGAGAGAACCTCTTCTCGCTACTTCGCTGGTAGTGCACCCAGGATATGGAACTCTTTACCACCAGAGATACGCACAAACTATCCACTCTGGTTTTCAAGAGTATGAAATATCTATTTGTCTGAAAGATACCTAATGTAATGAACAAGATGATTACTTCGGCGAAGGTTGACTAGAGCAATGCCATATCCGCTATATTTGTGGTAAACTTACCAATGTAACCTACTTGGACACAAGATGCCTGTGAGAAGCCGGCATCTGTTTACAGAAATGTGTTAGTCTGTGCCAGTGGAAGATTGATAAGATTCCGGTGACCAGGACTGGATGCCTTTCTCGCCTGCTTGCATACGCTAAACATGAACAGTGTAGAGCCACCTGTGAAGAACCAGCCTCTGTTTACAGAAAACCTTTCTTTGCCAAGAGTGGACAGATAAAACTGGTGACCAGGACTGGATGGTCCTCTCACAGCCCGGTACACTGTAAACATGAGCAGCGCAGAGGCACAGACGAGAAACCAACATCTACTTTAAGAAATGCTTCAGTCTGTGCCAGGGGCAGACCGACATGACTCTGGTGACTGGGACCAGATGTTCCTTTTCCAGCCCTGCACGTTAGAAACATAGCTGTGGTGCAGAGGTATCTCTTAGTAGCCAAGATCTGTTTATACAAAGTGCTTCAGTCCACGCCTGGGCAGACCGAAAACACTCAAGGGACCAGGCCTCAATATCTCTCTGCCTGCTCTGCACAATCTAAACATTAGCTGTGAGGAGGCATTGCTTGTTTACAAAAATGACAGGAAGATGCTCCAACAAGAGGTTTCATGCTAAACCCAACTTTAGAAACACGTTTAGCATTTCAAGTTGCTAACAAGGAGAAATGTAAACACTTACAGTGAAGTGGCCTACACCTGCAGAGGAGTGGCCACAGAAATTTAAAGCAGCCATGCCTGCTATTCTCCACTCCTGGTCCATATTTCTATACTTCGACTGCTCTTGAGCACAGCTACCCAACACAGCCATGTTTTTAAGACAAAGGGCTTATTTATGCTAGCTCTCACTCTTTTTCCGTACCCCTTTATACTGCTGTTCATTGTTCGAACAGTTGTTTCTGTAGCAGATTGGTATGGGATGGTTTTACTGTGGGTGGGGTTGTTTCTCTTTAATTTAGAGTTCTGTTGTGGAATCTTTACTCTCCGGTGTGGCATTCCAGACTCCAAAGAAGGTCAGTTGGAGCCTGGGACAGCTGCCGGTGGACATTGCATGCGGTCCTTTATCTTTCTCAGGAAATGAACATGTTCTAGTGGTGAACCCTGTGTTGCCTTTTTTTGCTCAACCTGATATATGATTATTTAAACCCTGCTCATTTGTGGAACAGCACCTTTGCTAGACAACAGTTTTCGCCTTACAATCATCAGGAAGCAATAATTACTCTGTTCTTCGAGGCAGTTGAGCTCGTTTGTCCGGATAAACTATGAAAGAGACATTTCCTTGTTAGGTCTCGTCCTGCGAAAGACTGCGCAGTCGAGCTTGCGAGATTTAATGAGATTCAGTAAGTTTCACTAGCGAAGTTAAGCCCTGCCCCTCTTTTCCATTGGCTGGTGTCACCGTTCATGCTAAACGGTGTCCAGCCATTGCAGAAGAGGTCCTAGTGACGATCTTCTTCCTCTTTTAGCCCCGCCCCTTTCAGACTGGATTCCTGGACTTACTGCGGTGGTAAAAGCTTTCTTATCTTCTTTATGGAGACATCTGTTTCGCCCCATAAAGAAGATAAGAAAGCTTTTACCACAGCAGCAAGTCATGCCGAGCCCGTCCAAGTGGGACGGCTCTAAAAGAGAAAAGGCTGTGTCATGGCGAGCCCTTGTTTGCCTGAGTAAAAAGGTTTGGAGTAAATACCATTTATCCCTTTGTCTTTTATACAGGCATCAACTGATGTGCCCTGGTGCAAACTCACTAGAGCATTCACAACGGGGAAGTGTGAAACGCCTCTGGCAGATTACCTAAAACTGTGTGCTGCACGTCGTTGCCTCCTACAGCAAAGCCCTGGCTCCGTGTGTGATTGTCACATATTGACAAATCTTGTACATCACTTTATCTGAAATTTTGTGTGGTTCTATTCATTGCTGTCTGGCCTTTTTTATTTGGTGAGAAGGTGTCAAACACTGGAGCATTTATGTGGCAGCTGCCGCTGACTTCTCTTTGAAAATGCGAATGAACAGACAAGTACTCGCGAGAAATATGCCACTAGTGTTTACAACAGCCACCGAAAAAAATACAGAGCGCTTAAAAAAGATACCGAGCGCTTATCGTTTCACACGTCTCACGCGGGTGCCATGCAGAGGTGATTAACAGTCCTCTGCCACCCTCTCGTGGCCTTCGAGTCTTTCTGCTGGTGTTGGTTGTAGACGTGATTTAGAGCGTCTGTTTCTAAACTATTCATTTACAGTTGGTCCTTACAGCAGAGCTCTTACATTGTTCCAGTTCCAACTTTATTCATTGGATTGTGGTAAATTTTATGTTGATATCTTAATTGCAGTAAAGCCATGAAAAGTAAATAGTGGCCATTGTCTCCTATCATGGGAAACATTGAGCTCGCTGCCTTGCAGTGTGCAGTCTGCTTATGTATACAAAGGGGTAGAGGGGGTGGGACGCACAGATATGCATGGAATATGTGGCAAATTACTGGTAGAGTGAGTCAGTCGTCTTATGAGGATGTGGAACAGGAACTAAGGAATGCATTATTCCATGCAGCTTCAATCAGAGGTCTCACGTTTTCCAGTACAATGCTAAAATAGCTCATCTACTTCGGATTTTTTTATTTTCGCATTCTGGGGCCCTGTTTCCCCTACATTTAAAATCAAGACTACGAGTCCCAGAATGCAAAGCAAAATCCGGGATTCGCTCATCTAGTCATGCAAGAACTCAAGAAACTTGAGATCTCAATTTGTGTAAATGACCTACAAAGAAGTTTATATAACAACCGTTTAGGACTATTTTACTCCCTACGATTATACTCACAACAAAAACAGGAAGTTTATAGTTTGTCAGATAACTTTAGGGAGTCGGATCACACTCTACTACACTCTCTACTACACACTCACTACTCTCTACTACACACTCATTACTCTACTACACACTCTATACTACTCTACTATTCTCTACTACTCACTCTATACTACCCACTCTCTACAACACACTCTCTACTACTCTACTACTCGCTCTACTACTCTCTACTACACACTGTCTTCTACACACTATCTACTACACTCTACTACACGCTCTCTACTACTCACTCTCTACTACTCACTCTACTACACACTGTCTACTACACACTCACCACTACACACTCACTACTCTACTACACTACTACTCAGTACTATTCTCTACTACTCACTCTATACTACACACTTTCTACTACACACTCTACTCTCTATTATACACTACTACACACTACTACTCTACTACACACTCTACTAAACACTCTACTACACACTCACTAATACACACTCTCTACTACACACTCTCTACTACTCACTCTTACTACTCTGCTACTCTCTACTACTCACTCTCTACTACACACTGCTACTCTACTACACACTATACTACACGCTCTCTACTATACACTCTCCACTACACACTCTCCACTACACACTCTCTACTACACACTCTCTACTACACACTCTCTACTACAAACTCTCTACTACAAACTCTCTACTACTCTACTACACAATTTCCACTACTTACTCTACTACTCTCTACTACACACTTTCTACTTCTATACTACACAATCTCTACTACTCACTATACTAATCTCTACTACACTCACTACTACTACTACACTCTACTATTCTCTACTACTCACTCTATACTACACACTCTCTACTGCACACTCACTACTCTACTGCACACTCTACTACACACTCTCTACTACTCTGCTACTCAATCTCTACTACTTACTCTACTACTCTCTACTTCACACTCTACTACATACTCTCTACTACTCACTCTCTACTACACTCTACTACACACTCTCTACTACACACGCTACTACTCTCTACTACACACTCTTACGAGACATGAGGGCACAAGGTCATGAAGAGGGGTAGAGGGGGTGGGACGCACAGATATGCATGGAATATGTGGCAAATTACTGGTAGAGTGAGTCAGGCGTCTTATAATGATGTGGTACAGGAACTAAGGAATGCATTATTCCATGCAGCTTCAATCAGAGGTCTCACGTTTTCCAGTACAATGCTAAAATAGCTCATCTACTTCGGATTTTTTTATTTTCGCATTCTGGGATCCTGTTTCCCCTACATTTAAAATCAAGACTACGAGTCCCAGAATGCAAAGCAAAATCCGGGATTCGCTCATCTAGTCATGCAAGAACTCAAGAAACTTGAGATCTCAATTTGTGTAAATGACCTACAAAGAAGTTTATATAACAACCGTTTAGGACTATTTTACTCCCTACGATTATACTCACAACAAAAACAGGAAGTTTATAGTTTGTCAGATAACTTTAGGGAGTCGGATCACACTCTACTACACTCTCTACTACACACTCACTACTCTCTACTACACACTCATTACTCTACTACACACTCTATACTACTCTACTATTCTCTACTACTCACTCTATACTACCCACTCTCTACAACACACTCTCTACTACTCTACTACTCACTCTACTACTCTCTACTACACACTGTCTTCTACACACTATCTACTACACTCTACTACACGCTCTCTACTACTCACTCTCTACTACTCACTCTACTACACACTGTCTACTACACACTCACCACTACACACTCACTACTCTACTACACTACTACTCAGTACTATTCTCTACTACTCACTCTATACTACACACTTTCTACTACACACTCTACTCTCTATTATACACTACTACACACTACTACTCTACTACACACTCTACTAAACACTCTACTACACACTCACTAATACACACTCTCTACTACACACTCTCTACTACTCACTCTTACTACTCTGCTACTCTCTACTACTCACTCTCTACTACACACTGCTACTCTACTACACGCTATACTACACGCTCTCTACTATACACTCTCCACTACACACTCTCTACTACACACTCTCTACTACACACTCTCTACTACACACTCTCTACTACAAACTCTCTACTACAAACTCTCTACTACTCTACTACACAATTTCCACTACTTACTCTACTACTCTCTACTACACACTTTCTACTTCTATACTACACAATCTCGACTACTCACTATACTAATCTCTACTACACTCACTACTACTACTACACTCTACTATTCTCTACTACTCACTCTATACTACACACTCTCTACTGCACACTCACTACTCTACTACACACTCTACTACACACTCTCTACTACTCTGCTACTCAATCTCTACTACTTACTCTACTACTCTCTACTTCACACTCTACTACATACTCTCTACTACTCACTCTCTACTACACTCTACTACACACTCTCTACTACACACGCTACTACTCTCTACTACACACTCTTACGAGACATGAGGGCATAAGGTCATGAAGAGGGGTCGGGGCTTTGGGCTGAGATCTGACCCCCAACATCCCTCCCCCCAAAACAAAAGCTTCTGAAGCTACCACTAATGCTCTGGGGAGTATGTAAAAAAAAAATACCCATGAAACGCAGCAGCGCCTACCTTCCAGATATGAGGTGGAAACTCACATCCCACATCCCACAACCCACACCTGCAGTGTGAGAGACAGCAGTGTGTATGAGAGACAAAGTGTGAGAGACAGCATTGTGTGTGGGAAAGACAGCAGTGTGTGTGAGAGAGACAGAAGTGTGAGAGACAGCATATGTGTGTTCTAGGGAGAGACAGCAGTGTGAGAGACATATTAATTATGTTTTGGTTTTTGAAGCATAAATAAAACGCATTGTTATTTGCAATGTCAATAGCTCAAACTCGCTTAAATATGCGACCTATTGCATTACAAATGCAATAGGTCTCGGATTTGCGAGAGATTAAGCTGTTGGCATTGTAAATGACAATGCCATTTATTTATCTGTTTTCAAAAAGAAAACATAAATAAAAATGTTGTCATTTACAATGCCAATAGCTCAAACTTTTGCAAAGGCGAGACCGTTACATTGTAAATGCTTGTTTTTAATTAATTTTTTCAGCTGCGTCTGCGTACCGTGAGGTGAAGCGCGAGCTCTTCCCTTTCAACTGAGTCCAGTGCCTGTTGCCATGCGTGCTTCTAAGGGGCCTGTGCACACGCTGCTACGTGATCCGGAAAAGAGCGTGGGCAGCATGAGAGAATACCTTCTTGGCGTTCCAGCCACAACACGCCCTGATACGGTGCCCATGTATCTCAGAATGGACGTGGCGCTGATAATAAGTCATTTTAAAGTTATGACAGGAAAGAATTACAAGTACCCACTGTTCTACATTTGAACTTAGCCTCCAGGTCTGCTTTGATACTGTTTTAAAAGCTGTCTTTTTATCCGTCCTGCAACTCATCTCCTCATTGGTGGCCTAATCATTTATCCCTATTAGATATTTCCATTGCCAAGAGAAAAAGTGCTCAAACTTGGGAAAACAGCTACAGCACTGTCCCTGTCATTATTATTATATTTTATATGACATTTCAAATGATGTCCATTTGATTTTCCATCAGTTGGCTCCTTTTAGTCTCTATGTTATGTTTAACATGCAAAATATAAATAAGGCTTCAGCATTTTTACCTGAACCTGGTGTACACAGACTGAAATGGTATTAATGGTACAACAAATGTGTTAAGTTACTTGATAGTCATTGATGGGATTAAGTACCACTCTATAAGGAAACTAGCATTGTTGTATAATTGTTTAGGGTCTGAGGATCAAAGAATTTGAGATCATTTGCCGGCGCCCTTGCCTTAGTGTGACCAGACGTCCCGGTATCCCCGGACAGTCACGGTTTTCATAGGACGGTGCCGGTGAACCTACGCTTTTGTTAATTTTAAATTAATGTCCCGGAGTTTGGGAGAAAGGTAAGGTTAATCTTAATCAGAAGTGAAAGGTATGCTCTCCTTTCACGTGCACCTCTAAAGTCTTAAATAATTAAAGAATTGTATTGGTTTCTGCCCAGTAGCACAAGAGAAGATCCGCTGCCTGCACCCAGCAGCAGAGAGACAGAGTAGGGAGGCGTATATATATGACAAGACCTCCACCCCGATACATGCTACTGGGGGAGGGCAGACTAGATATAAAAGTGCAACTAAAGGCTTTAGTCATACTTTAATGCCTGACCTGTCCCGGTTTTTGCTTCTAAACATCTGGTCACCCCACCTTGGCTTCAACTTCTCAAAAGTGAGGTTTTTATGGTAACACAGTCAATACTTAATAAAACTTACCTGAAGTGTAAGAAGGTTAGTCATTTAGTGTGTAAACATTTTCAAAAAGTTGTTCTTCTGTCTGAACAAGGAGATGCTTTTAAAATAGGGTATGAGTTGAATGTAAGTACTGGCAGAATGGTATTGTCCATCAACATGGTGTGACTTCGAGACTTCGCAATAAAAGTTGTGACCTACATGTAACATTAATATCGGCGAAGTTAATGCTGAAGTTACCATCGATTTGGGCTCACAAATCACCATTGTTAAGGTTCAGTTATACTTGAAAGAATGGAATCAGATAGGACTCTCTTCTCCTGTTATTCAACAGGTAGCATTCAGAGTTTCAACATTGACATGATAGACTATTTTCTAAAATACATTAATTTATATGGTAAAGAAATGGTCAATGTTCTTGGGAGGAGAGATCAAGGATCATATGGGATGGTGTTAAGGCCTGGTAATGATTGCTCCATATAACTTGTTGATGTTAAGTATTCTGATGAGACCTTGTTGGATCAGTTGCTTGGTGCTCATCAGACACTGTTTGAGGACAAACCGGGAGACATTAAGGGATTAAACATACAATTGTTTTGAAATCTGGAGCCATCCCTGTATCACAGAAGATGAGAGACATACTGTTGTGCATTAGGAGTCAATTGAAAGAGCATATGGACAAGCTTTGTTCAGAAAATGTCACAGAACCAGTTGACCTTTCTCAATGGATTTCTCCTATATTTGTAGCCAAGGAGAAAATGGGGGGTTTAAGACTTTGTATAGACCTTTGGTCTTCGAATAAAAAAGTTTTGGTGGATTGTTTTCCCTTGCCCAAGATCCAGAAAATGTTTAGTCAGCTAGGGCGAGAGAATTTTTTTCCCACCTTGGACTAGAGAAGAGTCTATCACCAAGTGTAGGTTAGCCAAGATTCTTGAGCTTTGATGGCATTTTATGTTCTCTTTGGGGCTATTAGGTTTCTTTGCATGCTGTTCGGCCTAGCCTAAGCTGCATCATTCTTTCAGAAATTGAGGTTTAGCGAGTTTGGTTTAATGCAAAATGTGTTGGCTTCTCAGGACAATATCCTGGTACTGTCTGAGATAGAGGAAAATCATTTGACGCTGTTAAGTAAAGTACTGAGAAATTTATAAGCACATCGCGTTAGGGTACAAAACGAAAAGTGCCAATTCATGGTGAAAGAAATCGAATCTAGTTCATTGTATTAAACCTAAGACTGATTTGGTAGAAGTCATTAGAAACTGCCTAACCTCGGTGGACAAGCACCAGTTATGATCCTTTCTCTGATTATGTGGATACTATTCCAGAATTGTTAATAATTTAGCTTTGCAAACTGAGTCTTTGAGGATATTGCTGAAGGGAAGGGTGAAGTATGTGTGGGGTGTTGAGGAAGCACTTGAATTTCAATCTCTTAAAAATGTAATTATTAATGCCCATGCTCTACAAGCTTTTAATGAATATGTTAATTCAATTATTACAGTGGATGTTAGTGGGTTAGGACTGGGGGCAGTTTTAACGCCAGATGGTTGTGAGAACACTGCCCTTTGTCTTGAGAAGTCTGTGAAATTCTGAACATCATTCCAGTACCATAGAGAGCGAAGCGTTGGTGTGTGTGGGCCACCAATTATTAGTACATTTCTGAAAGAAGCTTCAATAAAGCTAGCCCTAGACTAGTTAGGTTATTTCCCAGAATGTACAAACTTAACCCATCTGGGACTCTCCAGGAACCCCAGAATGCCTTAAAGACATACTTGCTCTTCCATTAAAAAGGGCCAACATAAATTACTGGGGGCAAATACTAAATGGATCGAATCTAAAAACATGGTCAGAGCTACAAGAGTTGACAAACAACACGCTATCTAAATTCAAATTCTATCAAATTCTAAGCTGGTCAAAGACTTTACCCAGCATAAACAATGATAGTGAAAAAGTGGAAAAGGAAATGGTTGTAACAACACAAATACCAAAAGAAGTAGCGAAATGGTACTGGACTCTGATAAAGGCCAATGACACAAACCCCAATACAGAAATGCAAATTTGGGGGAAAGACCTACCAATAGCAGACTTAGACCTAATTTGGGAAAAATCCGTGACGAAATGCTGGTCAACTCTGAAATCCGCGGCCTTGAAAAGGAATCACTTGTACACAATCCACAGGGCATACTGGACACCAAGAAAGCTCTCCAAATTTAAGAACGCAGGAATAAAGAAATGTTCAAAATGTGGAGAAGAAAGAGCAGACGACATCCATATGTTCAAAAACTGCCCCCAACTGGAAGAATTTTGGGACCAAGTTGGTAAGACCCTGAGCACTATCCTGACCAAGCAACTAACCGTAAGTACAACTCTTGTCCTCTTTGGGATTATAGACCCAGGAAACAAAGGGGGGCTCACTAAAGGGCAAGAAAATCTCCTTTTTGTATTAATAGCTCTTGCAAGGAGAGAAATTTGTATTAAATGGATAGGGTCCTCTAGCCCAACTCATGCAGAATGGTTGAACTCGGCCATAAGAACAAATAAACTAGATCGGAAAGGAAATGCAAGCAAGAGATTCCAGTTCTGGGAAAGTTTTGAAAGTTTCTTAAACCCCACATAAGATCTAAATACTAGTCCAATGATTAACGCGATACATCTTCTGGTGGACAAGTATGGTACTTGCCGAGTAGTCAAGCTGACTAGCTCCCCTCGCTCCAAACCAGAGACAATGGTATGTAACGGGTAAAGGAAACTCCTCTAAATCAATAAGAGGAAGATAAAACTCCCCAGGCAAGAGAGAATGAGGGGCAGTTTCGGAAAGTAACCAGAGGTAGACACCTGATACTCCGTAATCACACAGATATCGCAAGATGAGGACAAAAAAAAAGAAAAAAAGAAATTCTGAACATCATTCCAGTACCATAGAGAGCGAAGCGTTGGTGTGTGTGGGCCACCAATTATTAGTACATTTCTGAAAGAAGCTTCAATAAAGCTAGCCCTAGACTAGTTAGGTTATTTCCCAGAATGTACAAGCTTAACTTCAAGTTGAGACACATTCCTAGTGGAAAGAATTCCAGGGCAGATTTTTTGTCAAGATAGCTTTCATCAATAGCATCTGATGATCAGAATGTGGAGAATGTGAAATGTGTTGTGGGGCTGATCGATGGTGTGATGATTTTGGGAAATGTGATCACTTTGCAAGAATGAGAGTGTTGCTGTGAAAGTGATGTTTGTCAGTCCAGGTTGAGGAGGTATATTTCTGATGGCTGACCCAGAGAAAACAGTGTGGATAAGGAATGTGTTCCATTTTCCAAAGTGAAAGATGAACTGTCCATAGAGGGTAATTTGATTTTGAGGAGTAGTCTGTTAATTCCTTCTTTGGAGTTGAGATATTGTCTGGTTGAATTTGTGCATCATGGACATGTAGGCTGGACTGGTATGAAGAAGAGGTTGCATTATTAATATTGATGGCCAGACATGAATACAGAGGTGGATGTGTTTGTTGTACTTTCAATGTTCCTCTGTCACCTGTTGAATTTCCCACGTTGTCTTGGGAGAAATTGGGTATAGATTTTATTGGACCAATGAACTTTTTAAAGGAAATTTTCAGATATGAGTTAGTGTTGGTAGACTATCACTCTTAAGTGGGTCTAATGTACATTTTTTAAAGGACCTAACACATGTGTTGTTATGGAGTTTCTAAAGTCTCTATTTTGAAGCAAGGATATGTTCAAGTGTATGGTGACTGATAATGGAATGCGGTTTAAATCTCATGCTATGAATTGTTTTTGTCATCTTTGGGGATTAAATATTTGACTGTGGCTTTGTATAGCTCACAAAGACATTGGATGGTGGAGAGAGTAAATCCGATGTTGAAAGATACCAAACAGCTGGTGGAGTCTTCTAGTTCCAATGTTGTTGATGCACTGATGGAAAGGGTTAGGTGTTATCACAGTTCTCCCCATTCCACTATGGGGTTAGCCACGTTTTTGCTGAGGGGAGGCACTCTCCCAACGAATTGGCCCTAGTATGTTTGTATAGAGGATAGATTTGGGAAACAAGAAGCCCGATTTAAGAGAAGGTTACCAGAGAGTCACTGGTGCTCAAACTCAATCCAAAGAAAGATGTCATTTCCTAAAAAGGTGAAGGTAACGGAGCTCCAGGTGGGGTCTGGGTAAATAAAAGAAGACCTCAATGTTCTAAGAAAGGTAACCCAAACTTTTACCCTAGCACTCATTTGATTCAGGCATCTAAACATGCAGTTTTGATGGAGAATGGAAAATGGTGGAACAAGAGATGTGAGGAAAAACTCAGAGGCAGTGAAAGTAAAGCAAGTTAAAGTCTGTATAATTCAAGGAGCTGATGGCTTGACTTTGGAGGGGTGAATCACAATTCTTCGATGGTTGAGATCACAGGCTCAAAGGGTGAAGGTGATTGCACGTTACATTAAAGATCACTTGACTGCCTTTTATCATTCAAGAGAGAACAGTTTAGTTCAAAGGTTCAACTAAGTATTGAGAGGTTGCTTACAATTGTCAGCAGGAAATGGAATGAAGTGGGAGGAAGAACAGAATTTTTTTGGGAGCTATCGCACTACATCGCATTCAACACTAGTGAAACACTTTGTTTTGTTGCAGGGAAGGAAACTAAACATTCTTTTTGGCTGAAGGATGAGGAGAGACGTACAGAATGACAATGTTGAAACCGATGTAGCAGAACGTACAAAAAAAGAAGAATTTGTGAGTTCAAGGCTGGTGACTGGTGCATGTCAAAGTGGGTGGTATTGTACCAAAGGGACACAAAGTTTGTTGAATCCAAAAAGATACAACGTGTTCTTTGTTATATAGTGAATTTGGAAAATGGAGAGAAATGGAACATTCAAAGATTGGTTCATTTTGTAAGAAAAGATGAAATATCCTAAACTGCGTGGTCAGGATATACCTCACGGGGGGCGTGGCTTGGCGCCCGGCGAGGTCGGAAGCGCAGATGTGAGCGCTCCCGGTCGCTTGGGGTTTTCGCCACCTTCAGTGCTGTCCCTGCACCTGCAAGACGACTTTTTCATGATCGGACACTGAAGCGGACGCATAGCTTCCATTTGGAGCCCCTCTCGAGCGCCGGAATGCCCGTTTTTGGTGTTTTTATGGCGGACGCGGCTGAGTAAAAGTCGCGCCCGCCATTTTGTTTTTTTTTTCTTCCTTCCTCTCAGCGCGGACTGCGGCGCTCACGCTTCAGAACGGTGCGACTCTGCCACGGAGCCCTGCATGACGTTATGCCTTCCAATTGAGGTATTCCCTGCTCCTGTACTTCCTCACCACGAACGCATGCCCTATGCTGCCTCTTACGGACTTCCAGTGCATTTAATTCGCTTCTGTGTCTCCTGGGCGGCCATTTTGAATGAATGGATTGCTGTCTCCTCAGCTACTCGGCAGGTGCACTCAGACATTGTTAATGTTATGCCAATAAGCGCTGTTCTTTCTCCTGCTCGCACTTCTGACAATATTTACTATTTGGGGCAGCTTTGAGCAAGGTTTTTACTCGCTTTCCTTCAAATTGCTCCCCTTGCACTCATGATGTCTTCTCCTTGACGGACTTCCTCTGCTCTACAAAGTGCCACTTCTCTATATCCCATCAACAAGGTGGCTCTTGGCTCTCGGCTCTCGACATCATTCTCTTAACTCCTTAAATTAAAGGATTGGTGGCTGCTTCACCTACCCTCTTTACTTCAGTACATACCTGCATTTTGCGCAGTTTTTCATTCACAAACTTCTACGCATACTCCTCACTGCCTCTGGTCTTATACTGGATAATATTGTTCTTCACCTTTATGGAAAGAAAGGCACTCTCTCGCACCTCCAAGCCTCCTCGACGTGTCTTCATTAAAAACTCTAAAGTCTTCTCAGCGTTGGCGCACCTAGAGGCCTCCCAGGAGTTTACCACTCAAATGTCGCAGTCCAACACGGAGCGGCCCATCCAACCTCCAGGGAAAGTCACGTCAAAACGCCTAAAAAAGGATCCTCCATCGCCAACGGGGTCCACATCGGCTGTCTCCATGGAGCTGTTACTGGAAGAAATTCGAGCCCTCAGACCCTTCATGGAGGAAACTAATTCTAAATTGCAGGTTCTAACTGACAATTGGTCTCAGATGGACGCCAGAGTAACCACAGTAGAACATTCCTTGACCGCTTTGCAAGAGTCATCCTCCAAAGTAACACACATGCAATCTCAAGTTACGTCTCTTCAAAAGCAGGTCGAGGAGTTGGAGAATCGTAACAGGCGCAACAACCTCCGCCTTTACGGCCTGGCGGAAAATTCTGAGGGGACTGATCCCATCGCCTTCTTCAAATCGTTTCTACCCAAACTTCTCCATCTACCTGAGGACACCACGCTTAACATTCAGCGTGCACACCGGTTGGGACGCCTTCCTTCTACTTCCTCTCCTTCTTCACGTCCAAGGGGTGTCATCATGTACTTTTTAGAATATACTGACCTCCTCAAAGTTATTTCAGCAGCTCGTGCCTCACCTCGCTTACAATGGTCTGGTTCCAATCTTTTCTTTGCGCAGGATTACGCAAAAGCCACAGCTACTCGCCGCAAGGCCTTTTTGGACATGCAACCAGAACTTCGCGCCCTTGGAGCCAGATACGGTCTTTTTCATCCTTGCTTATTCAGAGTAACCTACAAAAACAAAACTACGACATATGAAGATCCTGTTCGCCTACGGAGCTTTTTGAATGCAACTCAAGCCTCCGATATGGACTTCTCCAGCTCCTCGTCAGCCTTTCCGCCATGATTTCGGCGTGCTGAAGCATTGAAGTTTCATTCATTCTGCATGCTTGTCGTGCTTGGTTGCATGTATTTTTGTCTGTTTCTGCCATGTTTCTCGGCGGTTCTTGTTCTCATGTTCTCTTGCTCTTCCCCTCACATTGCTTTCTTTTATCCTTCTTCGTTAGTTAGTACTGTTCATTGCCGTCTACTTACGTGCCTTTCTGTCACTCTTTATTGTTGAGTTCGCACCTTCTCTCCTTTGTCTCATTCATTATTGTTCTTTCTCCCCTTGCCTTGCAGGTTTTTCGATATATGTGGCGTTAATCCCCCGACCTGTTGGTTCGTTTGCACTGGACGCTTGCCTCCTCTGCCTGGTGCTCCCCCCTCACTCATCTTCTCGCGTACCCCTCCCCTGGTGATCAACCCTCCCCATCTCTACCCTCCGTAAGTATGTTGTCCCTATCTTCCCGGTTCCTCGCCTCCCTCTTTGTATCTTTTTCACTTCTATGCTCTCCGATTTTTCATGTTGTACAGGTGTCTCTCTCTCTTGGTTTTCGAACACTCTTCTATGACTGTCTTCTGCATATCATTCTAACTACTTCTTGGACTACTTCATCCTTTTCACTACACAATTCCCTTCTACATTCCTTTCCTTCACTCTTTTTCTCCCTTACTCATCCTTCTACTCTTTATTATACTACGCTGATTTTCACCGATTCCCTTATCCTTCATGGCTTTATATGCTTTTCTTACTTCTCTGGGTCCCTTTCGAATTTTCTTATCTTCTTCTGCTTTTCTTCTTTTTCTTCCCTCCTCTTTGATATGAAATGTCTCTTAAAATAATCACCTGGAATGTTAAGGGTATCAACTCACCTATCAAACGACAACGAATTTTGTCTCATCTTTCACGTTTAAATGTGGACATTGCTTTTTTGCAAGAAACCCATTTGTCTGCTGAAGAATCTGTTAAGTTGAAAAGAAGTTGGGTGGGTGATGTTTATTTTTCCCCTGGGGATGGCAAACGCAATGGAGTTGCTATTTTATGTCACAAAGCTCTCTCTCCTTCTATGATTACTCAAGAGTCAGATACTGAGGGCCGATGGACTTACGTTAAACTCTCCATTAAGAATGTTCCAATTTCTCTTCTTAATGTTTATGCCCCTACCACTGGAGATCCCACCTTTTGGCATTCATTTTCCCAGCATGTCACCAGATTCATTGATGACAATTTCATTTTAGCGGGAGACTGCAATCAGCCCTTAGATCCCTTCTTAGACAGAAACTCCAAAGCACATTTTATTCCCAACAAACCTCACAAATTCTTCTCCCAAACCATCTCCCAACATAAACTCACTGATGCTTGGCATCTTTGTAACCCAAGTCTCCAAGAATTTACCTTCTACTCCCCATGTCATCATTCCCAATCTCGAATCGATTACATTTTTGTTACCCACAATATTGCCCAGACTCTCTCTTACGCAGAAATAGGCCCAATTTTACTTTCTGACCATGCCCCTACATTAGTTCAATTGGACCTTTTGCCCAAATCAACAGGCCCGAAACGTTGGCGTTTTAACAATTCTCTTCTCCTGGACCCCAAATTTACTACCGCCTTCACCTCCTTCACTCATGAATTCTTTGCCCTAAACGACAACTCTCCTGTTCCCAAACACACTATATGGGATGCTTTTAAAGCAGCAGTGAGAGACTTTATCATTGGCTATGTTGCTAAAAAACGTAGATTTGCTCGAGAAGCTACCAGAACCATCCTCCTAGACATTAAGAAATTGGAGCATTCTTATTTTACCTCCCGCTCACAGCAAACTCTAACTGCCCTTATCAACGCTAAGATGAATTTTAACAAAAAATCCACAGATGATGCATCATTGTATTTATTAAAGTCTAGTGCCAAGTTTTATGGGGGCAAAAACAAAGCTGGCAAAATCCTGGCTAATTATTTGAAGGTGAAACATAACAAATTAAACATTGAATCTATCTACGACACTGACTTGAACCTTAAACACACAGACGCAGACATTCTCACTACATTCTCCACTTTCTATGAAACCTTATATTCTTCTGAAACTCACCCATCTCCCCATTCACTGGACACATTTTTTTCCACTATACAAAAACCATCGCACTTTCCACTTGACCTTTCTCAATTGGAACGCGATATATCCCAGCAAGAATTACTTAAAGCACTTCAAACACTCCAAAAAGACAAAGCCCCTGGGCCTGACGGCTTCACTGTAGAATTCTTTCTCCACTTCTCAAAGCTTCTTATACCCAGACTCCATTCTCTTATTGGCACTTTCCTCTCCTTGGGTTCTTCCTCGGGCTCCTTCTCAGACGCCCATATCTGCCTCATACCCAAGGAGGGGAAGGATCCTCAATATTGCAAAAATTACAGGCCGATCTCTCTGGTCAATATTGATTACAAAATTTTCGCAAAATCTCTTGCAGTACGACTCGACCTTCTCCTCCCAGACTTGTTGGGTGAAGAACAGTCCGGCTTTGTCAAAGGCCGATTCATCACGGACAACACCAGACTCCTATTTAACATTCTCTCTAAATCCCGCCCTTTACCTCACCCTCTTGCGGCCATTGCTTTGGACGCTGAAAAGGCGTTTGATAGGGTTGAGTGGACTTACTTGTTTCATACCCTCCAATGGTTTGGTTTTGGTCCTCTTTTTATATCTTTAATTTCACTGCTTTACTCCAACCCACGAGCAGCGGTTTGCGCCAATGGTCAAATCTCTTCATTTTTTGATTTAAAAAGAGGCGTTCGTCAAGGTTGTCCCTTATCCCCCTTCCTTTTTAACTTGGCTTTAGAACCCTTCCTCTCCAAGCTTCGCCAGAACCTCTCCATCCATGGTTACCAATTATCGGATTCCCACATCAAACTAGCTGCTTATGCAGATGACATTCTGTTATTTGTTTCCAACCCCTCTCTCTCCATTCCTGCTTTTCTTACCGAAGTCCATACTTACTCCCAAATCTCTGGTTATAAACTTAATAATGACAAATGCGAGATCCTCCCTTTAACCAAATTTACCTTTAAACCAGATTTTGCCGCCTCCAACTTCACGTGGAAACCTTCCCATATCAAATACCTTGGCATGCATGTTGCCCCCACCATCCCGGATACTGTTTCCCTGTGTATGTCCAAATGTGTTCAAAAATTGACGGATCTCACGTCCAAATGGCATCCCCTTTACCTCTCCTGGTGGGGTCGCCTAGACACTATAAAAATGATGCTATCCCCTATTGTTTTATACACGCTCTCTAATATCCCGGTCCCCATCCCATCCAAATTTTTCAAACAGATTAACTCCATTCTAATCTCCTTTCTCTGGAACAAAAAGAAACCACGAATGTCCTTGGCGCGCTTGATTCGCCCTAAATCGGAGGGTGGGGTTAACTTCCCTGATTTCCCCGCCTATCACAAAGCATTCCAATTAAGACAAGCCTCTTTTTGGCTCCAAGATCCTGATACCCCATGCCCATTGTGGGCCAAACTCGAACGCCTTCTTCTCTCTCCCTTTTCTTTTTCCGAATACCTCTCCTTCTCTCGCAAACCCGCATCTGTCTCTACTCCGATCCATAAGTTTACCACAAAAATACTCCTCTCTTCCTCTCATTCACCCCCCACCACTATTACAGATTTCCTATCCTCCCCCATATGGCATAACACTTCCTTACTCATCCGAGATAGACCCTTTTTCTGGAAATCTTGGCATACTCGAGGTCTGCAATGGATTTCCCAACTTTTCTCTAACTCCTCTTTCTTATCTTTTCATGAACTTCGCACCCTTTATGACTTACCCGCCTCCTCTGCACGTCAGTATCAATCCCTTAAAAACACGGTTTTATTGAAATACGGTCTCCTCACTCAGCCCAACCCTTCTTCTCCCACATCCACTCTCACCTCCTCACTCCACTTCTTCTTACGCACTGCCCCAAGAGCCACCGCTATTTATAAATACCTTCACGCCAGTGAGACTCCAAGACCTAAGTCCAAAGTCGAGGAGTCCTGGGAGCATGATTTATCTGTCTCTTGGTCAGTTCCCTTCTGGGACAAAATCTGGACCAAACTCCGCAAATCTTCAAGGGCAGCAACACTCACTCAGACATTGTTTTTTATTTATAACAGACTCCTCTTCACACCTTCTGACCTGCACAAACGCTTTCCTAATACTCCTCACACATGCTGGTCTTGCTCATCTCCACAAGCTGACTTACTCCACATGTTATTTTTATGCACTCACGTTCGTAGTTTTTGGTTGCAGGTTTGGGCTCAAATCAATGTGATTTTCCACACCTCCATCCCTTTCTCCCACACACATATTTTTATGGGTAGCCTTTCCCCTTGCTGGGATGCTGTTGACTTGAAACCCCAAATTGTTGACCTCTTACTTGCTGCTGCTTTCCAACAATTAACAGTTAACTGGAAGGATTTCTCCAAAATTTCTTTCAAAGCATGGTGGTTTAATGTGTGTCATAACCACAGGCTCGATACCACTCATGTTTTTCCGGCATGTTTGGCTGTCAAACGCATGGACTTATGGACCCCAGTTACACTCTATTTGGACTCTTGTAGTAAGCGTTTGTTTCATCCTCCACCTCCACAACAAGAGGTTCCCAAACCCCCTTAATTGCCCGATACATTCCATTTCTCCTTCAATATATTATTATCTCAAATTTTCTTAATGTTTTTATGATTGCCACATTTCATGTTCATGTATTTTTCCTTTATCTCTTCTTCATTTTTCAATTTGCACCCAGATTTCTTTTTTATTGCTTAAGAGTCTTTAACTTTGTATCCCATTGTATTCTGTTTTGACACCTGATTTTCTCTATTTATTACTACCAAATAAAATTCTTTTGAACTTAAAAAAAAGGATATACCTCACAACAAAAGGAAATGAGTTGAGAGTGAAGGAACATTCTCAGTGATTTAAAAGACTGTTATACTACTTCATGTGTTACTGGTTCAATGTAATGTTTAATATTATTATGTTGTTGTATGGATATATATTGTTATATATATTTTTTCAATCCTGTTTTTTCTAAAGAGAAGATAAATGGGTTATATTATTGCGTCTTCATGAAGAGAATGTTGCCACAGATAAAGATTGTTGGTCCAGGTTCCAAAGAGTGTCAGTTGGAGCCTAGGAGAGCCGCAAGAGACGTTCTGTGCTGTTCCTTATCTTTCACAGGAAATAAACATGTTCTAGTGTGAGCACCACGTTGTCTCTTTCCCTCAACTTAACACATATGTTTGTCTCTTCTGCACTGGGAGTTCTTCTTTGTAGTTAACAATTTGATGGCCCCTCTCCCCAGGTCTTCCTCTTACGAATACCCTTACAGCATTTCATGTGTCAGAAAGAGGGGTCATGGCCGTTCTTCCTGGGATGGACGATGTGGGACTTTGGTCTTTGGGCTGCAAAAGTAGTTCTTCGCAGGCGCACAATACAGGTTTGGATCCCTCTTGCCTCAAGGCCTCGTTTGTTGTTGTAGATCATGAAATAACTTCTACAGTACCTGAAGCGTTCAGTCTAGTGCATTTCTTTCTATCCACGTCTCACTGTGGTCTGAGCTCTCATTTAGCCATTGTAGTATGTGACGTAGTGTGCATATTTGCACAGTGGTATATGTTGCTTTAAATCCATTTGTATTTTACGATTTGTGTTCTATGTTTGGAACAAATGGACAGGATGATGCTTGGAACTTGCAGACAATGGTCAGTGAGTTTCCTGTGGCATCCGGACGTTCGTGCCACCGAGGGCTTTACTTACAAGAATAAATAGTAAACTCTTATGTCTCTTCTACCGGAGTTTCATGGCTAGTCTTAAGGGTATTGGAGCCGTATTTGGGCAATTGGTTGATGGTCATGAGAAGACTATAGCTTTTGCAACTCGCACCTTATCCGCTGCTGAGACTAACTACTGTACCATTGAACGTGAGACACTTGCTTGTGTATGGGCGGTGGATACATTTAAAGCTTACATCTGGGAAATACATTTTGATTTATTTACAGACCACAAGCTGCTTGTATTCTTGTTAAGTGGCAACGGACTGTGTAAGGCATCTTCTCTCCTAATAATGTACCTATCAAAGTTACAAGGGTTACACATGTCAGTTAAATACATTCAGGGTGGTAAGAACTTAATAGCAGATTGCTTATCTCACATGCCATTGGGTTTGGAATCAGACGATGGGAGGGGATGAAGAATGTGTTGTAGCTATGTTAAACATTGTAAATGCATGTAATGGACTAATACCAGAAGAAGAGTGGGCAACCGCTACTGAGAAAGATGATATCATGCAAAAGGTGATACTTTTCCCTAATTTGGTAGTCCGGCTGGCAAATTGCAGTCTGAAGAATTGTGTAGTTTAGCTAATGTGACACCAGAACGTTCATGCATAGGTCAAATTTGCAGGAGGAGTAATTTATATGTCCCACCTACAAGTGTACGTGTACACATCATTACAGTGGGCCATGTAGACCATTTAGGTATGGCCAGGTTTGGACAAGATGGTGGCAGCTTTAATTGACAGTTGCCCTCTATGTCTAGTTTTAATGAACATTAGGTCACCACGGTTAAGCCATGGGTAAGCCATTTCATCCTATTCAACTTCCTTCAGGCCCTTGGATTAAGGTAGCTCTGGATTTTTCTGGACCTTTTCATTTGTTACAGTCTAGTCAGAAATTCCTTATAGTGTTGGTGGATTATTTCTCTAAATTGATGTACTACCCTTTTTGTTTATTCCCTTTTCACCAAGACAGCTCTTGAATTCTTAAAAAGGGTATTCATTACTGAAGGACACCCTCAATTGTTGGTCACAGACAATGAGACACATTTTGCGTCCAGATAAATGAAAAGATTATAGTGTTGATGTAACTCATCTTCAGGTTGCTCTTTACAGTCCAGCTTCCAATGGACTTGTTGAGAGAGCTAATCGTATTTTAAAATAAGGAATACAAATAGCGCTATCGGATGTGAATGATTATTTGGAAGACAAAATTTGAAATTACCTAATCACACCACACTCTACCACATGTGCTTCCCCTTTTAGTAGTTTGAGAGGTAGAGAGCTCAAATTCCTAGTTGGTTAAAAGTAGCTTCAGGATGTGATTCTCCTAAGCAAAAGGGCAATGCTGAAGAAATGAATATCAAAAACCGAGTTTTTATTAAACAAAACAAGCAAAAGACTTGATATGATATCAAGCATAATGTGCGTGAACGTGAATTTAAGGTCAATGGTTTTCTTTTGATTAAAAAACCTAACAGAGTCTTGAAAGGTGATTCTTAAATGTACTGCTCCCGTTAGGGTGATTAAAACAGAAGCAGCATCAGTTTTACTGCAAGGTGGAGGCTGCTGGGATAAAAATAGTCTGATACCCATCTCTGAAACACAAGCAGACATTTATAATCAAACTTGTAGTCTACAAGAAGATACTGATTCTATGTTGTCTACTGATATATCCTTAGCTGGTGGGAATATAGTCTCAGACATCAGTGATTCGCCTTACACTACTCCAATGAATCCCCGTACTCCAGAACAAATACTCACTAAGACAAATGCTCCTTTCAATCAAAATGACGTTGTCACTCGACCTTAAGAATAGTAAAATGACCTACTAGGTGCAAAGAATATGAATTGTATTAACTATCACCTTTTGAGCATTTATTCTGTTTTGCGGGAGGGGTGATGTAGTATGTGACCTAGTGTGTATATTTGCAGAGTGGTTGATGTTACTTTAAATCTGATTGTATTTTACGATTTATGTTCCATGTTCGGAACGAATGGACGGGATGATGCTTGGGACTTGCAGGCAGTGTTCAGTGAGTTTCCTGTGGCGTTTGGACGCTCGTGCTGTCGTGGGCTTTACTCAGGGCTTTAAGTGGGCCGGGTCTCACAGGTGCTGAGCACCAGCAGTTTTATAAAGGGGTGCTCGTGCTCACACTGCTTACTTCTCACTAGTGCAGGAGTTACGGCATGACTTCATGCCAGGTGAGAGTTGTAGGGGAAGGGAAATCCTTTAAAGAGAGTCATTTTCTCTCTGGATTTCCCTTCTCTTTTTGAAACTCTGGAGCAGCAACATTGTCCTGGTGTCAGGGCTTTAAGTGGAAGCTTTTTCAATATTATACACAAGCCATAGTTGTTGCTTGTTTATCTTATTCAACTAACAAGCATTGACGAAGCCAATAGTCCTGACTTGTTGTAAAGTTCAAAGTTCAAAGTTCTTTTATTTGTTTCGAAGGTTGAAAACCATCATGAAAATACATAGTAATAATAATACATTATCTCATAAAAAAAACATTCTGTACAACATGACAAAAAAGAGCATCTGGTTAAAAGGGTTTTTGTGCATAGTAGACCCCAAAGTGCAAATATGATACAAGACCCCATGTAACATTTTAGGTACCTCTCAATCCCTCTAAATTCATCAGCCCCTTGTGTTTCTCAATTTAAAAACAATTTTAAGAAAACTTATGACAGCAAATAGAGTTCGCATTTCAGTGGCTCTTTGCAAAAACAGTAAAGCAGATTTGGCATGGATAATGTTTGAATCCTTTAAAACACCCACTAAGAATCTTTGACGCGGGGTTTTATAAAAAGAGCACAATAATACAAAATGAAGGGTGTCCTGCGGAGACCTATTGTCGCAGTCGCAGGCACCCTTCTGCTCAATTGTTTGAGTGAACCCAGATGGATAAGCTAAAATATGATGCAACAAATTGAGCCTAAAACGAGTCATTAAAAACCTCTTGTGTTGACTGTACATTAAAAAGAGGTACGGTTCCATGCCTGCTTGATTAGATACAAGCGAATGGGCAACTGCCGAGCGTTTAGTAGAGTCAAGCTCCCTCCTCCTACCATCAAATTTTTCCAGCAATTGCCTTTGTGCAGAGTGTCTGGTGTATATGTCCACCATAGAGGGGTCCAAAAATAGCCTTTGTTCGTCAATATCCCCCAAAGTATCTTTAACATATTTCAGCCAGGGAATTTGAAGCCATTTCTCTTTCATCAGGCAGTCCTGGATGATCTGTCTGGATAATTCCGCATTGGGATTTGACCAAATTTTGAGCCAGGCCAGTATAGGTCTCAGTCTAATCAGGTCGGATATATATATGGTTCCCAGCTCTTCGTGTGTTATTGCTGCGGGGATGCTCGGTGGAAGTTTTAGCAATTTTTTTAGGAATTTATCTTCCTCTCTTTGGATTGGTGCTGCATCTCTGAAACCCCACACTTCAGCACCGTAGATGGTCTTTGAGATGCTGACTGATCTATACAATGTCATCACCTGCTCTGGGGACCAGCGTCCCATTCGACGGGCAAAGTTTAGTATAGCTCCATTAGCTGAGACTAGTCTCCTCGCCCTCTCCTCTATCAGAGGGGCGAACTTTAACTTCTCATCGAATAAAAGGCCCAAATATGGAAATGTTTTGACAATGTCCAAGACATGATCCCCCAGTTTAAAAACAAATTTCTTCTGTGGTTTCTTCCCCACTATCATGATGAAAGATTTTGTCATATTGACGGAGAGGTCCAAATTCCTCATGAAATCAGAGAAACCCTTGATTAAGAGCTGCAGGCCGACGGCCGTTCGTGCTAGGAGGACCGCGTCATCGGCGTACAAAAGTACCGGCAGATGACGCGAGCCCACCTTTGGGCAGTCAGTTCTCAGTGCTATCAGGGCGCTCTCCAGGCCATTTATATAAAGGGAGAACAGGAATGGCGCCAAGATACACTGACTTGTTGTAGGTATGATGTTACTTGTTATATTATATATATCTGGATGCAATTTCAGAAACAGCAAAATACAAGTTGGTTGGCAAATTATGCTAAGCACAGATTTTTAGTTTACGTGTTTTAAGCCACGCCCTTAATTACACTGGCCACGCCCCTAATTACACTGGCCACGCCCCTTAACGAGATCCCTCAGTGTTTCCATCCCACTTAAAGCCCTGGCTTTATTTGCAAAAATAAATAATAAACTCTTATACCTCTTCTACCGGAGTTTCATTGGCTTATTATTTCCTTTCTGTTCCCCTTGCAGTCTCACCTGTAAGCGTGCTGTGTGATCATGAGAGAAAAGGTAATTATTGAAGTCACGTGGAAGGGAGAAGAAGGGCTGTGTTGTGATGGTAGGTATTCAGGTGTACCTGTGAGAGTGGAGCGTACAAGAACCCGGAAGAGAACCAGCCATAAAAACACGATCGTCAAACTTAAGACATCGACCCAGTGCAATAACAATAACAAATGGTGCAAATCATCGAACGAACGAACAAGAGTCTGGCTGCTCACAGGACGAGATGCAATTATGCCGCACACTGAGGTCCGTTGAATCTCTTAGGTTCTAACAATTTGAAATTTCTGTGAAGTAATTTCAAGTCTTTTCCACAAGATGGCGCATGGACTCTAGAAGTGAAATGGAGGCGCTGAATTCTCTCGATAAGTACATGTCCTCTTAGACTTAGACGGAGCAGTTCTCCAATTACGGGTTCTTGTGACGGACGCTTAAGCAGACGAGCACTCGCTGCACAATACTTCCCCTGGGAGCTGCTCTCCCCGAGGGTACAATCACGGCTCGATGTCTTCTGAATGCCACATCAGTAAGCCTGGTAGTTATTGTTACACTTGTTGACAGGGCCCTGTCTAGGCAGGCGGCAGTCCTGCTAAACACACCACGATCTTGTTACATGAATCATGAAAGATACCGGTCTGATAACCAGGTCTGTCTACCCTTCCGACGTTAGGGGCTAGTCTCTTTAACAGGGTCTGTATTTACAAGATGTGTAACAAGGCTTAGTAGTAGAGAAGCAATGATAACGAACGGCCGAGTCCTGGCCTCTCGATACAGTGACAGCTGACTGATAGACAGGCCTCTCTTTGGCTGAGTAAATCACGGCCTCTCAGTTCAGCTGGTCGATTGATAAGATAACTAGTCCTTGTACTACAACCCCTCGAAATGCCCACTTCTACGCTTGCACCAGTGGACGGGTTGGTTGCACTGGACAGAACCCGCACAGGACCACGAAGGTTGCTAGGGACAGTATCTGATAACAATGAAACATTTCCTTTCAATGAATTCTGATGAAACACAAATAATGGAAGGTTGCTTATTCAGAGTGGTGCTCGCACTGTGCATGTTACTTTATGATTTGTGTAGGGCGGCAGAAATGTGGAATTGTATTGTACAGCTAGTGCTTTTTAAAAGTGGCCTGGTAAAGCTTATCACTGCCACTTTTTAAAAGTTCTTTTTGACTTAAATTTTTAGGCCCGCTTTTTAATGCGGAAATGTAGTCTTTTTATATTGGATTATTTATTGTTGGGGTGGGCGGTCGTTATATCGTGTAAGCTTTTCCCTACCTTATTTGTTGCTTTTTTCTAGACTCTTTAAAGCGTTATGTATGTTGGTATTTCAATACCAAGTACAATAAATGTGACGATGGCCTTTGCCGGCTCTGTCCCAGATCCCATGTACGTTATGGAATTGGAACACACATCGAAGGCTGTTGCGAGCGACCCACAAGCCACACTTTGCAGTGTGCGTTTGTGGCCACTGCCCGAGCACTGGCCTCATCAAAAGTATTTGTTTTCACATGTTTTTTACAAAAAATGTTTGTTCCTTTAGTCCCAGGCGATCTGCTCTGTTCTTTAGTTGGCAAAATTCTCTTATGCTTCCTTTGTAGCAAATGTATCCATGTTGTTCTTTTACTTCCTTGCAAGTAGCAAAGTCTAAATTTAAAAGCTACCTTCATGCATAGCAAGACCAGAACTCCTGTGCCCGTTTATCTCCTTTTCACGTGCCAGCTGAGCATCACCTTGTGAAGTTATGCCAACGCTGCAGCACGCTTTGCCAGTTTTACATGCATGTTCAGCACTTCCTGTTCCTTCATATTTCTTTTGTCATCTTGTACTACCCGTTTCACGCCAACTTCCTTTGCTAACTCAGCTCTGGACGTTTATTTCTGTGCCATGTGGGAGCTGCTGCCACAAGCACCAACCAGGTGTTACATAATTCCAGGTGTGTGCAGTTTGCAGCAGTCACCGTAGAAGTTGTGTACTCTTCCCCATAAGCTAGCAGCCCTCCCCTGAGGATGCACCTCACTGCGCTTTCTCCTCTGATCCTGTTAGAAGTGTGTTCCTTTATTTCAGTCTCATTTTTCTTCCGCGTCTAGCCCAGCCCCACAAAACAACCACTCGAGCCCCAGGGCAGCCTCATCGCCTTCACTGCCTGTCCAATGCCATCTCATTGAGGCTTCTGGTTATTTATCTCCCTGGTGTCCTTCTACAGGTTCCTAGAACTCAGAATTGTTGATTTATGGAATCCCTAGTGTGTGTCAGCGGGGAGTCCTGGCAAACAGTGGCTTCATTTCTTGCTGGTCCTTGGGGTGACACTTGTAAGCGCCATTCAGGTTACAGTTTCCAAACTACCCAAGCAGTTCTTCCCTGGCTATCATCTGTAAGAGCATCCATCGAGGCTAATGGTGCTTTCCTGTTTTTATGCTTCTTTACTTTCCATTTTAGTTGGCAGAGTCCCCACTCTCTACAACCCTAGTATACACTCTGGCCATTTCTTGCCATGCCGTCGTTGCCCAAACCCAGTGTTTGCCTCATCCTGCTGTCCTCACTCTGAAGTCAAAAAACACAAAGGGCCTTGACTCACAACTCAGCAAGGCTGAGCCAAAAATAGTATAATCAAACAAAACAAATGCCAGTGCCGAGATATTAACTTGAAACGCTGATTAGATCATGAGAAAAATTGTTATGAACATAACATAAACAATTTGCATAAAAAATTGCAGCATATGAATTTATTAATGCTTCTTTTTGATTTCTTCACTTTTTTACACAACAATATTTTGAGCATGGAAATACAAAAATTCTTTTATATACAGACTATATACAAAAACAATTGGCAAAATACACATTAGTATATACACACTTCAAACATTCTTGGCCATACATTCAACTAAACATTCATACAAACATAAAACAATGATTGGTCTTGAAGTCAAATGGACTAAGATAGTAAACTCAGGGGATAAGTCCTTATTGTTCTGCAATGTCAAAGTCTTAGAAAAAAAAATTCAAAAGAGTAACAAGGATCTCGTTTTATTCACTACCATCGTTGTAAATAACGCAAATTGAATGACCCAAGACCAGAAGGGTCTACGCGTTTCAAACCCTGCACATTGCCGGGGTTCTCATCAGGACCACAATAGGTGCTTAATTCCTATGTCGTCAATCCACTTTCATAAAGGTGGTATTTCCAGGGGAAGTGCACACGGAAGCTGCTTTGACGAAGGCGTGTGGATCGCCGCAGTATTCAATCTCGTTACTGGCGCAGATGGTTAGCGCTTGTGATTCTGCGAATGCCGTGGGTTGTGCACTTCGAACGAGCCACCTCGACATAGGAATTAAGCACCTCTTGTGGTCCTGATGAGAACCCCTGCAATGTGCGGGGTTTGAAACGCGTAGACCCTTCTGGTCTTGGGTCATTCAATTTGCGTTATTTACAACGATGGTAGTGAATAAAACGAGATCCTTGTTACTCTTTTGAATCTTTTTTTCTAAGACTTTGACATTGCAGAACAATAAGGACTTATCCCCTGAGTTTACTATCTTAGTCCATTTGACTTCAAGACCAATCATTGTTTTATGTTTGTATGAATGTTTAGTTGAATGTATGGCCAAGAATGTTTGAAGTGTGTATATACTAATGTGTATTTTGGCAATTGTTTTTGTATATAGTCTGTATATAAAATAATTTTTGTATTTCCATGCTCAAAATATTGTTGTGTAAAAAAGTGAAGAAATCAAAAAGAAGCATTAATAAATTCATATGCTGCAATTTTTTATGCAAATTGTTTATGTTATGTTCATAACAATTTTTCTCATGATCTAATCAGCGTTTCAAGTGAATATCTCGGCACTGGCATTTGTTTTGTTTGATTATATTATTTTGTCCTCACTCTGAGGCTCTCTCACAGTCCTAAACTATTGGCTCAGGCCAGTAGCTTTAGGCTTGTCACCCCGCCTGAGCCTTCCCGTCCTCGGCTCACAGGACACCATGCGTGGTCTTTTCTCAATGTACTAAGGTCCAGACTTGGTGTCATTGTGCACCCTCAGCAGGTCTTGACATCTCATTACAGAAACTGCGAACGCAGCCCATTCAACAGCAAGGCACATGTTACAGGAGGTTTGATAGGACTCCGACGGTAGGATCCTGTGTCCCTCTCTGCCCGCATCCTCAATATAACAAGAAGCTGCTCTAGTCACATGTCAGCTAAGAAAGCCTCTCTTAGGAAAAGACACGAAAAAAAACACCCAAAAACAGTCACCCACTATAGAAGCCATGCTTGATACTAACTGATAAATACCTGTAATGTCAGAAAAGGTGAGAGAGGCCCAGCCAATAACAAGGCCCATCATTAGCGCTATGATACCGACCAGCCAGATACGAATACCTGTTAGAAACATTTCCCATTCCTCGTACTCACATCTCATCTGCTTTACAATGGACTTTGTGAATTCCAACCAGTGCTGAAACGAAACAAAAAGATAACATTAGATGACAATCCATGGAAGAGGACATTCAGGAAACGAGAGAGCATTGAAGTGGGGGCAGAGTGAAAGATTCAGAAGAGAGAGTTCAAGGGGATAGCGAGAGGGAAAAAAACTAGGAATGGAAAGAAGGGCCAAAGCTGAAGAGAAAAAAAGGGATGGGGTCGACATGAGGCAAGAAGCAAAGGCAAACAAAAAGTGAGAGAGGAGTAGGAGAAAATGGAGTGTTTTGAGAGGGAGGAAAACAATGAGAAGAAAAGGGTGAGAGAAAAAGTTACAAGGGAAAGCGAGAAAGAAAAAGAGGGGACTGGAGAAAAAGTAATGTTTTAATTACTAACTGGTAATCTTCATTACCACGATTTGTAGATCTTCACTTCCCAGTCCTGGTGAAATGAGACGTCCCACCTCCAGACAGAGCCTTTGGAAGTTACTAGAATAATTCCAGCTTTCAGTATCCCTTTTCCCTTCCCACTGCCTCGTCTCCTGTATATTACATGATCCTCAGATTTGAGGTGCAGAACACAGCAGGGACCGGGACGAAGAGGACTACGAATCGGGGTAATGAAGATTACCAGTAAGTAATTGAAACATTATCCCTACACCTCGTCTTCCTCGTCTCAGTCCTTACGTAAAGAGAATGCACCAGGCTTCAATAATACATGCACCAACAGTCAATGATGCAGAAATACCTGATTTCTTAAATGAACACATACTTTATTGCCATTTTCAAAACAATAGAAGCAAAGCTACAATCATCCGAAGTGGCAAGATCCAATGTGTAGTACCTTATAAATGTCTGATGTGGTGACCATGTTGCAGCCCTACAAATCTCTTGTAAGGACGCAACTACGCTTCAGCCCAAGGTCCTGAAACTGCCCTAGTTGAACGTTCTTGAACAGTAGATGAGGCTGATTCATTCATCACTCTGTAGGACTGTGAACCCACCGTCTAAGAAGTCACTCTTCTTCCCTTATTAGCTCTGCCATCGGATACAAAAAAAGTGAATTGGACACTGTAAAATCCCTTGCATGGTCTAAATATATGGATAAAGCCCTCTTTATATTTAGGGAATAAGGAACTTGTGCATCCCTATCTGACTGCAAGGCAGGAAGACTTCTTTCTTGAGAGCGATGGAAGGACGAGTTAATCTTACAAAAAAATCTCGATCCAATCTTAAACTCACCCTGTCTGGGAAGAATCACAAATAGGTGAAAGAAATAACTAGCATACTCAATTCCCCCAACCTCCTTGCTGCGATAATGGCTACCAAAACAAACAGTCTTTGCAGATAACCAGCCTAGTTCATCTTCTTGTAGAGGTTCGAAAGGAGATAATTGTAATCCTTTACAGACTAAGGATAGGGCTTGAGTTGGAGAAGGAGTAACTACTGTTGGCTTCTTCAAACAAAAACTTTTTAAATCTGCTCCACCAATGGTGCTAAATCCTTCCAGTCTTATCCTCTTTTGAGAGCTCTAAAGGCTTCCCACTAAGCAGTTGAGGGTGCTAAGTCCCGCAAAAATCTGTCGCTAACAAATTAAAGCATCCGAACTATTTACAACGAAAGAGGATCAAATTCTTTGATACAACACCATTTCTGGAACTACCTCCAAGGCTTCTTGTAAGAGGCTAAAGTTGATGGCTTCCCTGATAACTGAATATCTCTAGCAGCCTCCACCAAACACCCCAAGTGTTGCAAGCCTACCCTTCCAAGTTCCAGGCCATCAATCTGAGGGGTTTCAGCTGGACTGACAGCAGCAGAAACGGGAACCGGGACATATTCAGACATTCCCCTTTGGAGAGTGACATCAGAGGGGAAAACCATGGGTGTCGGGGCGAAAAGGGTGCCACCAGACTCACCGATGTCCTCTCCTCCTGAATCTTCCAAAGCACCTTCGAAAGGAGGGGAATTGATGGAAAAGCATATGCAATCCCTCTGGGCCACAGGAATGATAGAGCGTTGACTGCCTATGCTTGAGGACACAACACCTCAGAGGAAAACACTGGTAACATTGCATTCTGCTGGGATGCAAACACGTCTATCCATGGGGTCCGAAAGTGACAGCAAATTGGATTGAATTCCACGATGGACAGATGATACATGATTGAAGACAGGCGTTTGCAACTCTGAAAGACTGTCCACTCTGAAATTCTTCTGACCCTGAATATAAATTGCTCGAAGAGCCAAACAGTCTTTTTCAGCAAACAAATAAGCAAGCAAAGAATTCAGACTGTCACTTTGAGTTGCCCCCTGATGGTTCAAATAGCACCAGGTTACCTGGTTCTCGGTTCTGACAAAGCACATTGGAATCCTCCAACTTAAAAGAATAAGCCTGCATCTCCATCCACACTGGTGCTCGTTCCCTCCAACTGGAGGAAGGCAAGCTCTCTTCGTGGAACTATTTGCCCTTCCTCTCCAGGTCTCCCAGAAGCAGAATTGAAACTATGCTCTCCTTTCCACAGGAAAAAGGATCAATACCAGAAGTAAGGCCCGTTAACTCAGATGAGACCGGGCACAGTGTATATCAAAAACAGTGTCTCAACTGGACAATATTTAGAGAACAAGACAGTTCAAAACAGTGATGTAAATCACAATTTGGGAGGGGGAAAAAAGGGGAACACAGACAGTGACCTCGCTGTGGGGGTTACCACCGACCTTGGGGCACTACAAATGCCAATCATGCACAGCATGCAACTATACCTACAACACAAAGGAATTTGTTCATGCAGGACATACGTACAAACTTAACAACTTCACTAATTGCCGCACAACCAATGTCATTTACGCAATACGATGCCTGTGTAATCTCTGATACATAGGCCAAACCACCCAGATGGTTAAACAGCGTATTCTCCAACACCAAAGCTGCATCAGATGCAATGTTGAAATAACCCCGTTGGTCAGCCACTACAGAGAAAAAAAACATTGAAAAACTGACCTTACCTGGCTGGTGATTGACCACCAGGGGTTATTGAACAAATGCAAGTGTAGATGGATTGCTCGCTGTAATTCGGTTGAAAATGGTCTCATACTTTTGATGAATGGAATTCAGGTATCACAGCCCCATGAACATTGCACAATCTTGTGACTTATTTTCTCTTCCCCCACCCCATCCCACCTTCTACCCGGATACCATGATTAGACACCCTCCGGCTTGCATCACACATTGTTTGCTCCTTTGCTAGCATTCCCCGTTATGTGCTGCTTCCATTTGCATTTGCTAGTGTCCCATTAGTTCATGACTCATCCATCTGCGAGTAAACTTATTTATGTATTGTTGTGTCTACAACCTTATCCTCCTGTATTGACTACCCCATGCACAGAATGCAACCCCTACTGCATTGACTGCTCGTTTCCTGCAATAGCCACTATGCATTGACCTTATTGTGCTCTTTATTGTATATACAAACTGTTTTGAAGTTGTCACCTTATATCACGATTCAACCATTTGTGAGTATACTTATTTATGTAGTGTTGTGTCCACAACATGGTCCCCCTGTTTTGACTACCTCATTTACAAAAAGCAAAACCCTACTTCTTTGACTGCTCGCCCCTTGCAATAGCCACCACGTGGTAACCTTATTGTACTCACAAACTGTTTTCAAATTTGAACGCTATCATGTATTCTTGCTCGTCCATCTATTGAACCACAAATCACATCAGTGTTTGAAAGTCACAATTGCTTTTTTGTAAAAGGTTCTTTGTAAATATTTTATACAATACTACGAAGTTCTGTGCCTACCGCTCTTTCACAGGCATTTTTTTCTGCAGCCTTGAACTCTGGTACAGAGGGCTCACGTTACCCGTAAATTGTCTCCTCCGTGTCCCCCGAGGTCCCTTTTCTACTCTTCCTTTCTGCCTTTCCCCTGTCTAGCTTTCTCTACCCCCGTGACGCGGATCACTTGACGGACCTCTGCCTTTTCTACCCCAGTCCCTCACCTTGTGGAGGCTGTGAAGCAGGTTTCTTTAGACTACTACTTACTTCTCAGTTCACACTGACTGGCTTCCTGGTGTATCACCCCCCTGGTACAGCAGGGCCATGGGCGGCAAGCTTCCCGGACATCATTGCCCCTTTTCTACTCAATGCAACCAATTTTACCATTGTGAGTGACCTTAATATTCACTTTGACGATCCTACATGTAAGATTGGCTCCAGCCTGATTGCCGATCTAGAAGCCATGAACATACCACTCTGCAATTCGGGTCCTACTCACAGAGGTGGCCACTTGCTTGACCCCATATTTTCTAATTTTCCCAATATTCTTAGCCAAAAAGCCCTTCCTTTACTCTGGTCTGAACATTTTTTGGTAACCTTTAAGTTGGTGTTCGATTCACGGACGAATAGCTCGAACATCTCCTCACTCAAAGTCAGGAGTAGAAATTGGAAGAAATTAGATATTGACTCCCTAAATCAACACCTCTTGAGAAATATTCCTGACTCTTCTTCCATTTAGATCTCGGACACAGCTGCCATCCACACTTGGATAACGGCATCTGTGAACACCTGCCTCCCTATTTCACTTAAGAAACTAAATAATCACCGTCCTCCTGCCTCATGGTTCACCGAAAAATTAAAAATTGAAAAAACAAAATGTAAGGCTTTAGAAAGATGTTGGAGGAAGGATTATGCCTTAGACTCCAAGCAGTGTTATAAAATTGCTAAGAGAGAATATAATTCCCTATGTAAAGCAGCGCGTGCTGAATATGTGAACAAAACTATCACATCACCACAAAATAATGCAAAAGCCCTGTTTAAATTAGTTGGGGATCTCTCGGGAGCAACTTGTCAACCAATACCCCGACACTTGATGAAGCACAGTGTGAAGTTGTGGCGAAGTTCTTAATCGAAAAAGTAGAAAAGATCCATGCAGAAATTGAGTCGGCAACTACTAATAAGGAACAGCATTTAATGAATCCATCCCCCACTTTTGACTGTAACAGCCCAGTCGGGCCCTCTGATTCGGCTTCTACCATGAAAATAACAAACTGGCAACGCTTAGACCCTTTATCTTTTAATACCATTCTAAATAGTCTCAAATCAGGCTCCCCTAATGACCTACTTCCAGTCAATATTTTCAAAAACTAAATTCTTCCTCATTAAAGATCATCATGAATCTACTTAATGCCTCACTGAGGGAAGCCATCTTACCAGCAGAATGGAAACACACAATGATTCTTCCCCTCTTGAAGAACCCAAATGCGGATCCAGCTGAGCCTTCCAAATTCCGCCCGATTTCCCTACTCCCTGTTTTTTCTAAGATCCTGGAAAAACACATGAACCAACAGCTTACACGGTTTGTGGAATCCAATAACATCTTACACGGGTCCCAATCAGGCTTTAGAGCCGGTTACTCCACAGAGTCTACTCTCTTAGGAGTTACTGAAACAATACGCCAGCAACTGGATAAAGGGGAAACGATGACACTTATCCCATTAGACCTGAGTACAGCCTTTGACACGGTGTCTCATTCTAACCTTCCAAAAGCACTCCAGTCCCTGGGAATTGTTGGCTCAGCTCTGGATTGGAATAAAACTTCATCACCGTCAGGACTTTTCAGGTCTTCTCTCCATCGGCTTTCTCCAAAACCTATGCAGCTCCTTATAGAGTGCCACAGGGCTCGATACTTAGTCCTATGTTATTCAATCTTTACGTCAGCTCTTTAGCTACCATCGCGAAAGAGGCAGGGTTGTCAATCTTCTCTTATGTGGATGACACGCAGCTTCTCTTTTCACTATCCGCCAATGAAAACTCCAGTGTTTCATCCCTGCAGGTAGGGCTGCATAAAATCGCCAGCTGGATGCATACTAACTGGTTAAAGCTAAATGGAGGAAAGACAGAGGTCTTGGCCATGGGGAAGGATAAAGATCTCTGGGGCCCGAACCACTGACCGTCTGAAATGGGTGAACTTCCTAAACCAGTAAAAACTGAACGTCATTTGGGCATAGTGATTGATGATCAGCTGACTATGAAACAGCAAGTAGCTAAGACCACTTCCATTTGCTTCGCTATTCTCAAATGGCTCCGTAAGATATTATGGATGCTGCCTGAATCCACTCAAAGAATAGTCATCAAGGCCTTAATTATGTCGGAATTTGATTAAGGCAATATCCTTTTTCTAGGAGCAAATAGGGAGTTAGTACGCAAGCTGTAGGTGGTGCAGAATTCTGCGGTCAGGCTACTTCATCATATACCGAAAACATCCTCCATCACAGGCACTTTACATGATCTCAACTGGCTCAGGATTGAGCACCGGACGAAATTTAGGGCCTTATGCTGTATCATAAGATTAAACTAGGCACAGCACCCCATTACCTATGCTCCCTAGCCCAGACATATCTTCCGACCCGTCTACTTGGCTCCTCATCCCAAGCTAACTTCAAAGTTCCTAGTGTGGAAAATAGACTTTTTATCTTGACACTCGCTCAGCCATTTTGTACTCTGTATAAAAGTATATCTGTTATCTTGCCATTCACTCTGTCATTTTGTGCTATACCCTTCATGACTGACCTCTCTGGAACACTCTGGAGCTCCACTTTTGACCTGCCACATACTTGCACTGACACTCACACCCTGTTCATGTTTTGGCCTGCCACAAACTGACCAGCCCATGCTCAACCAGTCGGGCAGGGAGTTTCCCAGATGTTTATCATCCTCACCCTGCACACTACGCCCTGCAGGCGTCCATCAACAGGCCTATCCCTGCTTGCTGTGTAATCATACCTCTCGCCTGTGCCCTGTAGGGGTCCAAACAACTAATATTTGTGGACTTATTTGTATAAACATGCTTTTCACCTACACCTTGCAGTAGCCTCACCATTACCTGTGCTAATCAGATTAACCTTCGTTTGACATGTAATCATGCTATGCCCTGCAGTACCAACTAATCAGATTGACCTCTGTGTACTATGTAATTATAATGTTTTGCCCATGTCCTGTGAAAACCCCCAAAGGCTACTCACCTGCTGATCCACCAGATTGATCATTGTTTACGAATGTAATAAAGTATTATTGGTACAACTCCCTTACATGCCTGGGGCAGGATAGAGGGTATATAAGATGTATAGTAAGACCATTCTACAGACTGCCTGCTCAGACATCTATGGGTGTCTGTTGTTGATGCCCTCTCCATCTCATGAGATTGTAATAAATATCCTTTCTCTCCGTGCTCCAGAGTTGGTCTCAGTTTGTATTACGGACCCGTGGACTAGAGGGTGACCCCTGACACCTTTTGGGTGGTCCCCAAAAGACCCCCAAAATCCACACTAGATTCAAACTTTCGCATATGGACGAACGCTCATTTTCGTATCTGGCCCCAGTGTTGTGGAACTCACTATCTTCTCTACTCCACCACGAAGTTAGCCACAAAAGCGTCTGCAGAGTCCTTAAAACCTGGCTATTCAACCAGTAAAAGCTGTCTGCTCTGTCTGCAATTTGTCCTGGTAGCCGGGAAACCTCCGGGTAGCTGTGCGCCTTATAAATTTAATCTAATAATAATAATAATAAAGTGTGCTGCCTGGATGCTTCATTCGCCCGAGCACCATTTGCCACCTGGAGGCTTCATTCCTCCTTCATAGCGACTTATCCACAGCTCGGCCTTCGTGCCACTCGGCACCGGGACGCCTCGTCCACCTTAAGTACTGCAGTTTCACCGCCTCTACTGCTCTCCACGAGCGGTTGAACACCAGCCATGCCACCCATCCCTGAATTGCTCTCTTTCAAAGCATGTTGTGCCAGGCATTTCTGACCTTTTTCTCCTGCCACTTTCCTTTCAGACACAGCCAATTGCCTGATCACCGAGTACGCTTTGCTCCATTTACTATGGCTATTCCTCCAAAAAGGATCTTACCTTCCAGGATCCCCTTCGGTAACTATATACTACAGACCTGCCGACTTAGCGGTCTCTACACATAATTCTCAGGCCTGACTCACCGCATGCCTCCTCACTTTGTTCATTTAATCCCCAGCTTCCACGTATTCGCTCGTGGCCATGCTGGATTTCAACTACAATGAATCCTTCCTCTCTTAGCTAGGTAATTTTGACCCAATTAAATGGTTACTCTTCTCCCATCCCGTCTCCCTCCCTGGACCGCTCCTTTATTTATCTGTTCCTCCTTTCTTTTCCCTCAGAGCACTACCCTAAATTGTATGGCCATTGTCCTGATGATGACCTGCAATCATTCACGTAGAAACACCGTCGCAACCCAGCTTAGAACTCAGTCGCTGTTGTGGTCTATCTATTTACCTGAATACCCTGTAAAAACACTGAATATAACATGCAATTTTGACCACTTCAACTTTATTGTAATGTTTTCGCTGTTCACGCTGTATTTCACACCCCTGTGTCACTGTGCAGTCCTACTCTCTCACTTACATGCCCGGTGCCCATCTTGTGTGTTATGGTCATTATGTATTTATGTACTGTAGTGCTTCTTAACTACTTATGAAAATAGAATTTGTTTTCTGCTACCCTACCATTATGTTGTGCCCTCCTTTCCACAGGCACTTCAAAGCCTGAAATGATTGAAGTAATTATCTGTTTCTTTCCGGCAGCACAGGAGGAGGTCGTATGCATGCTTTCAGCAAAGGGGAGACAAAGTGGGGAGCTGGCGAGGTGAAGGTCCTGCCATAACTAATGTTATATAAATATAGCTTTGCAAATGTGTGTGTGAGTATATATAAATATGTAAATAGAATATGTGTGTCTGTAAGTATACAGACACACACATTTACAAGGCTACCCAAAAACCTGGACAGGCTAACATAAAGAGTCCTAATTTTATGTCTGGCTTGTCCCCGTGTTAGCTTTTCAAAATCTGGTCACCCTAGCCTCACACTGCCTTCTATGTTAAATTACACCAGTGCAGGATCAGGATACCTACCATTCCCAAAATGACTTGACCACAGACCCCCCCCCGCCCAGACCCTGAGGAGGGAGCTGCTGGTTTCAAAGTATCAGTGCCACTACCCAGCATAGTACCTGCTGGCTCGCACTGAAATCGTCAAAACTCTGCAGGGGCAAGCATAGAATTAAGAGTAACATACATCAAATAAATATACTATAAGAAAAGCTACAGCGTAGTACCTCTGATGGAAAACAGAGACGATACAGGAGGCGGGCGGTGGGAGGGGTATTCTACCTTGTTGTAGAAATGGAAGGAGGACACAGTAAACTGGGATTACGTCCCACAGTCTGTAAAAGCTATGTCTGGAGGTGGGAAGCCTCATTATGTCAGGGCTGCATAGCTGCCAAGGTTTTCAGATTGCTATGTGTGATATTTTCATAATTTTAGTGTAATTATGAATGACATTTCAACAACTATGAGTGACACTTTCTCGCAATGTAAATGTAAATGTAAATGTGGCGTATTTGTATAGCGCGAACAGTGACCCGGAGGCATCCCGGCGCTTGTACTCCTACCACAAGGGAAACCCTCCTGGCTTTTCCTTGTGGGGTGTCCACTCCTGGGCATCCCATGGTGAAACCAGGCATCCCTTGTGTATCAGGGGGCCTTTGTGGAGACTAAGCAAGCTATTGCCCAGAGTTGCAGCGTGGGACCCATGCTTAGAATCGGCACTGAGGCGAGAATATCCGGTCAGAGGAATTAAGCCCGAAACCCGCCGAGGCTGGAATCGAACCCTGGTCCCTGGCCAGCGTTCTGCATCAAGGTCTGCCGCTCTAAGCATTAAGCAATGAAGACAAGGGAAACATATAAATAACATAAATTACACCCATGTGAGCAACTAGAAACACTAAAATGGTCTTAAAACTGCTGCAAAACAACAGAAAGTGATGGCCAGGAGAGGCCGACAGAGGAACACACACATCCTAGGGGTCACAGCCCGGCCACAGGCTTTCATTTATTTTAAAAAGAGACACACACAGAGTAGTATAATAAAAGAGTAAGTTGCACGGGATACTATTCTTATAAGCAATTAACACATCATTTTCGGCACAATTACAATGTTTACTTAGTTTAATTAGGAGAAATACCCATTATCGGCGCTCACTCTCTCAGGCACTTGCTTATCATGCAGCATGCAGACTCCTCTCACAGCAGCTGCTGAGGCGGCGCTGCGGCCCAGTGGGCTGGGGTCGGGTCCTTCCTGCTTGAATGTGCAGTCACACTGCATTGCAACCTATATTTGCTGCACTGACTGACTGTAGTGACACTGGCCTGCACCTGCTCCAGAGATGAGAACCATCCGGTACCCCACTGCAAGCGGCTAGGTCAGAGAAGCTGCAGCGGCCCTCAGTAACATCTTAATGGCCTAACTTAAAAGCACAGCCGAACGTTATCCTACCCGGTGGACAGACCTGTGACTCTGCCCTCACCTGACCTACCTAGCCCATAACTGACTGTGTCTCTCACTCACACTCAGACTTACTATAAGTCAAGCCATGATAGGACACTCACTGTGAGACTGTGAAGTCCGTTTATGCTCGTGAGTAGGGCCCAGTGTGTGTGTTTCAAGCACTTAGAAACATTGTAGCTGAGAGAGCAGCACTGGCAGAGCTTAGCAGATCCAGCCCTGTTAGCCTGCCGGGAGCAGCGAGAACCTCACTACTGCAGCCAGCTCTCAGTCTGACCCGATCATGCATTATAGCAGCGCTCCGCTTTACAGCTGAGCAGCGCTATAATGCGTGATTAATGCATTTCCTTGCGGTGATGCAGACCACCACACTGACATGCGATAGGCTAACACCTGATGCGTGCAACTTGGCAGGACTGGGCCAAGGAGTAGGCGATGAGGGGGTGATGAGAGAGAAAGGCGAGTCCCAGGTGTAAGGGGTGAAAACGTTGAGCGGAAGAACAAAGAGAGAGGCACCTGGAAAAAGAAAGGAGAACAAGAGTGAGGGAGACAGAGCAGGAAAGCCAAGGGGAAGAGAAGATCAATAGAGGGAGAAGAAAAGAGAGAGGGCGAGAAGAAATAGAGTGGTACAAAGAAAAGAGATGCATGAAGAAAGAGGAGAAAAGTACAAGTTGCTGCTAGTGGCTCCTGTACACCTAGTCCTAAATAAAGCTCCCTCCTTGACGATACTAAGGTGATGTTCCTATTGCCTGGGTAAGTGACTGGCCAACTGATACTTACTGCCTCAGGCCACATTTATTTATACCAATGCCATGATTATACACAGGGCATTGGAATTATGTGACAGATAAAAAGGAGGTGTTATACTGCCCAAGGCCTAGGGTGCAAACTCCCTTACCCTGTAACTTCTGGCCTGGGGACTTTTCCTCAGCGGTACAGCCAGTGAAGGTAGTGGGAAACCTAGGTGTTATGTTCAAGAATGATCTTTCCCTGGAGGCGCAGGTCTTTCGAAGTTGGTAGCTGGCTGCCTAGCCATTATTAAACTCTTGAGGAAAATTCGTCCACTATTACTGCCTCCCGTCCGGGTAGAGGTGGTACTCTGCACTGTGCTTAGTACGTTAGACTACTGTAACTCTCTGCTGTTGGATTCCCCGTGCTATCTTATGGATAGACTCTAGAGAATCCAGTCTGCGGCAGCCAAACTAGCTCTGGGGTGGCCGACGAGAGCTTCTTTGTCGAAGGCCTTGGCCCAGCTACACTGGCTCCCGGTGAGACAGAGAGTACAATTTAAGTCTCTCTGTCTGGCCTTTAAAGCCTTGCATGGGCTGGGCCAGGTTTGCCTACAAAGAAAATTCAGGTGGCATGCGCCAGCCCGCAGCCTACGATCCTCTTCTGCCAGGCTGGTGACAATACCTAGGTTTAAGAAAATCAAAGCAGGAGTAAGATTGTTTGGAGTAGCCGCGGCGAAATTGTGGAATGCTCTCCCGGCTGAGCTAAGACATATCCCCGATCTCCTTCTGTTTAGGAGGAGATTGAAAACACTGCTCTTCCCGAAACCCTAGCTCGCCATTTAGTTGCCCCCAACGTTATGAGTCTGCCAGCGCCAGGATGTCTTTTTTAGGTGATAGCTGCACTTTAGAAGTGAAATAAATAAAATAAATAAATTGTGTGGCCACACCATTTTTTACATAATTATAGATGTGCTGCCTCTGCCACATAATCTATCATCTGCTGCATAATCTGCTGCATAATCTGCAGATTTTAACAAAAAATTGTTTCCAGCTCAAATGGTTCAAAAGTTATGAAACGCACATCAACATGTGATACTGCGCAGTGGAAGGCCCTTTGCAAAGGTTGAATGGTCACCTATCTGCTGCTTACTGAATTATTTGAGTGGTAAATTGGTACTAATCAGCTGTAAGCAATGCCCAGACAGTGTTAACAAGTGTAAAAATAACAATATAATGAAGTAATACTATCACAAAATGCGATGCATTATGCTCCATAATTTGCCTTTTCATGCCCCATAAGTTACTTAGCCCTGCCTCATAATTTGGTCCTCCCCGCCACATAATTTCAGTGGCCCTGATTATAAAGCACCATCAAGCTAATGGTTGGACATGATGTTCATGTCAGCCCAGCAGCCTGGCTTAGCCACACATGAAATCACTTCCAAAGTGGACATTTGGCAAGCAGAGTGTCCCAAAGATTACCCTACAGAAGCTGCCTTAGTGCCTTCAATCAATCAGTAGATTTGTAGAGGACTACATGTCACCCATGAGGGTACCCAGGAGCTGGCAGGGTCCAGTAGGTTAGCTGAATAGCCAGGTCTTCAGGGACTTTCAGAACTTTGGAAGAGATGGGGTGGTCCGTAGATAAAAGGGTAGCTCGTCTTATGTCTTCGCTGCTAGGTAGGAAAACTAGCTACCTCTGCATCTGCTACGTAGGATGCAGGAGGTGAGGGTTGGGCGCAGAGTGGAGGTGTCTGGTGGGCTGAATGAAGTTCAGGTTGTGGTTCAGGTATGCGGGTCCGCAGTTGTGTAGGGTCTTGTATGCATGGGTCAGGATCGTGAACTGGCATCTTTTCTGTAAGGGGGCTAGTGGAGTTCCCTGAGGTAGGGGGTGATGTCGGTTTGTCTAGGGAGATTCAGGACAAGTCTGCATTGGTCTGTGCTGCATGTGTCTGTTAGAGGTGGAATTCGCTAGGCTTGTAGCACTGCAGGATAAAGGAGCTACCAAAAGAGCGATGTAGGTCTGAGGCTGCTGCACTTTAGAAACAAAAGCATGTGGATGACTCTGAAAGCTCTAAATATTTTAGGGTCCTCCTGACATCTAGGTAGTGCAGCCATATAAATCAAAATTGTCAGTTTTTATTTCCTTGTCATTTGTTCTTTAACATGTAAATGTGCTGAATCAGTGCAAATGGGTTCTGAAACAATGATCGCAATTCGGTAAGAACATGTTTCACACAGAAAGTATATCTCTTTGCATCCAGAAAAAGAATGTGCGTTGTCCCTGATATGAAGTCACATGAAGGCAGAGCATAAGTTCCTGTGAGTGCCTGCTAGTGCAGAAATAAAGGAGGATCCCATAGCTAATATTAAACTGAATCGGGGATCCCCCAGCCACAGTGAAATATGCTGAATTTGTCACGCTGTACTTAGTTGATATCGAGACACAAATCAGTAGCTCCTGAAAGTTGTCTGCCTTATGTCCAGAATAGCAAAGTGCTGACATCAAGGGGGCTTTCATCTTTGGACTCCAGCCGGGCCCACATCAAAGTCCGAATTTAAAGGGCCACCAAGCCCTCCTTTTGTTCGAACATAATTTAAATAGCACACTCATTTTTTCTTTTAATTATTTTATAGCACTGCTCATCCCAATGTAGGATTCCAGAACGATTTAGATCACCCACCCACATACATTGACAATAAATCAGTCAGGATTTAAAACCTAATACAGTGCTTGGGGTTGCCTGTACTAATAAGACTTTATTATCACCCACTGAAACCCTTTTAGCTGCCTTATAATAACTACAGATTGAGAAAAAAGCAATAACATTCTAAACCCTGCTTTCCAGTTTACATGCAGATCCTCCATGCTCGTTGATAGCTTACTCTGCTATGTTAGAAATATTGCAATTTATGAACTGTAAGTAATAAAAGAATCTCTGTGTCAAAAGCAGTAACTAATTTCTGCGAAAAATACAAATTTGTCATCTCCATGTTACATGATGTGCTGTGCAGGAAACGCGTCACTTCTTGTTGACAATTTCATTGCAGCAGATGTAAAAAAAAATGTAACATATATATTGACTTCAGACTGCTTTTCATGACTCCGCCGCCTATGACTCCACCCTGTTTTTGTCGCGACACCTTGACCCCAATTTATAGGATCCCAGAGTTCCAGCACTTGTGCCTGCCCATTTAAAGCACTAGGCCTTAGGTAAACAGGGTAATCTGACTTGTTAGAAGGCCAGCTCTGTCTGCTGGGCATATACTCTTGTACGTTCCATACTCCTGTCGGGTGAGTTGCTCATGGACAGCTGTGACCAGTTTAAAAGTATTCTAGGATCAGCAGGGAGACAGATCATGCATCCATTTCAATTAGACCGGCCAGCAGGTTGCACCTTTAAATGTGAGAGTTATCTTATGAGCACCCTCAGAACAGTAGCACAGGCACTGAATAACGTGTACTACTGTCAAATATGTACCCAGGAAGGCAAAGGTGGTGCAGAAACTGCTGGGTTACCAGCATCGGCTGTTCACTGCTGCAGCCTTCCAGTATTCGCCTAGGCTATTGGGCAGCTGGGGTCAGTTCATGGTTTTAAGGCCAACTAGGCACCACTGCCCTTCCTAAAATCTGAAATGGGACCTTGGATTTGCCCTTGTTGGCGAGCTGTTCTTTTTGGTACACATGAACCAGTCTCATTATTGTTGAACCAATAAAGCATCGGAAGGCCAGCCCCTGTAAAAGCTATGGCAGCAGCCTATAGATGGCTGCAGGATTCTTTTCTTCCACCCGAGTACCCGACCAGGAAGAACATGTCATAACATTTAGCCAATAAATCTCACCTGGTAAACCTATTGGCTTTGTCAATGGGTTTAGCAATATGTTGCTGTATATTTATTGCACATTTTAGGTAAGTATCAATCAATCAATCAATCAATCAATCACGGCATTTGTAAAGCGCGCTACTCACCCGTGAGGGTCTCAAGGCGCTGGGGGAGAGGGGTATGTTACTGCTCGAACAGCCAGGTCTTGAGCTGCTTCCTGAAGGAGAGATGGTCTTGGGTTCGTCGACGGTGGGTGGGGAGGGAGTTCCAAGTCTTGGCTGCCAGGTAGGAGAAGGATCTTCCTCCGGCGGTGGCTCTGCGGATGCGTGGTACGGTGGCGAGGGCGTGGCTGATCGATCGTAGCTGGCGGGTGGGTGTGTAGAAGGTCATGCGGTCGTTGAGGTACTTGGGGCCCAGGTCGTGGAGAGCCTTGTGTGCGTGGGTGAGGAGTCTGAACGTGTTTCTCTTGCTGACGGGGAGCCAGTGCAGGTCTCTCAGGTGTCCGGTGATGTGGCTGTGTCGGGGGATGTCCAGGATGAGTCGTGCGGAGGCGTTCTGGATGCGTTGGAGTCTTTTTTGAAGTTTGGCTGTGGTTCCGGTGTAGAGGGTGTTCCCGTAGTCCAGTCGGCTGGTGACGAGTGCCTGGGTGACGGTCTTCCTGGTTTCAGTAGGGATCCATCTGAAGATCTTGCGGAGCATGCACAAGGTGTTGAAGCATGAAGATGAGACGGCGTTGACTTGTCTGGTCATCGACAAGGAGGAGTCCAGGATGAAGCCCAGGTTGGTAAGTAGAGGCTTTAAATTTGTTAGCAATTGTAAACTCTTTGTTTTGGTGCAATTTGGTGTCTATGGCAAAGTCAAGACGTCTCGGCTCTAAAAGGCTGAGCTCTTGGGGTTTGCAATACTTATATTGGACAAGAGAGCCGAGACTCATTTAGGTGTCCGAATGAGTTCTGGTTGTGTGAGGGTGTTCATGATGGGGCACAACTGATCGTTCTGGAGCAGAGGCTGAAGGCAGTGTGAATCAGCGAGGAATTATAGTGTTTAGATTGCATGCTCATCTAATCCTTGGTCTCTCTCTAGTGTGCACGTAGTGATGGTCACATATGGTACCATTGCAATTACCAACTTTAATTATTTACACCAAAATCGTTACTCATTTATCTCAAAATGCGAACAAGCAGTCGCAAAGCCAATAGGTCTGGCTTATTTTAAGCATATGTTTGTTATGGTGCGGTATGTCTAAGTGCAAATGCAGAAAACTCACAAAGAAGCACCTTAATGATGGTTGGATAGCATTATGTGTAAAGCACAGAATGTAGGTCACCTTTTTAGCTCACACCTTAATTACTTAGGCTCAATTTGGAGGCCCCCACCCTTTTCATCTCTATAAAGCTCTGTGGTCCAGAACAGGCATTTGCCTAAAGCTGTCTCACAGGCGAGACCTACATTGAAATGTAGTAAAACTGTAAAGTCCATGGAGTCAAATCTAAAACTTGTGGAGCAGAAAGAAGGAACGACCATTTTGCCCCTCTGCGGAGCAAGAACAAAGCTAGTATTAGCGTCAAAGTGGGGAGTTGAGCACTTGACTGAAAGAAAGAAGACTCGACCTCCTCCACTGTGACACCCCGGGTGCCGGGGCTTTTGGTGCCACTGCCCCCTTTGGAAGTGGGGCTGCAGTATTTGTTCCCTGGAGTAGTTGATTCAAAAGTTGTGCAGGTCATTTCCTCCTATGCTGCTGTGGCATATGCTGGATGTGAGGATGAGAAAGAGTGAGGCAGAGCACAAGTGTCTGGACAGGAGGTAGATATTCAGTCAGTTGTTGATGTAATCTAGTCCTAGGTTGTGGAGGGCTCTGAGGGCGGGAATCAACATCTTGAACTGGCATCTATTTTGAATGAGGAGATAGAGGAGATTCTTGAGGTGGGGGGTGATGTGGGTCCACTTGGGGAGGTCAGAGTGTGTTGCCGTAGTCAAGTCGACTGGTGATCAAGCTTGGATGACGATGCATCTAGTGTTGATGGGGAGCCACTTAAAAATCTTGCGGAACATGTGGAGCATCAGAAAGCAAATGTGCAACCTTGAAAGAAAACAGCCTTCAGCTTGCTCCTTCTAAAAGCAAAGGTAGCAAGAACAGGTTGAAACAACTTCGTAAGTAACCAGATTGAGATCACTGGTGGCTAACACTTAAAGAGACACGTAAGCCATAACCGAAAGTTCCAAATTAAGGTTCTGCACAAGTTGAAGAAGCTTCCAAACTAGTTGAAAAAGGTCTGCACATCAGGAAAAAGATTTGTCAAGATTTAGCTAGAATAGAACTTCTGCAGCTAAATAGGATTTACCACTCCACTTTTTTTGCACACGTCAACTTAGGGGTGTTTAATTATCAAAAATGAGAAAAGGGGAGAGAAAGAAAAGCAAATGATCTAAGGTGCCGGGAAAAGAAATTGAAACATCAGAAACTTTACTACAATATTGGTGCCTGACAGTTCATGGCCTGCCAGTCTATAGGACATCCAGGTTGTCATTAGACACTGTCAACTGACTGTTTACTAAGCTGAGACATATAGAGCATGGGTATATTAGAGCAAGTCAACTGTGAACGCAAGGAGAAGAGGTACCGCCAGAACTATGGTTAGTACAAAGAACAAGGACATTTTCAGCTGACACTAGGAGACACAGGGATCAAGGTGAATTCCAGAGGCATAGCTAGAGCTTGTGGCGCCCGGGTTATCCCTCAGATTACCGCCCCTAGGGGGGAGGGATGCTGGGGAAAAACAACGGGGAGCACTTGAAAGAGTACCGAGAAACATGTAGTATCGCCGCTAATAATGCTAATGTTAATGTTAACTAGACTTATATAGCGCACAGCAGCGAAGAGGCATCCCAGTGCTGAAAGCAGAGTACCATAGAGGCTAAGAACTAAGCGTCCGGCGCTCAATCTAGTGAACATAGAGGTTAGAAACTAGGCCATGGGGAGAAGGTATGTCTTAATGGCTTTTCGAAAGGCTAGCAGACTATCCAGACTGCAAATCTGAAAGGGCAGGGAGTTCCACAGTTTGGCTGCAAACAACGGAAAGACCAGAGGGGGCCCAAGTCCCCGGAGGAGGCCGAAACAAGTGCCGGTCACTTTCTTGGTGTGATCCTAGAAGCTGAGTGTAGAGTCCATCCATTCCACTAAGTTTTTTTCCACCGCCTTAGGGTTGGGTGCACAACCAAGGGTGATGGGCGGCCATTGCTCATTCCATAGTCCCTTGTCTCTCCCTACCAGCAACACCTCAGATTTATTGGCGTTAAGCTGGAGACAGTTCGTGGTCATCCACTCGGTGACTGCTGCCAGGCCACTCCTAAATTTGGAGGCGTCCTGCATGGAGGCATCGGAGAGGGCCACCACCAACTGAGTGTCGTCAGCATACAAGACCACAGTAAGGCTTTTGTCCCTAGCATAGTGACCTCGATAATGCAAGCCCGAGCACCGTGTTTGCCACAGGATGATTTGTTGCGGCCACTCCACTGCCAGGGCTATAGGTGGCCCAAAGACCGAAATGTCCGGGCGGGCACACACTCCACCTTGCTGCAAATATAAGTAAGTGAGACTGAGTGTGAGAGCACACTAATCATGTCACTGATTGTTATTAAAACCGTTTTATAAATTTAGCGCACCGGTTGCATCAGCTGCCTGCCCTACTTTGATACACTGAAGTTCTCTGCAGTCACACACAATGAGACAGCGAGAGTCTCATTCATTCTGTCTGGACTCAGGTCACACACTGTGTAGTTCACGGACGAGCCAGGCGAAGACGTACTTTTTGAAATATTACAGCACTTGCTGTGCTGTAATGCCTTAGCCTGAGACTTGCCCAATCAATGCAGCCCAGTGGTGCTGCTGTCGAGTCAGTCAGCGGGTAGTACGGATTCTGTGTGCTGACAGCAATACTCTTAAAACATACTATACTTAGGCAGCTGAGCTGAGAGCTCATCTGTGCTGCTGACCACAGGGCTGGAGCCAGAAGGTGGCACAACGACTGTGACCACTTCATGTTAATAATTCAGTTGAGAGCACTACATCGTCCTGGCTGCCGGCTGTGAGCTATGTGACATGACTGTATGGCTTAGCCTGAGGCTTGCCCAATGCTCATTGTCCCCGAATAGTCAGCTGACTGTGTTGACTAACTTGTAATTTTAATTAGGCACTGCAGCTGTGAAGACAGAGAGATCCGTGCTGTTGAGGGGTCACATCCTAGGCTGCATCCCACTTGGGACAGAGAGGGGCCTGGAGTCCACTGAGTGATGCTCTGCAGCATCTGATTTGATTGATTGCCACTAGGAGGATCCAGGGGCCAAGTAGGCAAAGGCAGGAATCAATGTTATTGTTTTCTGCCAGTCTGCCCTGCAACACTACTAGGAGGCTGACAAAAGAATGTTGTTTGGGCCTCAAATACTGTTTGGGCTGGGTCCCATGTGGGACAGAGAGGCCCTGGAGTCCACACTGTCGCTGTGATACTCTGCAGTTTTAAGAACATCTTAGAGTTTCTTGTTTCTCAAATGGGTGTAATTTCTGATATTTGTATGTTTCCCTCGTCTTCAGTGCTTTATTTTGCTTGCGAGAAAGTATCACTCATAGTTGTTGAAATGTCACTCATAATTACACAGTTATAAAAATGTCACACATCTAAATCCTTGCCACTCACTAAATATCCCCTCTGAAAACGTTTAGCTCTAAGCTCTTACCTGACTCAGCCTGAGTCCAGCAGCACAGCACTCCACAGTGGTGGCAGCCAGCCTGCCAGGGTCTCTATGGCAGGGTTGGTTTACTTCTGCTGCAGCAGCCAGCATATCGCCCAGCACTGCCACTGCCCCAGAATCGACTCCTCAGGAGCGCGCATAGTGGTGAAGCACGTGACGCGTCACTGCTACGTTCTCATCGGAGGGCTATCCAAAATGATGCCCAGGGCCATCATTGATAGTGCTCACGCGCTACATGATTGACAGCCCTGGGACAGACCACAAGCAACCACAAACGCGGTATGTCACTGCGGCAATTGGCAGCAGTAAGCAGTTACAACAAGCAGGTCAGGTGTGCTTGCACTTTCAAACGGAAACGGGGCCGTCCGCGCTGCACTAGTGGCCCGTTGCGACGGCCTTTATAAATTATTTGGGGACACTGACACTACTGTAATGTCAGTGAGTGTCCCCAAATAAATGATAAAGGCCGCCGCAACGGGCCACCAGTGCCACGCGGCCGCCCCCAAAATAGTGCAACCTGGGGCGGACCACCCCACCTCCCCCTCCCCCCCCCCCTAGCTACGTGGCTGGTGCATTCTGGTCAAGACTAGAATTCAAGATACCTCCCTATCTGGGGCAGAGTGGGAAAGGTGTAAAGAAACTTCCCCAGCTAATTAAGAATCCATCACATAAGCAAAAAGTCACATTTTAAATTTACTTGGATGCATACAAGCCCACTCTGGGATTTACTCTATTTGGATCTGAGTGAGTAAAAAGAACTTCCATTGCTAATCACTCAAAAGCTAGCCTATGGAACCGAGTGGAAGCCAGGTATTCTCATATATTTGGACTGACGATGTGTGGGTGCAGATCAACTCTCTCCTATTAGTGCTTATGGATACTCCGGTATTGATAGTGCTTGCGTCAGGCTGGGAAACACTGGCCTGAGGCTGTTAGGGCGTCCTCTGCTTCTGTGCACAATCTCAGGAAGCTGATTGTTCAATTGCAAAAATAAACAGCCAGCCCTGTCGGTGCGCTTGGGTCTGTGGCACTGAAGGCACAAATAATAAGGGTCAACTTCAAAGAACTGTCTTCGAGGCAAATCCCTTCTCTTAATACCAGTCATCAACGACAGAGGCAGGAGAAGGAGGAAGCGACGGCACCGTTAGAAGCGAAGAAAAGGTTCTGCTGTTGGACAGCCATGCAATGATTAGCGTCAGATCGCTTAAGGAAGGCTTGGGAGCAGGGCCGGCTTTAGCGTTGGTGGTCCCCAGTGTGACCATCTTTTTTGACCGCCCCAATAATCTCCTCCTCCTCGGATTCCCTCATTATTACCAGGCAAAAGTACCCCTCATCTTTCTATGGCCCCTCTCTCTCATGCATTTCATTAGTTTTAAAGCATTGGTAAAGGCTGGCTTTACTAATCCAATCAGCTAGCCACATAAAATACAGATGTATTCTTTGTATCAGGCATATTAATAACCCTCTGTGCTACTTTATGGCGAATCAAAACTGCAACTAAACAAAACTCCATCTCTCTCGCTCTAGCAGGAACATTAATAACAAGAGTTTATATGGACATTTTTTATTGCTGCCTTAAACTGGATATACAAGTTACTCTGCAGCAAGTGCTTTTAAATAGTGAGTTATTGCCAAACACAGCGCCCCCCTGCGGTCATTCCTCCCCTTCAAGTCAGCGCCTAGTGCAGCTGCAGCGGTCGCACCGCCTTAAAATCGGCCCTGCATGGGAGGCTGGTTGCGTGTAATGAGGGACAAATCTGCAGGGGCTCATATGCCTTGCATCACATGAAACTGTTTAACTCTTAGAAGTGTAAGAGATGGTCTCATAATAACTGGTCAGGGAAAAGTGCATCCATTGTCTCTGAACGAAGAGAGACTGGATATGCACATAAAATCAATCAGAAAGATGGTTAGATGTAGTAGTATGAAGTTTCCATAGTTATTTTTTTAACTTTATTTATACTTTGCCAGTCATCACAGCCAGTCAAGCAGTACATCATTTACATCTGTGCAGATACTATTTCTGAGATCAAACGGTCAATCACATTTGAAACAATTTTAAATATGCAAGATTATGTTTGCCACAATTACGTTTCCCCTATCGGCGTAACTCAAATATCTATATTTGTGCCTTCCCCCCCTCCTGTTGCCTGCATCTCTGTACGTGTAGTGCCTTCCCTGTAAGGTTTATTACATGCCCCTTTTATAGCCTAAATATACTTTATCCAATTCCTGTTCTGTTTTGAACCTTAGGCTCCTCCTCTTCAACTGTCTTATACGCCAAGTATGCCTGATATGGTCCCCATATATTTTTGGGTCTACAACGGACCGGAATAAGGGCATTATAATTGCCTGACTATGTGGAGCAGTAAGCTAGGTCTGTGTGCCATTCCCACGAGGGTAGCAGACCTCGCATCCAGCGCATTGCGGTACTTGGTTTTGCAAATAGGAGTCCAAGTTCTGCCATTTTGCATCCCGACTCATGTATTTCCTTATCATACCCAAGCAGTGCAGCCAGTGGGGTCTCTGGTATTTGTATCTCTAGTATTTCTATTAGAGAGGTGAACACATCCTTCCAAAACACTCAAATTCCTGGGCACTCCCAAGCTAAGTGAGTGAAGTTCGCGTCGCTAGCCTTGCCTCTTATACACCTGTCGTCTTCCCTCAAACCATATTTGTGCAGTTGAGCTGGGCTGTAATATACTCTATGGAGGTAAGTAAGTACATTTTATTAGCATAGTTAATTAAAACTGTTGCAATACAGAAATATATATATATATATATATGTATTCAATAAACAAATCTGTCATTTACATGCATAAAACTTGTTTCTTCATAATACTTATGTCTTAAAACCATGCTAATAAAGCTTGCTAGCTTTGAACAGCTATAGCATCATGATAAATTATCAGTTTTTTTTCTTTTTTCTCCTAATTAGTAGGTTAACAGTGTCTTCAGAACTGCCTTGCACATTGACTTATATTTTTTCTGGCTGGTTTCTTGATGTTTCCATTTCTGGCATTTTGCTTCCGCACAGTCTCAGGAACTTTACTGCTCTACAGTTCAATTGTGGATCGCTAGGTGCAAAGCATGCCATACTCTATGGAGGTACTTGTAGTGTATAAAACTATGTCTCCCATTCTGTGAAATGGACTTTGTACTCGCAAAGCAGTGTGCCCATTGTGCCTCAGTAATTTATATGCCCAACTCTACCTGCCACTTCTGTTGGGTCTTGACTAACGCCAGAGTGTTGTGTCCCTTTGAGAGTGCGTATAATGCTGTAAATCCACGCTGTGGAGATTTAGCCTGTAGGAGGTATGTCAGTGACTTTGTCTCCTCTGGGTCTGTCATATCGTCTCCCAAGAGTGGCCGTAGCAACTGCTTTACCCCGTAGTATTTGTAGGCATCGAGCGTGGTCACCTGAGGAGCATGTGTTACTGTTTGGTCCCAAGTTTTTACTTTACCACCAAGAAAGAAGTTCCCATGTATTCTATTTTTAGCGTACAAAGTGTTTGTGTTACTGCCCTATACCCGCTCAAGGGAAACCAATCACACCATTCGATAGGCAGCTTAGGAGAGTATATAAGATTTGTTGAGTATCTGCTATTTGCCTCATTTGGGCCCACTCAGTAGTTTTTTCAGTAGTGAGATAGGGCTAACCTCGCCTCTTTCAATGTATAGTTGTGGGAGGTTATGGGGTCTGTGTATCTAATGATGTGCACGCAACAGTTGTGCGGCCCTATAATATCTTTCAAGATCTGGCGCAATTAAACATCCTTCAGAGTATGTATTTGTCAGTGTATCCCATTTGACGTGAGGCTGGTTGCCAGCCCAGGTGAGTCGTATCAGGAGAGTTCGGAGATTCTGGAAGAATGATTTTGGCAATACGAGTGGGAAGTTCCCAAATAAGTAAAAGAACCGAGGGAGAACTATCATCTTCATTAGTGCAATGCGGCCTATGAGGGAGAGAGGGAGCCTAATCCATTTGTCTATTGATTCTGTTAGTCTCTGTATTGCGCACCCATAATTTTCCAGCAGTGCCATTTCTGGATCAGGGTGTATTTGTACTCCCAGATATGATATTCAGTCTGTGGTCCATTCTATGGGGTATTTGGTACAGATGGGGTTGGTATTAGGTATAAGTGGGGTTCTTGTTTATTTGTGCCACTTAATGTGTAGGCCTGAGTGTTGATCAAATCGCTCTACTTCTTGCAGCATTGGCTTTTGATTATGTTCCAGGTTGTGTATGTACAATAAGGTATCATCTGCATACGCAGAAATTACCAGGTTGTGTTGGTGGAACCGTACCTATGTGCATGATATTCTCGCATGGCGCAGGCCAAAGGCTCTGCAGCCAGCGTGTACAGTAACGGAGAGAGAGTACAGCCCTGTCTAGTGCCTCTAGTGGTTGCTATAGGTTGGGAGAGTAATCCGTTGACTTGCACACGTGCTAAGGGCTTAGTATACAGGACCTCGACTATTTTTAGGAACACCTCACCCACTCCCACCCTCCTGAGGGCTGCATAGAAGAACCTCCAATCAACCGAATAGAAGGCCTTCACAATATCCAGGAAGAGGGCTGCAGCACTAACACTTGGATCAATGCGTGTGATTGTGCTGAAGAGGGTTCTCCAATTGCACATGAGGGAGCGACCCAGAAAGAGGCCAGTTTGTTCCTGTCCCACTAATATTGGCAGTGAGGGTGCTATTCTGTTTGCCAACATTTTGGCAAACAGCTTAGCATCTGTATTAAGCAATGATAAAGGTCACTAGGAGGAGCATTGATCTGGTTGTTTACCAGGTTTTAGTAGCATGATCAAGGTGGCCTCTCGCATCGAGAGTGGCATTATTCCCTCCTTTAACATTTCTTTGAAAAGGTTCATCAGCTGCGGTGTCAGCCTTTCTTGATGTTTTATAAAAGGCCACGGTCAGGCCTGTCCGACCCTGACGCTTTTTCGTTAGGCATGTCTGTTAACGCTGCCATGATTTCTGTTGGGTGGAGTGGGGCCATGTCATTGTATCCATTCTGTGACCTTCCTTCTTGTGTGGTAGTTCTTGTGCGTGACCGTTTGTCATCAGACCTGTTGCTCTAGGTCTTTGTGGATGGTGTTTCCCTCTTCTTCAGACACTCAGGAGTACCTACTGGCTTTATCTTTGTTGTGACTTATAAGTTCTTGTTGCTGTTGTTTGGGATCATTATAAATCTTGGACTAGGCATCAAAGAGCACTTTAAATCTTGCAGGATATAATATTGCATCTACTAGTTTGAGCTCTCTTAGTTTGCGTTTCATAGGTGTAAGCTGTCTGCATGCCTCCTGCACTTGTGGGATGAAGTCCGGGTAGAGTGACGGTTCAGATACCTCATACTTTAGGACTTGCAGCTCTCTTGCCTGTCTCAGTGCAGTGTCCCCATCTCTGTAGTTTAATAATCATGCTATCAGAGGTCGGGGTACCCCCAGGGGTGGTTTTGGGGCCTGCGAGCGATGAGCGCGCTCTACAATAAACACTGATGAGAATGTTTCACAACCCAACAGAGTCACCAGTAGTTGTACTGTGAATAGTTACATATTTTCAGTTACTGTAAATTCTGGTAAGCCCAGTATGTGCACATTGTTGCACCTAGAGCTTGCTTCCAAATCTTCAGCTTTGTTGCGAAATGATGTCAATAGCTTCCCAATTCGCTTTTGAGCAGCTACAGTCTCTAATTGAGTATCTTCGGCTTCTGACATCCTACCAAGTCTTTCAGGATGTTTGTCTATGCACCCAGACATACGATCCATTCTGTATGACAGTGAATCTTTTTTCCCGTCTATGGTAACAAGGCTGTGTTGCATTGCAGTCAAGATGTTGGGTTTCTCCCCTTCTGGTTCGGTAGCCATAACCCCTTCTACTGATGCCATGAGGTCTGTTCCCTCCTCCCCGACTCTTGTCGATTTACTTTGCTCAAAGTGAAGTTCTGTCAACTTTCCCCATGTTAGAAAGACTTCATGCAGTAGATTATCTGTTAATGAACACTTGTAAGATCTCAGATGATGCCAAAGTTATCAGGCTATTATTTTACGTGTCTAGAGTGGTGCGTTAATCTAGTACCTTTCGACTGGAGATATCTGCTGTTTGCATTTACCCAAGTACTGTCATACAATGTCTGGGCAAGGCTCAGAGCCCTTTAACCACCAGGCCCCAGGACTCTCCTCTTCCCAGCAGTGTTGCCGTGCAGTGTCCAAGCCGCGATCACCCCGCCCGCTCGCTTGCATTAGAAGGGCCCAGGCGTCTTGCTGATTTTCTGCCACACGGTGCCTGTGGTCGGGCCATGCCCAGCACCCACTCACTGCATATCGCTGGGTGTGCAGATTTCTAGCAGTGGTGCTGTGCGATATCTGCACCACACTGTTTCGATCTCGCTCGCCTGCGTCAGTAGGCCTCAGGGACACATCGGGCGGCCTGCGCAGAATCACAGTATCTCCCTGGTGAGTCGTGCTTTGCCGCAGATGTAATACCTGGGTGCAAGCACATGTTCGCTCATCTGCGGCCACACTTGGATCGGGCCCCTTCTGTGGATTACGGGACCTCTGTTGTTCAGCACTCCTTGCTTCTGATCTGGTAGGTCACACTTTTACTTTCGATGGCGCTGATCGTAGCGGGCGTGCTCAGCGATGAGCCGTACACCATTGAGCTGCTCTCTTCAAGTGGCACCTTCTCTGCCACTTTTGGTGCGTTTTATTTCCTGGATGTGCACGATACATTAAGGATAATTTGGGCTGTCGTCGGAGCTCACTCAGGCAGCAACCAGTCAAGCTCCGTCGCCCCTCCCCCCCCCAAGTTTCCATAGTTATCAAATCATCCTTACACTGTCAAACCTTAATCTGAACATTGATACAATTTCTCCAGTCAATCAGGCTAATAAGGAGCATTATAATTGACACATAAGCATAAGACTCGAGAAGTTCATCAAAGCACAGAAAAACAGCAGGGTAATGTTAACTAGCTGAAACCTGCAAACGATAGGCTAGGATGTTTTGCACAGAAACTTGCAGTAAATGTATTGATATGTTGATTTTATTAAAATAGTGCTTTTCACAAGACGCCGCATAACAGAAGAATTACAGGCACGCGGACTCTCTGCATGAGCTTCTGGAGGGCCCAAAGTGAAGTGAGCACCCCAGGAGAAAACGACTAAAAATATAAGTAGATTCTACTGTTTAACTTGGGACAGAAGAACATCATGCATGAAGAGAGTTCGGAGAAGTGTCAGATTTAAACAAATCCATGGGACATGCAAGATATCTCCGGGCGTGCCTGAGAAACAGTTGAAACAACAAGATAGTGGTCAAACTGTGCCTAAACTATGAGGAATCAAGAATTATAGATGTTTTATGACCGAGAGCATAATCAAGTGTAGTCTTGATAAAGAAGGTTTAAACAATACCACACCTTTGAAACGCGTTGACGCGAGTGTGCCACAAACCCAACGCTTTCAAACTTATCCCAAATACTTATGAATTTTGACAGATTGGGTGGTTTATGTATAGACTTTTGAGTTGTGTAATTATTTGTGTTAGGTATTTTGTTTTCGGATGAAATGGTTTTAACCTTGTAGCACTATTTTAATAAAATCAACATATCGATACATTTACCGCAAGTTTCTGTGCCAACAATCAGGTCTATGGTATGGTAGAGTGACCGCTCAGATTGAATGGAAAAGGATACTTCCTTAAATGAATGATAGTTGTATTTGGGATCTATGATTGTGGTAGGATTTTCTGTCAATCCCATAGGACGCTCACTTTTGAATTCTGGTGTGAACTCTAGTCCTTTGGGTGTCAAAGGGTCCCTATCTCTGTTTAAAAAGTAGGATATTTTGCCACATGATTATATTGCAGATTTTTAAACCAGTTTTGAAAAAGAGGGTAGTACTGAGCAAAGGGTGTCATTGATATTGCTTACATAAGCCTGGTGTTTTCGTCAATCAGCACCCATGGTAAGCTGCAATATAAGATTGATAATGAGCACATTCACAACGGCTATTAGGAATATATTCACAAAATATGATAAGCGATTATAAAGAACTTAAGAAACAGGCAGAATGACAATCACCCTAGAAAATCCCAGCCCTCAGCCTTTCCTCTAATAAAACTTTAAAAAAGCATTTGCAGTGCAATAGGTCTCGCATTACTGATAGTTTGAGGTATTGGTGTTGCAAATAATAATAAAACGCCAATAGCTCATACTTTTAGTAATGCAAGACCTAGTGCATCGCAAATGCCCATGTAGTGAGCCAGGAAACAGCATTGTATGTCTCAGTGCAGTACCGCAAGCTGCTCCTAGAGGCCCCTAGTGAGCAAGTCACCAGCACTGCATGTCTAGGTGCAGTACCGCAAGCTGCTCCTAGAGGTCCCTAGTGAGCAAGGTGTTGAAAATGTATTATCCTTCTTCCCTGCTCATACTTCTAGAATGCCTGTACGCATTCTGTATTCTATACGGAGGTTCTGTGGGAGTCAGTTGGGAGTTGGTCAGCTGGCGTGGTGACCTCTTTGACTGTGCTCTTGAATAAAGCTTACCGCTTAACAACAAGAGCCTGGCGTGTCTTGTCAGAGAAATTCCTGATGAATTTTGAATAGTATTCAATCAACCCCATGTAAGACCTGAGTTGATCTTTGTAAGATGGACATGGAGCTGAGTGAATAGCTTCCAAAAGCTTTTTCTTGGGTTTTACTCCTAATGCTGTTATTTTGTGACCAAGATATTCAATTTTTTCAACTAGAAAAGAACATTTGCCTTTACGAAGAGTAAGACCAGCCTCCAAGATTCTGCTGAGAACACTTTCAAGTACTGCATTGTGATCATCAACGAGTCTCCGAAAACTAAAATGTCATCCTGAAAGAAAACCGCTTTCTGGATCCCTGTAAAAATTTCAGTAACCATTCTTTGAAATACACTTGCAGCCGAAGTTAGGCCAAAAGGAAGACGTGTAAACTGGAAGGTACCTTCTGTAGTTATAAATGCAGTGAGGTGCTTAGAGTCATTGTGGAGTCTTATTTGGTTGTAAGCACTCTTTAAGTCTCATTTGGAGAAGTGCTTGGCACCTTATAATGTAGATAATAATTCATTTATGTTAGGTAGAGGAATGGTATCTGCTACAACACACTCATTTAGTGACCTTAAATCAAAGAATAAAAGCCCTGATGAGAGCCCAGGGACGCTTGTCCTGGTCTCGAAACGCGTCAGCAGCTTTGGTGGAATAGAGCATTATTAACAAACAATACTAGGATTAGCCAGTCAAGACATTATCAATCTCGAGTCTTTCAGTTGACCATATTCCCCATTATTTCGATTTGTTTCATTCATTGATTCTATATGTATATGATATTGGTGTTTTGTTATGTATTAATTTCTTTGTAGGATGTTTGATGTTTCATATATTATTTTGACATTGTTTATTTCTATGTGTATCAAACCAATTGTACAGTGATGTAAATATTGAATGTACAGTCCGTTTCATTTCTGCCTATCAATGTTAAAAAAGATACTTTAACATTTTAAATAATTGGCATTGAATAAGCATGCCTGGTTGGAATGTAATAAATATTTTTCTAACCTTAAAACGTTTTTTCGTTTAAGTAAGTGTGGTTTAGGCAATTTTTGTGCTTTATACTTAAAAAGGGTCTAGCCTTTACCACGATTTCATAGACCTATCTCCTTTGGGTTTCAATATCCTGAATACAGCGTGTCTCGTAGAGACAGCGCAAGTGCTGCCTAGGTTAGACCTAAAAACCCTTTTCCATAAGGGTGGACTAATCAACCAGGTAATTGCTAGATATGTAAAAATCTACTCTGGTAACCCACAGATGGGAGAGGGTAAGGGCAGAAATGGAGTGGCGTCAGGAATTATGTGGTTGGTCGTGAATGGCAGAGTTATAACGATTAGCGTCAACGACCAAGAAATAATTAGACACGGAAAATGTGATAGTAAAGCTGTTCTGGCTGACTGTAATAGACTGCCTTTTAAAACAGCTTACAGGCATAGGGTTCCTGCATTAGGCATGTATACATATCAGCACGTTTCAGAGTATAATATTGATATGATCTCTCAGGTGGTTAATCTACTTCCTGCAGAGATCTGTGTGTAGAGATGTGTGTGTAATCTGCTGATCGCTAGTTGTCAGTAAGATAGTTTATTGGGTGTATTGCAGAGATCACTGTGTAAAAATGCAACCTGAAAGGGCAAATGTTTGAACTTTCACGTTTTAACTCAACTTTACGTTTGTCTAAGGCTATAAAATGCAGGGTTGCCAGAAAACGCCAGGTCACTGAAAACACCACTTTTCCAGCTGTGGATATTTCAATTCACAAATCACTGTGTACCCATATTGTTAGTCCAATTGGTTCAATTGCACGGAACCAAGACAACAACTAACAAAGTTCAGGTATTTGCTGGAAATCAGGAGTGCCAATGGCATGGTAACTACAGTGAAATGGATACATTTGAATGGGGCAGTAATGAATACCAGTAGTTAAGAGCCAGCAAATTGTGTTCAGCCTAATGGACTCCGGAGTCTGGGACAATGAGTGGCCCTATACAGCTAAACCACCTTTGACTTACAACAGCTTCTTTCAGCCACGTAAAAAAAAAAAAATACTAGAAGTAACTAGGCCACTATGGTTGAGGTGCACTTGTGTGGGTGGGAACTACCCAATCCTTCAGCCTCCCAGCAGGGTACAGCTCTGCAGATCAGAGCAATCACTGAACAGGCGTGGCGCCATATGTACATTGTTCTGGTTGCACTGCACCAGGAACAGTTGCTAACAGAACTAGAGGCAAGATGTACTAAGATTGGATTAGCAAAAATAAGTCACAAATCGTTCATCAACACACTGCAAATTCAATCCGATTTTATGACCAACTTAGGCACTAGAAGGTCAGATCGCAAATAGGGAATCGTAGTGGGCTACAGACTAATAAATATAAATTAGTCAGGTCCCTATTTACAATTTACTGTAATTGGCTGCAAAGACAGGCATGGTGGCCTGCAATGAGCTTTAGAAGCATATGTGTGAAGGGAGAAACCCTCGCACAAAGACGTGCGTACTGTAATACTGGAAACAATTATGTTTCTTCTCTTATTAAAGAAAACGTTTTTTGCAAATTATTCCATAAGGCTTAATTTTGAGTTCAGTTGGTGTTTTTTATTTCATGAAAGTCTTGATTTCTTATTGTGGTTCATAAGAAAAAACTTCCTTTCGTATTTGCATATTTTTCACTTAGTCCAATGCCCAATGCATTTCGGGTCAATTGGTCTGACCATTCCTTAGGGGCCTGAAAGTGGACATAATACAGGACATTTCGAGGTAAGGTCAGTTAGAACCTTGCTTTCAGCGCATTAGCTGCCGCGCCTTTTACTCATCATTTTTTAAAGTGTATTGCTGTGCTTTTATCTCGCGGCGCTTAAAGCTTACTTATCAGCGCTTTAACGCTCACCTGTCAGCGCCTTAATACTCTCTTGTTAGCGCTTCTGGCTAGAATTCCCTGAATAACTCTTATCCTGTCGGCGTCCGCAGGCCGGGGAAGTTTGTGAGGCTCACCTGCAATTAAGATTTCATTTCCTCGCATTCGGCGAGGCCAGACAGTTTTAGTTGGGTCCGACATTTTGGGTTGGGTTGGGAGGCGAGGCACTCCGCGGCCATCTTGCGTAAGGCAAGAGGCTAGTAGGCGGTCCTCCGCTCAGCGTAATAGTACTTTAGGATGGATGGATCGACGCGCAGCGCTCGCGCGCAGCGGGCGCGTCGTAGGCGCGCCGGAGGTGCGCCAGAGGTAAGCCCGTTTGCGCCCGTTCGCGCAACGGACGCGCTTAGGGCCGCTACCTCTGGCCCCTCTGGCTCCCACCGTATCACCTACTCCCGGCCTGACCTATTTAGGTTCAGACCCTGTCAGAATGGGACCAGACCACCAACTACCAAGCGAATCTCCTGTGGACTGCTTAATGTTAGATCTCTTTGTAAGCACCACACGGAAATCGCCTTCCTCATTGAGTCTGAAAATCTCGATGTCCTCTTTCTCACAGAAACGTGGACTCGGGAGGACTGTGAGGTGGAGCTGGGCCTAGCCTGCCCTTCAGGCTATAAAATCAGTCACACTCCTCGCCCGCTCAATCGAGGAGGAGGAATCGGATTTATCTACAAAGATTCGCTTACTCTCTCCCAGCTAAAGATTCGTGAGGTATCAGGTTTTGAACTGATGGGCTTTACAGTCAAACAGCAGGAGCTGAAACTGTGCTCAGGTGTTCTTTGTTATCGCCCCCCAGGACCAGCACCAACCATAGCACTCCTCATTGACTTGATCTACGAACTCTCCAGTTCCCACTCCAAGTTATTGATTCTTGGTGATTTGAACCTGTGGGCCGGCGGCTCAAGGGATAATGTATTTTTTTCCCTCAGCCAAGCCTGCATGGACATTAAGATGGAACAGCTGGTGAACGCCACCACGCATCGTAAGGGTCATATCCTGGACTTAATATTCGCGGATCCATTATGGGTTTCGATAGAGGATATTAAGTGCCAGTATTGGACAGACCACTTCTTGATCATGTTTTCTCTCTGGCTGGAGGACCACACCTTACGGGAGGCTGGACTACCCCAAGCCAAACTAGAGAGACCTTGGTCCCGAATTCTTAAAACCTCCCCTCTGCCGAACATCTTAGACAAGGATTTTAAGCTTGGCAATACAGCCGAGGAGAGCTACGCTCGCTTTTGCCAATCTATCTCGAGTTCACTGGATAAGCTGGCACCCCTCCGGAAGTCACGGGGTAGGGTGAACCGAGCTAGCCCTTGGTACACGAGCGAACTTCGGCAGCTCAAACTCGACTGCAAACGTGCAGAAAGGGCGTGGAGGAAACAATACTTAGATTCGGAGAAAATTGTGTTCCGGTCTGCCATACAAAACTACAAGGCTCAGATCAAGATGGCTAAAGCGTCCTATCTTGAATCCACCTTGAATCATGCCCCTAACAAGGCACAGGCCCTTTTTAAAATTGTCAGAGACCTTGCCCATCCCACGTGTGTGGCTAGTTCTGTCCCTTCATCGCAAGCTCTCTGTGATTCTATTGCCGAGGCCTTTGAGGAGAAAATCCGCAGAATCCTGGAGGGTCTGCAGGACCCAGTCAATTCTCCTGCTGGTTCGGGAGCTCCGGAGGCGATGGCCAGTCGACCCTTGCAGGGGGTTTCTCACCCCTGTTTAGAAGCTCCGGCCTCACCGGCCAGTCGACCCCGACCAGAGGATCAGGCTCACAACTTGGGAGCTCCGGCGACTGAGGCCAGTCGACCCCAGTTGAGCAGCTCTCCCCTCTTCCCCGTGGATCAGGCCCTCAGTTTGGGAGCTCCGGCGATGGAGGCCAGTCGACCCCAGCTGAGTAGCTTCTCCTTGCCCTTCTCGGACCAGGCCCTCAGTCTGGGAGCTCCGGCAAGTGAGGCCAGTCGACCCCAGCTGAGTAGCTCTCCCCCGCCCCCCTTGGTCCGAGCCCTCAGTCTGGGAGCTCCGGCGACTAAGGCCAGTCGACCCCAGCTGAGTAGTTCTTCTCTGCCTCCTGCGGACCAGATTCTCAGTCTGGGAACTCCGGCAAGTGAGGCCAGTCGACCCCAGCTGAGTAGCTCTCCCCCGTCTTCCTTGGTCCGGGCCCTCAGTCTGGGAGCTCCGGTGACTAAGGCCAGTCGACCCCAGCTGAGTAGTTCTTCTCTGCCTCCTGCGGACCAGATTCTCAGTCTGGGAGCTCCGGCGTTTGAGGCCAGTCGACCCCGGCTGAGTAGTCTTCCCCTGCCCTCCTTGGACCAGGCTCTCAGCTTGGGAGCTCCGGCAACCGAGGCCAGTCGACCCCAACTGAGTAGCTTTCCTCTGCCTTCCTTGGAGGAGTTTAGCAGCCTAGCCCTTACGATCTCATCTGGTTCGCCTCTGGACCCTCTTCCGCCAAAACTCTGGAGGCTGTTTCAGGAGGAACTTTTCCAGCCTTTACATTCCATCTGCTGCCAGTCATTTGAAACAGGGATTGTACCGGGTTGCTGGAAGAAGGCAGTGGTATCTCCGCTTCTAAAAAAACCTACGCTGGACCCTGCCTGTCTCTCTAATTACCGGCCAATTTCTCTGCTTCCTTTTCCAGTTAAAATCATGGAAAAGCTGGTTACCCGCACTCTATCCGGCTTCTTGGAAGAAAACACCTGGCTGGATGAGGCGCAATTTGGCTTCCGCCCAGCTCATGGGACGGAATCCGCGCTAGTGACCGTGCTAGACAACCTGCGGGCGCGAGTCGACAGTGGTCGGGCAGCCTTTTTGGTGCTGCTCGACATGTCGGCCGCGTTCGACACGGTCAGCCATCCAACCTTGATAGCGAGGCTGGAAGAGTGTGGAGTTAAAGACAAGGCTAGGGACTGGTTAATTTCCTACTTGGATAATCGTCAACAACGTGTGTCGCTCCCTCCCTTCAGCTCAGAGGAGCGGAGAGTAGGACAAGGAGTACCGCAGGGCTCAGCCATCAGCCCTATACTCTTTAATATTTACCTCCGCCCTCTAGTCCAGCTTATCAAATCTTTTGGGATCTCTGCATTTAACTATGCAGATGATACCCAGCTGGTCTTTTCTCTGGAGGGACAGGATGCGGTCCCACTGGAGACTTTCCACCGATGCATGCTGGCCACAGCGGACTGGCTCCGCTTGAACTCGTTACAGTTCAATGGTACTAAAACTGAGGTTCTGCATTGCTCCAGTGACCGAATCCCCAGGGACCTCCCAGACGACTTCTGGCCCCCGTCCTTCTCTGAGACGGTGTCAGCCACACACGCGGCGCGTAATCTGGGGGTCACTTTTGGGCCTAATTTACAGCTGGATCTGCACGTAAATAAGACCACGTCCACGTGCATGATGCTTATCCGGATGCTGCGTAAGGTCCTACCTCTCCTTCCTGAGCAAGCCAGAGCCGAAGTAGTGCGGAGCACTATCTTAAGTCGACTCGACTACTGCAACGCACTACTATTGGATGCCCCTGTAACACTACTGGGCAAGCTCCAAAGGGTACAGAATCTGGCTGCCAAACTCGCTCTTTCCCGCCCCTACTACAGCTCGTCTACAGCAGCACTTCAGGAACTCCATTGGCTGCCGATTCACCTTCGCGTCCGCTACAAAGCCGCATGCATAGTGTTCAGAGCTATTCATGGCTTGGGACCAATCCCGTTGCGGAGAATGTTTGCTTGGTATCTTCCTTCTCGAGCCTTACGCTCCTCGTCATCCAAGCTGTTAGTAGTCCCGCGCTTCCAGAGAGTGAGGATGGGTGGCCGATCGTTCAGAGTAGCGGCGGCCAAACTCTGGAACTCTCTGCCACTATCCCTTAGGAGCCTTGGGGCTCTTCCAGCCTTTAGAAAGGCGTTGAAAACCTACCTCTTCCCGAGGATAGGCTAGTTGCTGAAGTTGTTGTTAGATCAGGGTTCAAAGCGCCAGGATGCCCTTGGTGGTGACAGGCTGCGCTCTATAAGTATACCACAATACAATACAATACAATACCTTAGCATACACAAATAAATACAAGTCATGTTAACATACATATACTGTGAAGTCGTGAAACATAACTGATCTAGAAGGTGAACAGAAGTCTATAGTATGGTCTTGTGCCCTGGAGATGGGAACCCGGGTGAAGAGTAAGTGAAAGGAATATAACCGACGGAAAGAACTTATTACTAAGTGAACGTTCGAGGTAACGGAGGGAAGTTGAATGTTAATTGACGTAAAAATATGGTTCCGAGTGAGGAGTAAATTAAAGAGGATAGAAATCAACGGAAAGAGATTTTTGCTAGGTGAGCGTTCGGGGTAATGAGCAAAAGAGTGAACCGCGAAGCAATCGTAAAAATAAACGTAGAGAGTAATCAACCCACTAGGAAAGTGAAAAGCAGGTTAGTATCGGGTGTTCAGGACGGCGTTTGACAAGCCGAAAGCTGCTGATGGGGAAATCTGGTGGAAATGAAAGCTGGAAGGCTAATCACGTGATGTGAGGAGCGTGGCTTCAATAGAAAGTGAAAAGATACTAACACAATAGTTCTGGGTGCCTAGACGATTAAAACGAATAGAGTGTGTGAACGGAATGAGTTAGAAATACCAGCAGTGTGATAGAGAAGTACATATGATAAAGAACAGAAAAATAAAGCGTGATGAGGTTGATAAAATGACTAGAGTATAGATAACAGAGTGCAAGAGAAACCGGAATGGGGAAAGGGCGACCTAGTACACTTGTGTCTGAATACTAAGACAAAATCGACAAGCAAGCTGAGTGTCCACATACAATACATCCTGTATCGGAGTAACAGTAATGTAAAACGAATATAAATCATAAACTGTCATAATCTAAAAATAATCACTAGTGTCACATAATATAGAATTACGTTGGTTTAGGGGTATCAGAATAGTTCTTTTACCAATGTAAGGAATCTAATGGCCATGAATGAAATGATAGGAAACAAGAAAATTCAATCCTGTCATTTATCCCTGTGGGCTGTAGGGTATTGAGTTTTTTTATCCCAAAAAATTCTGCCTTTAATCTTTGTTTGATAGGGTCCATGTCGCTGCGGTGTGGTACAACCTCCAAAATAGTGAATTTCAATTGAGATATTTGCTGTTTAGCTTCCATCCAGTGGTTTGAAACTGCAGATTTAAGATTACCTGCTCGAATGGTACTCTTATGTTCTGGAATGTGAATTTTTATTTTTCGTTCAGTTTGTCCGACATAAATTTTGCCACATGGGCATTTGATGGCATATATAGAGTTTTTGGTGTCACATGTGCTGGTATGGTGTAAATCAATCTTGTTACCTTTGGTAGGATGCATGAAGGTTTTCCCAACCATAACATTGCTGCAGTGTACACAGTTCAAGCATTTCATCATTCCTTTATGAGTGCTTTTTTTTGTTTGTGTAGTTAAAATTTCTTTCAGATTTTTAGACCTTTGGTAAGCGAAAGTTATCTGATCACTATATAAGTCTTTTAGATCTGGTTCCTTGTTGATTAATGCCCAATGGTTGTTAATTATTCTCTTAATTTTGGATGCATCTGTGGAAAATGTTCATATACAAACAGTTTTTTGTTCCGAAATAGTGGTTTTAGGTGTTAAAAGCATTTCTCTAGACATGTCGGTCACTCTTTTTAGTGATTCTTGGAGGACTTCATGAGGGTATCCTCTTTGTTGATATTTCATTGTTTGAGTACTTAATGTTTCTTGTAGAGTATTGGAGTCGGATGTTATTCGCTTCAGTCTGATAAACTGAGAGGTTGGGAGGTGTTTCTTCAATGTTTCAGGGTGAAACCTTTGATACAGTAAGCTCGAATTTCTATCAGTAGTTTTGATGTGGACTTGTGTGACTAGCTTTTGATCAACAATATTGATTTTCACATCTAAAAATGCAATACATTGGTCATTGATGTTATAGGTGAATTGAATTCTTTTGTTCACTCTATTCATCGTATTGATGTTCCTTTCAAGTTTCTGTCTATCGCCTTTGCATAGGAAGAAAATTTCATCAATGTAGCGTTTAAAGACAATGAGATTTTCTGGCCAATCTGGGTTATTGGGTTATTGGGTTATTGAGGATATGATCTGTTTCAAATCTTGACATATAGATACAGGCATATGAAGGGGCCCCTCCAAAGCCCATAGATGTCCCGTTGCATTGATTGAAAAACTTGCCTTGCCATTCAAAAAAACTATGATATAAGGCGAAATGCCTGAGTTCCAAAATAATATTTTTAGCGTGTCATCAACATCTTCCTTCAGTAAACTCCATTCCAGTGCTTCAAGGCCTTCTTTGTGGGGAATTGAAGTATAGAGGGCAGTGACGTCCTCAGTGCATAGCCAATATTTAGATCCTGAATCAAGTGTTCTGTCTTTGAGAAAGTTTAAGAAAGCCGTGGTGTCCTTAAGGTATGTGCTACCTTTTTTTACTATGGGTTGAAGAAACCAGTCTATGTATTTCCCGATGGGTTCGGAGATGGATCCACAGGCAGAGACGATGGGTCTAAATGGAGGATTGGTCACGTTTTTATGAATTTTAGGTAGCAAATAAAGTTTTGGTCGGCGTGGAAATTTGGTTTCAAAATATGCATGTGTTTTCTTGCTAATCCATTTCATTTCAAGCGCATGGTCTACAATAGACTGCAAAGTTTTTTGGTATTCGTTGGTAGGGTCTGATTCGAGTGGTATGTATGTTTGTTCATCTTGAACGTGTGAGTTAACATTAGTAACTATTCTGATCCCCTATACCATCGTGTTTCTATATTATGTGACACTAGTGATTATTCTTAGATTATGACAGTTTATGATTTATATTCGTTTTACATTACTGTTACTCCGATACAGGATGTATTGGATGTGGACACTCAGCTTGCTTGTCGATTTTGTCTTAGTATTCAGACACAAGTGTACTAGGTCGCCCTTTCCCCATTCCGGTTTCTCTTGCACTCTGATATCTATACTCTCGGCATTTTATCAACCTCATCACGCTTTATTTTTCTGTTCTTTATAATATATACTTCTCTATCACACTGCTGGTATTTCTAACTCATTCCGTTCACACACTCTATTCGTTTTAATCGTCTAGGCACCAAGAACTATTGTGTTAGTATCTTTTCACTTTCTATTGAAGCCACGCTCCTCACATTACGTGATTAGCCTTCCAGCTTTCATTTCCACCAGATTTCCCCGTCAGCAGCTTTCGGCTTGTCGAATTACGTCCTGAACACCCGATACTAACCTGCTTTTCACTTTCCTAGTAAGTTGATTACTCTCTATGTTTATTTTTACGATTGCTTCGCGGTTCACTCTTTTGCTCAATACCCCGAACGCTCACCTAGCAATAATCTCTTTCCGTCGATTTCTATCCTCTTTAGTTTACTCCTCACTCTGAACCATATTTTTACTTCACTTGACATCCAACTTCCCTCCGTTACCTCGAACGTTCACTTAGTAATAAGTTCTTTCCGTCGTCTATATTCCTTTCACTTACTCTTCACCCGGGTTCACATCTCTAGGGCACAAGACCATACTATAGACTTCTGTTCACCTTCTAGATCAGTTATGTTTCACGACTTCACAGTATATGTATGTGAACATGACTTGTATTTATTTGTGTATGCTAAGGTCCTGCACTTTACTATCTTCAATTGCTGAACTGTGATTGCACTTTATTCGTCTGTAACTTTTTAAAATCAGCCATTACCTTCAGGAAATGTATGGATGGATAACTACGCTGCTAATGCTCTAGGCACTTTTACATTTTTATAATGATTCTATTTATGTTTTTAATGTACTTTTAATAATGCTTATGCTCATGTTGCCCGCTGCTTTCTCTTTTTTTACCTTTTTCTGTGTATTGGATTTCTTACTTGTCAAAATGAATTATCCGGACTGTTTTTAATTGTTTGTTGATGATATGTACTTTTATGATTGTAATGTTTACAATCGAATAAAGTTATTTGAACTGAACTGAACTGAACTGGCTTGTATTTATTTGTGTGTGCTAAGGTCCTGTATTATGTCCACTTTCAGGCCCCTGAGGAAGGGTCAGACCTATTAACCCGAAATGCATTGGGCATTGGACTAAGTGAAAAATATGCAAATACGAAAGGAAGTTTTTTCTTATGAACCACAATAAGAAATCAAGACTTTCATGAAATAAAAAACACCAACTGAACTCAAAATTAAGCCTTATGGAATCATTTGCAAAAAACGTTTTCTTTAATAAGAGAAGAAACAATTGTTTCCAGTATTACAGTGCGCACGTCTTTGTGGGAGGGTTTCTCCCTCCACACATATGCTTCTAATTCTTCAAAGGCACGACCAGGCATCGTGCGTCAGAGGCAGCGCCAGCCCCAACAAGATTATTCACAAGAATTTTGATCATTTGAGTGCATAGGGAATATAACCTTTTTGATTTTAAGACTTGGCCTGCAAGGAGCAGCAAAACACCTGTCTGCGCATTTTAAAAATGATTACTGTTTTAAGCAGCCCATTTTACTTTAATGAAATGGGGTTAGTTAAAAAAAATAACCTTTTCACTCTTGAAGCATTTAAGCAGGAGTGGACCCCTAGAACACTGCCTCCTCCCCCTGAAGCTGTCACCCCAATTTTCTAAGGAGAAGGAATCCAAAAGCGGCACTTCCCCTTTTGCAAATGAGTTGCCAGCCAACTTGGGAGTAGGTATCTAATCAGTTCTTTGCAACCGGAATTACATTTGCAAAGCATAGATAGAGGACTTGACACCCGGTCTTGCAACATCGCCCTTTATATTTAAGGTACCACTCGGGAGCTCAGCAATTACTTTCATTGTGATCGTTTCTGGGAGGGTTGGGGTGCATCTTGCTAAATGTTAAAAACTGACCTCGAAATGCCGTGAGCTTTTACCGTGCCTCCTCAAATGAAATAAACACGTCTACTACATATAAATCATTCAGCTTCCAGTACCCTCTTGCAATCCACTCCGCTGTCTTTGCCGTCTCTTTCAGGTTTTGAAAGCCTGGGCAGTTTCATATTTCCAAATGATGGATAAAGGGGAAACCCTCGCCCTACATGCATAGAGAAGCGCTCAAAGATCTGAGACATCAGTGCGTACCCGGACCCTCTCGTCTCAGCATGAAGTGCACCCCGCCCAGGTCGTTTAAGGGATAATATCCTGCCAGGAGGTTCCTCTCCCTGTTACACATTTATCCATACACAATGGGAGGTGCTGCATCTGAAATGCTAAGCAGCAATATTGAAAATCTGAGACATCTGGGAGTTTCAGCGTACTAAGCTTTTTTCTAAGGCGCAAGCCTCCCCATAGCAGTGGAGTTAATCACAGTACTGTAAAAATATATATTAGCATCTGGGGAGCAAGATAATTTTACTGAGAACCACCCTTCCCATTGGGGACAGTGGCAGTTTCCGCCAAAAGGGAAGAGAATGATCCATACCGTGTAGCAATACTTCAGTATTTAGTTCTATGTCCTCCGCAAGCGTATGGATTACAAGTACCTGAAGAATACAGGCTCCCATATCATTCTTAAGTTTATAAGTCCTCGTTCGATATGTAAGCTAGGACCACCACAGGGAACAATCTTGATTTTGACCAATTTGTGGTCAATCCAAAGAGCTGTCTGAACTCATCCAGTAATCGCAATAAGTGGAGTACTGATCCTTCCGGATCCCACATATACATAAGAGTATCATTAGCATAGAACGACACCACATGGGTCATGAGGCTTATTATAATATTCCTATATGCCATTTCTAGTCGCAATATGTTTGCCAATGATTTCACAGGTAGGGCAAACAGCAGGGGTGACAAAAGGAACTCTGTCAACTCTGCCTAGCTAATTCTTTGAAGACACCAAATTCCCAGTCTTAAGTCTGACTTCATGGCAGTTATACAATAACCATATTCAGCGTAAAAAGTAAGATCCAAATTAATTTCTTCTAATACCCTGATACCATATTTCTTCCTAACATTATCAAAAGCTTTTTACAAGGTCAAATTAAGGTGCTATAAAGTCCATAGAAAATTCCCTGCATGTGCCAACCTACGGAGGTTGAAGTTAGTGCTTTGGTTCGGTATGAATCCTGATTGATCCTTGTGTATTAATGGAGACACAAAACTCATGACAGCCGATCCACTAACAGCTTTCTAATGATTTAATATCTGTATTAATCATGGATAAAGGGTGATATGCACCTATGACCCCACGTCCTGCTTTGAAGTAACCACACCCAATGCCTCCCTCATCGTATCTGACAAACATCCATGGTACCTCCAGGAGTTTTTCCATGAGCTGAGGCCAGCTTATAGAATTCAGATGACACCCCATCCATGCCGGACGTTTTCCCATTATGCACATCGCCTTGTGCTGCTCTCAATTCTGCACTGGTCAGAGGCTTATTCAATTCTACTCTAATATCTAAAGGTACATTTGGGAGTTTCGCTCTGCATATATAGGTGGTGCATTAAGTGCTGCTTAAGTTCCCTTGTGTGTACATCCTCCATAGATGATCTTGGAAAGTGCCGGTTAGGACTTCCAGTGCCATGTACGTCGACCACCATTTTCTATTATTGATATAAAACTTGTAATATTTAGTTCCCTTCAGAGTTGCAAGGCAACATTTCTCTCTGCACTTTCTAGTGCCCTTATCCTACTCTGCACTCCTAACCTCATCTCACTTGAGCACAGTGTTCACTGGTGATGCTTAGCTTCATGATATCACTATACGGTGTGCATCTGTGTTTTGCAAAACCTCTGCAAACTCCTGTTTGCGCAGTGATAGGAATTATGAGCTGGGTGTTAATTAATTAATCCAGTAATCACTGGTTGCATTTAATGGGTTACCCTTCGTTAAATGTTGGCAGGTCAACCCTCTGGAATTCAGCAAACACAAGGAGATGGTGGACAGAGTGCTTAAACTTTTCAGACACTCACCCCGAGTCACAGATCTGGGTTGAATCCATCATCGTTCTTTAGCTCACTTCTCCACCTCAGTTCAGACCCAGCAATATGCAAATCAGTCTTGACTCTGTGCCTCATGGGAACAGTCCAGCCAGAACTGCCAAGCCAGGTCTTCCCTGAACAGTAAACAAGCATCCTGCGACCGGTTAGTGGGTAACACCCCTCATCACCCAGGCTAACTTGAGTCTGGTGGCAAAGTGAGCAAGGGACCCACAGAATTCAACAGGAGAAAAGGCTTCGGTATTTACCAACACATCCAGTAATCACAGGGTACATTAAATAGCTCATTCCCCAAGTTAAATTCGGAAGATCAACCAACCCTCTGCAATTTAAGAGGAGGAAAGTATTCAATATTTACTGTGTAATGCGGATTTTGAGGTGGTGGGCACTAAAATCTGCAAGTTATTCCCTAAAACGTGTTTTCGGTGTTATTTATTGCATCGAAAAAATAACAACCCTTGCGGTATTGTCATGTATGAGTTGCTTGTACCTCTGATGCTCCATACTGTACTAGGTTGTCAACTCTACGAATTGGACGACTCATTCTATGGACAGCAGCTTCACTCTGCACACCTGCACCTATTCACATTTCTGATATTTTTATATCAATCCACGCTCACCTAGCTGCTATCAGACAAATGACCCGGGTTCTCGGCATTTCCAATGTCGATGTCTTATCCCCCAAACCCACGGTGCCGACTGTATGTCAATGCTGTTGTATTATTGTTTTCAGTTCAACGTACATGGTTTATAGAAGCTGCACCTTAAATGCTTCCCGTGTTCTTATAATTGAAAATGCAAACATTTCTGCACAGCACTTTGAAATTGCTTCTCTCTGTTATTGTACTTTTATATTTACACTCTGTATAGCACCCAAAAAACCTACACATCCTGTGCTCTTGTTATTTTCACTGCTTGGTACAAGACTCTAAACCCGAATGCGTGCAGTTTACACTGTATAAATCAATAAATAAATCAAGTACGCCTCCCCTCCTTGGAATTGGAATTCCTCACAGAGCGTGGCACTGGCAAGCCCCCTATCCTGCAGCATTTACTCTAATGAAAATGTGGCTCTTTCACCACTCACACAGCCCAGATATCTAGCACAGCCTTTGCAAGCCGACATTGTTCGGGGCGTCTGTTTATGCCTATGAGATACTGTGGCATTCAGTGTTCAAACTGAACACTTATCACGGATTGTTATTGAGACATAGCTAATAGTTCAAATATGATGCCCGTGTGTGACGATCTCACTCTAGTGGTTGTATGTAATAGGGTAACAGTTGTGATTGGAATAATGTGCCCCTGTATAATGTGATTCACTCAGAGGCTGAGGTATATATGTATAGGTAAGGACCGCCCTCCCCTAGCTGGGAGGGGGAGGGTCCACAGTTGGTTTAGAAAATAGAACAATTTCAGAGCAGATTAGTAAAATGTATAAGCATAAAATAGGTAAACAATAAAAGCTTAAACACTTGGGAAATGTAAAGGGATTTGACATGGGGGACGGGAAAGTTTTTGCTAGCTGTTGGGATCTGTCCCTGGCTCGCGCTTAATTAACCATGCGCTCGTGCTGGGGATAGCTCTGTTCCATCTTGGAGTGTGTGTAACCGGAGTTCTGAGTCGGGCAGTTGCTGCCAGGACTCGGACGGTGTGAGACTCAATAAACCCGCTCTCCTTACTTGAGTGATCGTCTTTTTATTGGCGACAAGGTTGTCTCACACCTTCGTTCTCCCCTGTTTACCTGCCGACTACTGATGTTTTTCCGCCAGTTTGAAGTTTCCTGGAGCCTGCCAGTCTTCCGACGAAGTTCCCCTGCGTCCTGCTGTTCCTGCGTCAACGCCACTTGTGGTCTGAATACCGCATTGGCCTTCATGAGATTGGTATCCATTTTTGCTGTCTTTATCCAAAATTGCTGTGACCTCGACTGAGCCCGTGACGTCACCCCAACTGTGAGTCCTCGCATCTATTTCTCGTGTGCAAGCGAATGCTGCCTCAAGTGTTGGCGCGTTCTATTGGTTTCGTCCTCACGCAGCCTGACGTAGTCATCACGCTACGCGATGGCCATATTGACTTTACTGTTGTCTCTGTTTCCATGGGAACGCGCATCACCAGTGTTGCGCACACCTATAACCTCTTAGCAGCTATGGAACGTCCAGCTCCAGTGCTGAACGTTCCATTGCGCAGGTGAGGTTCGAACGTCCAACGGCCGACGGCAGCACTCCTGAGGTAGTGGTGCCGTCGGCCGTTGGAATAGGCGCAGCACCTAAGAGGTTAATTCAATACTCGTTCCATTTGTGGCACTTGCGCTCGTAATACCAAATTAAAGCCACAATCAATAAAAACATTAACATTGCATAAATAAAACCTAGTGGCACAAGCGCGCTAAAGTGGAGAAGTCAAAGGTAATCGCATTCAGAAATCTTCACTACAAAGCCTCTCATTACTTGATAGTGCTTGCACAACAATGACACGCACACTTTGTCCTGACTTATGCAGTAGTGTGTGCACACCTTTGATTACTAAAGGTTCATACTTGTTTAATAGTGACACGTCTACTTATTTTGATCTGTGCATTCAGTAATGTGCACACTCTTGATGTTATAACTCCACACTTCAACTGTTGTATATTCATTATTGTGGGGCAGCAACTCACCCACGCTCATGGATCGTGTATAAGCGCCTCCTCCTTTTTTACAGTCAGCTGGCACACCACCTGTACCATGGAAGCAGTGGAAAGATACTTTTGAGGCATATTTAGACGCTATTGATGGTGACACCTTCACTTCCAAGAAAAAAAAGCACTTTTAATCTATAATCTTGGCACTGAGGGCAGAAACATTTTGAAGACTTTGTCACTCGAAATAGTCAGTACTCTAGTCAGCGGTGGTGATAACGGTGATTCTCTTTTAATTGATGACTATGCTTCTTTAGTAAAAACTCTAGATAAGAGATTTTGTCCCAAAAGAACTGTCGTACTTGAACGTCACAAGTTTCTTCAACGTGCTCAGACTCCTGGCGAATCCATTGATGATTTTGTGGCAGCTCTTCAAATTCTTGCCATCAACTGTAATTATAGGGAGTTTAGAGACGAAATTATACGCGATCAATTAATTGAAAGAACTTGTAATAAAAAGATTCAAGAAAAATTACTTGCTTCTGGTGATCCTGATTTAGAAACCGCTCTTACACTAGCTAAAAGCATTGAACATTCACAATTTTGTGTCAAGAAAATGAGTTCAACTTCTTCAACCACGGAAGTAAAACTTTTAAACTCCAGACCTCTCTCAAAAACCAAACCTAATGTACCTACAACCAGCGGTACTCGCTCTATTACACCCTTTACTCCATCGAGTGGTAAACTGGAACAGAATGAACTCATGTGTTTTCGCTGTGGTAGTAAGTCACATTTAGGCAATGCCAAATTTTATTTTGCCCTTAATCAAACCTGTTACAAATGCGGAAACAAAGGTCACTATTCTCGGATGTGCAGAGCTGCTTTTGTAAAAAAGAATTCTACCCAAACTGTGAAAGCCATTACTGAAGATTCTGATGAAGAACGCTATGATTTATTAATGTTGTCTTCTTCCTCATTCGACACAGGTGTTGTTCAACTGTTTTCTTTGTCCAGTCTCCACAAAAGGAAATCCCCTTCTTGCCACATAGCTGTTAATGGCGTGAGTCTCAAATTTCTAGCAGATTCTGGGTCTCCTTTTACCATAGTGAATTTTTCTGACTATATTAAAATTTCTGGCACACTTTTGGAACCCTTCAAGATTAACATTTTTGCATATGGCGGCAAAAGAGTAGAAGTACTTGGTAAATTCACTGCTGATTTGAATTTCAATTCCGATCACACAACAGGAGTGGTATTTGTGGTTAAAAAAGATGCTAATTTATTAGGGTGGAACGAACAAGGCGATTTGAACATTATCCTGGATCCAAATCATACTGATATAGTGGTATCCCGCAGTACCCTATGTGAATTTTACAATTCCACTTCTAGCACACCTAGTGCTCAGACTGTTACTCAGATTTCCAATATCAAGTGGGCACATATGTTTCCTGAAGTATTCAATGGTGAGCTTGGTAAACTCAAAGGCTTCCAGCATCATATTGTGCTTAAAGAGAATGCCAAACCCGTTGCTCGCAAGGTGCCCTTGAGTTTACGTCCAGAACTTAAGAAGGAATTGGAAGGTCTGTGTACTGCAGGGGTAATCGAACCAATTGAAGGTTCTGAGTGGCTCGCCCTCATAGTTTTGGCACGTAAATCTGATAAATGCCTTAGAATGTGTGTTGACTTAAGGGATCTCAACGCGAACATCTGGATCGATCGTCAACCACTTCCAAACATCAATGAGATGTTGGCCACCCTTGATGGTGCTAGATTTTTCACTTGCCTCGACATTTCATCTGCCTATCACCAGATTGAGTTGTGCAAGGAGTCAGACATCTCACGTCTTTTGTCACCCCGGAAGGTGCATATCGTTACATCCGCATGCCATTCGGTCTTGCCTCAGCCTTGGCTGTTTTTCAGAGATTCATGAACAATTTGTTTAAGGACATTCCCGGTGATGTCTTCTTCCAAGGCGACATCCTTATTCATGGAAAGACTGAATCGGAGCATGATGAATGAGTTAAACTGATTTTGAGTATCATAAGATCCAGTGGGCTAACTTTAAGGGAGGACAAGTGCAAATTTCTCCAAAATGGGGTTGACTATCTTGGCCACCATATATCTCACAAAGGGATTGAGCCAAAAATTAAGATCATTGACGCCATTCAGAACACACCCATCCCCTTGAATAAAGATCAGCTTTGCTCATACCCAGGGTTGGTGGAATAATACTCCAAATTTGTAAAGAACTTTTCCACCAAAACTGCTGCCATGCGCAATTTACTAAAGAAAAATGTCAAATTTATTTGGGATAATGACTGTAATAGTAATTTTGAAACCATCAAACAAGAAATTGTTTGTGCTCACCCTTTGAAATTGTTCAATATCAATGACCTATGTATTTTATCCACAGATGCCAGCAATGTAGGCTTGGGAGCTTCTCATGCAAAGAAGGGGTGATGGTCGGGAGGAAACCATAGCGTTTACCTCCAGAACCATGAGGGGTGCAGAAGGGACCTATTCCACTATAGAAAAGGAAGCTCTGGGAATGTGGTGGGGAGTCTGCCATTTTACAAATTTTCTCTGGGGAAACAAATTTATCTTAAGAACCGACCACAAGCCTTTGGTCGATTTGTTCACTACCAAAGGTGGTGACAAAGCTACTCCACGCATCTCTAAATGGCAATTCAGGTTACAGGAATTTCACTATAAGCTCCAGTACGGGCTGGAGCGAAAAACTTAGTAGCCGAATGCTTGTCCAGACATTCTCTTCCGAGCATTGATGACGATTCTGAATGCGATGACTTAGAGGTGATTTGTGCCGTGGGTTCCTTGGACAACACTGTGGGTTGTGATCTTTCTGAACATGAGTGGTTAGAAAGCATTATATTGGATGCTGATATGGTGAAAGTCATCGACCTTATGAGTGTGTGGCCTTATGACAAGGATTGTTCCCCGGAGCTAATACCCTACAAGAGAGTTAAGGATGAGTTATCTGTAGTGGATGGAATATTGAGAAGAGGGGGGTCATTGGTGGTTCCTTTTTCAATTCGCAAAAAGATTTTGAGTTTAGCTCATGAAGGGCATCCAGGAATTCGAGCCAAGAAACACAGAGTGAGGCAAGATTTTTGGTGGCCAGCTCTTGACAGGGATGTTGAGCATTTTGTCCGTGACTGTTGTGCATGTGTTGTCAGCGACAACAAGTCTCAAGTGACTTGTCCCTATCCTGTACAACCGGTTGTTGTGAAGAACACTCCCTGGTCCAAATTAGCATTAGACATTGCTGGTACGTTTGGTCTTATTAGTACCTCTCCCAAGTATGCCCTTGTTTTAATTGATTATATGTCCAAGTGACCAGAAGTCAGATTTGTTGACACCATTAATTCGTCTGCTGTCATACGTTTTTGCAGGATGTTTTCCTTAGGGAGGGTTTTCTGAAGAAATTGTGTCCGATAACGGGACGCAGTTGGTTTCATCTGAAATGACCAAGTTCCTCAAGGAGGCTGGGGTTAAACATATTTCTACGTTGCTTTATCATCCCCGCAGCAACGGTTTGGTTGAGCGCTTCAACCATGTTGTTAAGGAACACTTACAACTTGCACTAGTCAATGGGTTGCATTGGCGCCGTGCTGTTAGTGATATGTTGTGGGCAGTGAGGACCACTCCTCATGTTTCTACAGGTGTTGCTCCATTTACCCTGTTGCAGGGAAGAGTTGCTGGGTCCAAACTAAACAAAGAATGGATGTCCAGGAGAGTTGTGAGTGCTGAAAGTTTATCTGTTGTAGCAGATGTCAGAGCTGCTGTCCAAGCTAAATATAACACTAGACCTCCTGCTTCCTCTCCAATCAAAGTTAAGGAAGGGGATTGGGTGAGGATAAAAAAACCTGGTTTTCTCCGCAAAGGGGAATCTCGATTTTCTTCTCCCAAGAGAGTGACAGGTATAAGAGACCATGTTGTTGTGTTGGATGATGATAGAATTTGGAACAAGAGTGTTATTTCTGTTGCGCCTGATCCCATGATTGAATGTGTCAACAGGAGGTTCAGGATTCATTCTCCTCTTATTGCCAGCCCTTCTAATGTCCATGGGAGAAAAGTCACACGGTCTGATTATATTCCCCCAAGGGAAACCTCTTCCAGGGCGAGATCTGTTCCTACCAAATTTAAAGATTACAAAATGTGGTACATTCTTGTATTACTGATTTCATTCTTGTTATTTGCATGTTTTAACTTGTTTCTCCTTATAGGATGTTCATTGCATGCTGTTTTTTTCTTTTCCCTTTTATTAATTCTTATGAAAGAAGGGGGTGTGTTGGGATCTGTCCCTGGCTCGCGCTTAATTAACCATGCGCTCGTGCTGGGGATAGCTCTGTTCTATCTTGGAGTGTGTGTAACTAGAGTTCTGAGTCAGGCAGTTGCTGCCGGGACTCGGAGGTTATGAGACTCAATAAACCCGCTCTCCTTACTTGAGTTGTCGTCTTTTCAATAGCCTTACATTAATTTGTGGGAACAGCACGAGTACAGTGAAAGATGCTAGTATATATGATTGGGTGGCCAGAAGTGTTCGTGATACACAGATTCCTGCAGATGTATGTGCATATGGCAGACACCCATTTGGGCCCTATCATTGGTGTGCCACCAATTAAATACCAGTTCACAATCCTTTAGGATGGGGGCAGTATCATTCCCATAGGAGTACAGCTTCACCCTGAGGCAGGAAAGCAGGAGTCAGAAGCGTTACGTGTTCCCTAACATGACTCACACTGTTTCTGTTAAAATAATGACATTTATCATATCTCCTGTCAGTTTTTTCATTGGGTCACATGGTTACTGCCACTGCATGGATCCTTGGTCATGTTTTCAGGTGACATTCAAAGTCAAATTTTGGCAAGAACCAGTTTGCAAGAAAGGCAACAGAAGCTGACCTTCAGTTCTACTGAACTGTGAAGGGAGGTCTTTGCTTGGATGGTCTACAGCCACCAGCAGTCATCATCCTCCACATAGATGGGAACGATTTGGCAATGTTAGAAAACGTGCCTTATTTGAACGGACTCGGCCATCGCATGGTCCCACTTCATCCTGAGGGCCCGCCTCGAGATGGGACCAGTTTCTTGAGGGTCCGAATAAGTTGGTCAGGCCCCTTGAATGCGGAACAGTTGTTGGTTCACAGGGATGGGGAGCCTTTAGCTCCAGCCGGGGCAGGGGTCCTGTGGTCTCTATTGGAAGGCTGGGAACGCCCAATACATCGATAGTCCATAGCCAAACAGGGTACTCCATTACATGACCCAGTGGGTGCCAGGGGGAATCCCTTTATTGGATGGCTTTGGCATGGTTATTTGGGGGGCCAGCTGTTAAGCTGGCCTGAGCTCCTTCGGTCTTCAATCAATGTCACAAGTGCTTGAGGGGTGGTCAATCATGACACCTTTGGAGCATTTGCTATGACATTTTATGTATTAGCTATGGAGTGTCTGCTAGGAAATGTAATGAATCAGTCATGGCCATGTGATAATCACAATGCTGCAGTGCAAATATTGTAACTTCATATGAAAACTGAAAATGCGTCGTGTTTATGAAGTGCAATAAAAACAGCCAGAGAATTGTATATTCCCTAACACCAGAATTTTGCATTGGGTCCTTTTGCAGAATCAGCTATATGTTTATGAGTGCGTAAATATCTGTCTGGCTTGAGATATGATTGGTCTCGATGCGGTCCCCCATCTGTGACAATCACCCTCAATTGGCTGAGAAATGTTAATGCAGGGGATCAGAGCGACTATGATCAATGCAATAATGCATTACTTATCTCTAACTCCCTGAATTTACAGAGGAGCCTACGATGATTATCATCATATCAACACAGTGAAGATTGTGATGTTCCCTGTTACACTGTGGCTCAAAGTGAAGTACTGACGTTATATTCGGGGCACTTAGGCGAGATAACTCGGGCCTAATAGAATGCCACGGAGCCAAAGAGACACATAGCTCATATGCATTATTAGGTCTTGAAGCTGACCACAAGCTGTCAGGTCTCCTTTTATTTATTAACTCAGCAGCATTTAGCCTCTGATGTATGAGCTAGTTACACGATTAAATTAGGTGTTGGGCAGGGCTTTAAGTGCTAGGGAATAAGTGTATGGGGTAGGCAGGTTTCTAAAAATGGTGTGGCCTAAGAAGCATAACTAAGAATCCTTTCCAAGAGATGTCCCCTATATAGCTCAGGGAGTGGCTTAAAATGTATAAAAATTAAACTACTGTGCTTTCTATAGTGTACCACCCAACCAGTGTTTTGGGCCACTAGATGTATGCCACATTAAAGCACCAAATTATGCAGCAGGGTTGACTAAATTATGCGGCTTAAAAGACAAATCATGTATAATGCAGCACATTTTATTATTGTATTACTTCAATATTTTGTTATTTTTACACATGGTAATATTGTCACCTCTTTAGTACCAGTTTGACAACCAACTACAGAAATAAGCAACTGAAAGATGACTAGTAAAGCTTACATAAGGGCTTTCACTGCGCCCCATCTTATGTCACAACCTTTTTGGTAACTTTTGATCTGTTCGAGCTAGAATTGGTTTAGTTAAACTCTGCAGATTATGCAACAGAAGATTAATTATATGGCAAATGCAACAAATCTACAAATATGAAAAAACTGCAGCTGAGAATAGCGAGATTTTAGTGTCCCTGCTCTCTGTGAGCTTTCTGTATTACATCCAGACATATCACACTGTAATCTACATGCACCTAAAACAAGTCAAACGTATTGGCTTTGCCAAATAACACCTATTTTGTTGTGAAATAATTTGAATTTCTATTCAATTTAATTCTGAAAATATGAAATTGTGAATTAAACATTACTAAGGCTTGAAGAAGGAGTAGTAGTCTTCAGAGTGTAACAATCACTCCTGCTCACTCCAAATTCCTTAGCAGTTTCACTTAGACATTTAGGCCCTTTTTCGCTCCTCATCTATCTGAAATCCTTCATCTGCATATCCCACAACTTATCTCCTTTGTCTTCAGCACCCTCTTTTCACTCTCTTCTGCACGTAGTTCCTTACAGCTCCTTCATCACACCCCCCTACACACAGCACAGTCAGCTGTACTCATTGCATTTTCTTTTACTTTTCCTCTGTCAATATTTGCCAGCTCACACTCTCACACAGAATCACAATTACAAATGATACGTGTGACCATTGTTCTGTGAGATCTGCAAAGTGGCCAGGTTTGGATAAGCATGTCTTCTGAACACCTTTTTGACCCACTGAAAGACACTGTGAAAACTCATACTGCCTTCAGCCTAAACACCAGAGGTCTCAATCTGGCCTGTCATAAAGACCCATCAACAACCTGAACTCTCACAGGCACAGAGAGGCGACTCATTTCACACAATACACTATACAAGAGTAATATGCCGAGTGAAAAATAACATCTTGGAAAAGGCAAACACCCTTAGGTAAATCAAGATTAAGCAAAACATGTGAACTGGTCACAGGAACTACATGGCTGACATGTATCCCCTTAAGATTTTATAAAGTTATCACTGTGAAAATTCCACACCATTTACCCCAAAGCATCATAGCAATTTGTTCCGTTGACTGTGGCCAATTGTATACCTTCTTTCAATATCCTTATCCATCTCTCCACTATGCCATTGCTTTGGGGATAGTAAACTGATGTACAACTATATTCAATTGCATGGCTAACCAAAAATTTTAAACCCCTGGAACCAGGGATCAGGAACCTAGCTGTTAAGTAACCAGTATTCGCAACGCTCACTGGGGTTGGAATAGTTATGTTTTTTAGAAAGAAAAGTTTTCTTTCTTGAGTACCCTCACTCACCATGGTTTCCCCACGGTGACATGCTTTATCATTGGGGTCATCCCAGTCCTCTACGGACTGAGGCGTGCTACGACTTGCGAACTGCGTTGCAACATTCGAACCGCATATTGGAGAGTGTGCGTCCAGTTGTTGCTTTTGTGCTGTAACTTATTTAACTCATTGTAACTAGGACCCCAGTATTCTACCCCGTTTTTAATTTTGCCTCCTAGGAGCAAGAATAAATTATTGTAGCCCACTAGGTAGGTTCTTTTAACCCACTTAAAATAATTCCACTCCACTTCACGACACTGAGTGCACTACACATAGTCCATCACTTACGTGCTTCTACGTAGTTCGCAAGTCGTAGCACGCCTCAGACCGTAGAGGACTGGGATGGCCCCAATGATGAAGCATGTCACCGTGGGAAAACCCTGGTGAGTGAGGGTACTCAAGAAAAAACTTTTTCTTTCTAAAAAACATAACTATTCCAACCCCAGTGAGCGTTGCGAATACTGGTTACTTAACAGCTAGGTTCCTGATCTCTGGTTCCAGGGGTTTAATGCCTACGTACATTTTGGAGGGTGAGCCAAACCTGTTTTTCCTTCTTTCTCCCTCTTTACTTTGAATAACCAAAAATGCTGTCATTTTTCTAGACATAAGCTAACCTCCATTGTCCAGGACTGTACTTTTGGGAGAACTTTGTCTTTGAAATACATCCAGTCAATATGTTATACCACACTCAGTGGACACATCATACACCAGTTTTATATCTGACCCTTATGAACATTGATCTATCAACACAAGAAAGTACAATAGCAAATGGGACCTGCTATATAGAACAACACCCTTTGCTAAACTTTCCCGTGTCTAGGCAATAATTTGCAAGGTTGTGCATTAGTTTTTGTGACTCGTTACTTACAGCCCAATCTATACAGGATTTTACATTTTCTTCCATAGAAATATCAGCCACCAGGAGTGTCACCTTCCTCTTCATACTAGACATTCCTGCATGACCTTTATGTGAAATGTCAAATCTGTAGTCTTTCTTAAACTAAGGGGTATCACAAGTTGATTACCTCTTAAAAGTAATCCATCCATCAAATATGTATTAACAACAGCAATGAAATATGAAACAAGATCTCTGATAATAAATTCTTTATTGGCTAGTTAGTACTAATATACTACATAACCTTCAACACAGATACATATTTCCTGTTGCTTCCTTCCATTCCTGCTTGGTAACATGGCCCATTGAAACTTTACACATAGATACCACTTTACCAAATTAATGCTGCTCATTTTCCCATAGCTTCTCCTCTTTCACTGGAAGTCTTGATTGACAAATCAGCTATAACATCCCCAGCCCCTGGAATGTATTCAACACAAAAAGGTAACTCTTGCAACTTGTATCGTCACCTAGCTACCCTTGGAGTGGATCTTCCACATCCTCCCATGGTGAAGTAGGATTTATCATCAGAAATTACAGTAAATTGTGATCTCTAAACATTTTCTAAAATAGTTAATGCTCCACCTGCAAGCTAGATTTTCATTTTCTAACACTGAATAATTTATATCTGCAGACATAAATGCTTTATTTACAACATATATCATGACAGGCATGATTATACCACGGTCCAGGACCATATGATGGCACTTACACAAACCAATGCAGTGTCTCCAACCACCCACAAGGTGGGAAGGGCACTGTTGGCCGGTCTGTTGGTAAAACACATTGAGGATTGTAGCAAAACAATAAACATCAATAAGCAATAAGAACAGCAGCAGCTACAATAACAAGAGAACCCGATCAGCGGAGTAGGGTGCTGGCACAGCGCCATAACCACGTCAACCAGGGTTGAGTGGGGCCAGGGGGGCGACGCACACATTCCTGGACCATCACAGTCTAAGGGGGCACCACCTACGGTTCAGGCAAGGAACTAGGCTGCAACAAGAGTGGCTCCCCGTCCATGGCCCCTCTAGCATACAACCATCCCCAGAATTTACTCTCTCAGTCCCCTCCTCTCCTCATCATGGGTTTCTGGCAATTCTCCAGTATCAGCCGTAGTGGATAAAACATGACCAGTTGCCGGAGGGGCATCGTCTGGCTCCGTTGCTGTCAACTGATTAACCGTCTCCTCCCATTTATCAAAGTCTCCTTCCGTATTCTCATCAGTTCTTACCATGCACCCACATAGCTCTTCTGTCAAGGCCCACTCTTGTTAAGTCCTCCCGCCATTTGCCCACCAGGTGGTGTGGCCGCCGTCCAATGGACGGCTATTTGCAGCGGGGCCAGCACTAGTCCTAGGGTCAGAGAGCAAGCGGAAATCTTTGCCTCAGTTCAAGGGGTTAGGATGAGAGCAAGCAGTGTCTTGGACAGGATTTCAGCAGCAAGCCAATCACCCTCCGGAGCTTCTCAAGGGTTGCACGCCAGTATACTCCCAGCGACAGGCAGTCCCAGGTCATGTTTAGGAACTTCGCTGGACTATCAGCATATCACGGGTATCCCTCACTACGTGCAGTAGTCTCTGGGCTGTTAGATATGTGCAGTGTATGTAGTGGAATTGTGTACGTTTAAACCGAGCATTACACGCTACTTCACTCACCTGTGCACATGCTCATCCCATTCTCGGTCAGTCAGTGGGCTCTCAAGGTCTGTGTCCCATAAACGGTGCAAGCGTGTGAGATCCATATGTCCATACGATTTGAGGGCCGTGTACACCTGTGAGATCAGACCCCTGCTGGATCCCATGTCTAGGATGAGACTCAATATCTGGGACTCCTTTATCTCCGCGGGAAACTCAGGCTACAGGTCCCGGATCATGCCAGATATCTTGGTGTACTGTCAGGACTGCCCCAGGATGAGGTTGAAGTACTCCCCAGCTTCCGCAAGAGAAATAAAGGTGACGCCTTGATATATGTCCCCAGCACCAGACATCCGCCCTCTGTCCAGTGGGTAATGGCCATTACTGTGTGCATCTGCTGGAATGGGTCCAGCCACCAAAGAGGCAGCTGTTTAGCATAGGGCCGGTGCAGGATACCCCATGTCGTCGCATTCCAGGCAGGCACCACCTGTTGCACACAATGCACAAACAAGCCACGGAGTCCAACACATTGCCCAAGAGCCTCAGCGGGAGGTCCGGCCATCGACCAGTCTGCCCAATAGACGTTTCTCCCAATTCATTCCCTCCTCACACCAGAGGGCCACAAATTGAAGTTGACCCACTAAGTTGTAGAGGTGAAGAACTAGCACCCCCAGTCCGCCCCAATCTAGGGCCGGATGCAGGACAGTGAGTTTCACCTGGCTCCACTTTCCCATCCACACCAGGGAAATCAAAAGGCGGTTAAGAGTAGCAAATGTAGCGTGGGGGGTGTCGCAGAAGGTGTCCTGCAACCTGTATAGGACCGGGGAAGGAGCACCATTTTACTTGAGAGCCATCCACTCCATTATAGAGAGTGGCAGGGTGTTCCAAAAGGCTATTGAAGTCACGAGTCATAGCATAACCCTCCCTATGTTAAGAACTTACTGCCGCTCTGGGGTGTGAGCCACCTGGACCCCCAGGTGGCCGAATGCATTCACTACACAGGGAGCATCCAAATCCGGGAGGGTCTCTCTGGCAATATTTACCAGGGCCGCAAGTGGGAACACAATGGTCTTCTGAGCGTTCACATTATGACCGGATACCGCTCCTAAGGTGGCAATCATCTGGAGGAGGAGGGGCACGCCGTTCTTGGCTGACGCAGGTATTCCACGGGGTCATCCGGGTAAATTGACGCAACTTGAGTTTGGTGGTCATTCTGGGTGTCCCAGGCAGCCAGGTGCGTTCGGAGGTAGATTGCCAATGGTTCCACAGCCAAAGCAAAAAAAGCAGTGGAGACAGAGGACACTCCTGTCTGGTGCCTCTCGCTATTTCCAACAGCTCCGAAACAACACTCCTTGTGTGCGCTCTAGGCAGTGGTGTGGAGTACAGGAGCCACACCCAGCGCAGAAAAAAACGTTCCGAAGCGCATGTCACGCAGCACCTCCCAGAGGTACTTTCAGCTCAGAGAGTCAATGGCCTTTCCAATATCAATGGCCATGAGCGCTCCTTCCATGTCGTCCCTGCTGACGGAATGCATAACAAGGGCTAAGCTCCTCAAGTTCCGATGCATACCCCTGCCTGGTATGAAGTCGGACTGGTCTTTGTGCACCGACTGTGGGGTCGCCCCCCTCTGTCTAGTGGCCAGGTTCTTCAAGAGAAGCTTACAGTTGACATTAATCATCAATAAGGGGCAAAGACCCCGGGTACGCAGGGTCCTTGTACCCTTTGGGAATCATGGATATCTGAAGATCTGAAATGTCTTGGTGCATATGCTATTGTTACCAATTTTCATTTTCGTTATTTTAGGAAAACTGCTCCTAATCCATTGCTGCTAACATTAGTTATATATCAATATGCTATTGGTATCAAATGAGCTTAACCCGTTCCGTGCTCATGACGGAACCACGCCATCATGAGCCCTGGGCGGCGTGTGCTCATGACGGCATGGTTCCGTCATGCGGCTGGTGCTCCGCCCAGGTGGCATTAATTCCCAGCCTGTGTGGGCGAATTATTGAGCGGGCAGGGCCGTGACGAGACCACGCCATCATGAGCACACGCCGCCCATGGCTCATGACAGCGTGGTTCCGTCATGAGCACCGTAGAACCGCGCTCACCCCTAGCTCCCCCGCGCGAAGGCAAAATTTGCGCCACGGCAAAGGGTTTAAGGCAGGAACATCTGCTATGACCTTTTTTACTTTTCAAAATTCTACAGTACACTCCTGTGCCCACACAAATGTTTGTTGTTTTTTATTCATTTATTATGAGAACACTGGAATGTATTTGCCATAATATTCGACTAGCTCTGGATTGGACTTTAATTGGTCTTTTTCCGCTGGTTCTGGAACATCTAATATTGCTTTCACTAAACTTTGTTTTGGAACTATACAATTATTACCAATTGAATCTGATAAATAATCTACAAGTTTAACTTCAAATTTACACTTTTTATTTAGTAATTGTTCAATCATGTGCAAATATAGACATCTGCATCTTTCCATTGGCTTTGTGTACTACTACCACTGGGGATAACCATTCAGAGTGCAGTGGAGTTCCTATATCCCTGATGGGCTCTGCACATTGGAATAATATACACTATAGTTTTGACATAGTACTGAGATCGAGTACATTAAACCTAATTACTTGTGTGTGCCAGCTAAGTCAGAAGTCACTAGAAACTTTCTCAAATGAACAAGAAGGGATTAGTTTCTGACAACCGCATAAACATGACAACTTTGTTTCCCTTAGAGTCGGAACAATATTTTCAGAGTTGTGGAAACAATAGATAACCGTTTCACTCAGTCAATCGTGCACGCTTCGTTTCAACAGAGTTGCACAGAAATAGAGAGACAGGCGTTTTAATAAAAACGGTTTATTGAACAGTCTTATTTCTCATGCAAGAGATATGAACTGCATGACAGAATCGCAAGACAGAATGCGAAGTATAAAATATACAGCGTTAGCAGTAAGATAAAATAATACTGTAATAGAATGTCTTGTAGCTATGACATATATTCATTAAAATACATGCATAAATAACACAAGCTAAAATACTCATCTGGTGCTTATAAAATAATCCTACCCCAGTGTACCTAACCTAAGTGCAACAAGGGAAGAAGTAGGTGCTGTCTTAGTCTGGTTTAGTTATGCAAAGAGTTGCCAAAAGTTTCTCTAGGTTCTAATCAGCTCCATACCTCAGAATGAGAGAGGTTGGTATCTCTTTCCCAGGACTCGACCTCTAACACCCCGCAAGGGGAGTCAGAAACACTGGAGCTGGATTCTCTGCGAGGAGGATGATAGCGTCTGGTCAGTGCGTCAGTTGGGGACTTGACTTCCTTCGGGACTTGCTGTGGCGAGCTGCGTCGTGTAAGTAGGTAGCCGAACCGCACAGTGCCTTGCCATAGCAAGTGTAGGCATATTAACACCTTGAAGGTTTTTATGAATGCCAGTATTGACGTACAAGTCGGGCATAGGAACGTCATGAATGAACCCCTAAGGAATAGATGTTCGTGCATAATAAATGAGTTCTTGGAGAACTCAATATCCAGGCAAGGGGAAGTCTTAAAGGCTTAAGAGTCGGGTTTTCCAAGAACTCATTGTGACGAAGAGGATCAGATGTAGTTGACCATGCCTTTATTTGGTTAGCATGAGCAATGCCTAAATAAGGGTTGGATTTATATGCCTAAATAGGGGCAATGTGAATTGTACCTATATAAGGGCATGAATCGTGAAATTTAGATACAGTATCTAAACCGACACACAACAAGAGGACTCAATCTATTCTATGGCGTCTTCTCTAGATAATCGAATTCTTCTTTCAATGTTATCTTAACTGATATTGGTACATTTCTGACTTGATGTACATTGGCAATTTCTCCCTTTTCAATATCATTGTATGAGTGAATGTTTTGAATAATCACAATTTGTTTGAAAATACATTTAGAAATATGTTTTGTCATTTGGTAGCAATCATATCACCATGAACCGCTAACATGAGATTGTTATAATCGAGAACTTTATCAGTATGGTTACTATCTTGGACCATAATAAAATACATTTGCTGTGGCCTTCCAAGCAAACATGAACCCTCTTTAGCCACATATACATTTGCTTCTATTGCTTTACCTTTATATTCAGTGGTTGAGACAAAATATCCCACCATATTGATGGTTTCACTGCTTTAATCTACTAATTTTATATTTGGTGGATAAAGTCTAACATCAAGAAAGCTCTTTAACACCAGAATCCGCCAGAACTGAGATTTCCTACGGTTCAATTTCCATTGTATAAAATGGCGCATCCATTTTTGTAATTTCTACCACAAATGTGTAATCCTAATTCCCCTTCTCTAGCTAGATTTCTCTTATTTGAATATTCATTTCTTTGCTGAATCTAGTTTCTTGTCAATTTCCTTTCTTTTACACATTCTTGTACTCTATATGTTTGTCCAGTGGCTGGACAACATCCATCATTGGCATAATGCCCCAGAATACAGCATTTAGAACCTACATTGTCTACTCTGTCTTTAAGAATTATTGAGTTGTCGCCGATTTTGCACATTGTCGAGTTATCTACCATTTTTGTCTCTTGTCTTAACTTATTTGTTGTACTATTTGTATACCTGAAGCTTTCTTGCTGAAAAAGTTTCCTAATGCCACTCACCATATCTTTGAATGGTTGCACTAAGGCAATGGATTTGTCTAGAATCAAATCATGAAATGCAAGCAGTATTTCCCTATAACTTGAATTCTTCGATCTATATATTAATTCCGCGTTTTTTTAACTGTGGCGGGTCCGTGACTGTCAACAAAATTAAATAATATTAGCAGATTAAGAAAGAACATATATAAAAAAAGCAAAATGTAACACTAAACATGTTACATTACAAAATGTTCTAAAAATGGCAAGGAGTCTGAAATTGGAGACAAAATTCTGCTGGTATCCTTAACTTGATTTGTGAGAGCAGCACATGTACAGCAAACAGAATATAGTATGGAAAATTGGTAGCCACAATGAAATAACCAACAACAAAAGAGCAAGAAAGACGAAGTGATAAGCTAGAGAGCAGCAAATCAATTTGAATTTTAGAATTAAAAAAATAATTTTGAAAAGCTCAACTCTTAAAATAAAATGTCCTTTTTCTAGATTTGTTTGTGAATTACATAAAATATTTCCTCATTTGTGTATTTGTTTGATGTACACTTATTCTGTGCTTCTGAGTAATGGTTTGAGGTTTGAATTATATAAATGATTGAGTGGGGGTCCCTGGATTCCAGTAATAATTCATTGGGGGTCCAAGGTAGTGAAACGGTTAAGAACCGCTGTACTACATGATGTTGTATCATCTGGTCATTAAAAGATTGACAATTCCATTTCACAGCTATGATTCTTAATGCATTTACATATTAGTCAATTGTTTATTTTGACAATCGACCTCTACCCAATAATATGCATCTTGCAACTACCTGAATACATCTAAGTTATCTTCTTCTTCATTTACAAGAAGGGCACATGTATTAGTGTTCTCTTCCTTTATGTCCCCTAAACAGTGCTCCAGTAGAGCTATTTTATGATCATCAGTATAAATACCCTTCCAATTGCTTTAATATATGCCATGAATCACTACTTCTATTGTGTCTATTCCAGAAATGGTTCACTTGGACATGGTAAATACGTAATTGGCCTGCTAATGTTATTATATGGGTATTGCTATTTCAATGTCTGTTGGGTGTTCCACTGTTTTTGGTTACACAAATATGCGTGTAGTTTCCCAAGTTTTAACACAACGTGTACATAGATGTTTTTTCATATGCTCAATATGGTGGTTAATCTGTGACTTCTGGTGTGAGTTTCAATGTAGGCTTGCAACTTTCCCAGACAAATATGGCTGGCACTACACTCCTGCTTTTTGCATACAGTTTAATAATAGTGTGCGAATCACTATTACCTGATTTACCACGACAAAAGTTATTTTATATCTGGCTCACACTATGCGGTATCCAAAGTTTGGAGTGTGAATTAAAACTGTAAGCGGTCTGGTTTGCTCTTGTGCTGTTGCAGGCCCGGTGTCTTAATTAAGACACAAAACTTCTTCTGGTCTTTAAACCAACGACAGTGCATTACTGTCTTCTCTATTTCCCTCCCTCGGTCACAGCGCACAAAATACCTTGATGAAATTCTTGCACCATTCTACCAATCTTCCTGTTGTTGTCCATCGCTGTTCTTTCCAGACTTCCATTTTCTTGTGACCACCTTGTCCCCAGTTACATGTAGTCCTCTCCAACTTCAGGACACATAGGTAAGTTGATGGACGAAGGTCTATATGAGCATAACAAAGAAATATCTTATCATAAGGCGAGCCTAGGAATATTGGCCTAGACTTGAACCTTGATGTTCGATAAACATTCCAGATCAGCCTGCCATTTCAGATGCCACTTTATCCTCAGTGACAGGCGCTGTCCTTTGAACCAACATCAAGCAGACTAATGGGGACTGGCATGGGAAGCACCGATTTCATGTGCAGATGCTGCATTCTCCTCTTGAATAGGAGCATCAGTCAATCATCAGATGCCACAGACAACTCCGTTACCAAAATCTCCAGTCACAAGCAAAGTCCTGTAGTTCAGTAGTCCTTGATTATGAACATCTGCTCCTCAATCCTGGTACGGTATTATGTGGCTAAAGAAGTGGCAGTGAGGTAGAAAGCAGCCGCACACCCAGTGAGCTTCCGGCCCTGCTAGCTGAGAACCATGAAGGACACACATTTGAAGCCAACAATGTATCTCCATCCGGAAACAGAATGATGTAAGAGCTGAAGTAGTGATGACTTCCTTTGTGGTTGAGGGTAGTGCAACTATTCGAATGTTCGATTACAAGTGCATGGGCATGCATGAGTGACATTTTCCAGTATGTTTAATTCCTTTTGGCTTTTATTTTGAGATGGTTTTTGGAAGGAATGAAATAGGCTTGTGAGTAATCTCTGCTGGGCAGTCCTGCAGGGTATCTTCCAAGCTAGTCTAGGAATGGATGGCGGGGGCCGGTCGTCTTGCCTAGAACGAGAGATCCTTAAAGGGCAGCAGAGGAAAAACCGGACCCAAGGGCTGGCCAAATTAACACCATACCTTGTCAAGTCACCTGCTGACAGATTCCCAGAGGCTTCCATAGCACGTGGCCTGTTTTCAAGGGTTGCCAACCTAGTGGACAAGTAACTGGGCCCCAGGGAAAGACACACTTTTAGGGGGTTCCTTCCCGCAGGCGTTGGACAACAGCCAACGCTGCGCTCATTTGCACTTTTCAGCCAGGGATCACTGCCCGACTTTAAAGTGGATGACAGAGGGAGAAGACTATTATGACACCTGTAGGCGTGAGGTGCTGTGCTTCGCCGCTTGCTGTTCACAATTAGTAAGAGGTATAGGACAATCTTGACCTCAACTCTGGATGAACTGAGTAGCCTTCGCCCAGGAATGCGTGGACAGAGAGATGATAACTCTCTAGTTTGTGTAAGTCCCTAGGGCTAACGCAGCAAGGGACAGAATGATTGTTTATGTGAACCCTGTCTGTGTAAGTTTGTTAAGTATGTGTTGGTTCTAGGTTCTTTACTTTGAATCAACCTGCCTCAACCTTTCCAAAACCAACTTACTACAATGTGTTTTGTTCTTTCCCCTTTCGTGTGCAGGTCCAATCGCAGTTATCATTTCAGGGGTCTCTGGAGCAGACAGTCCAGCTTCAGATGCGGAGGACATACCTTCCCAATGAGTAGTCCAGATCTTGTAAAGCAGCAGCTGCAGCGGCCTGGATTCAGAGTAGGCCCCGAGCAGACGGGCTCTGCCACGGACATGGCGGTCTCAGTGGGCACCGGAGATGGTGTGGAGGGAGCACCGCTCTCCGCTCTTTTAGCCCGAGAACTGCAAAGTAGGCAAAAATGCATGTGCATTGTTAGTTGTGCAGAACCGTGACCGGCTGCGGGAAAATGCTGATGTGCACGTATTTTCTGATGGAAAAGCACACAATAATCGAATTTCTCTCAGGAAACAAGCGGAATTCCGGAATGCAGCGCCTGATTTGCACTGGTACAGTATGCGGCATTTTTTAGGGAAAAACATGCCGTTTCATCCTTTTGAAATGCCCACTCTGTGCTGGGGCAGGGGAGGACAGAGACCACACCAGGCACTTTGAGAAGATATTTTGTTCCCTTTCATGAGGCGATTGCTGTATTCACCTACTAAACTAGTAGCAATGTGGGAGACATTTTTGTGTAAATAGTTAAATCACTAGCTGACACACTGGAGGATACCTCTGTCTGCAGCATGAAAACATTATACCATAAATAAGTGTAACTCAAACAGAATAGAAATAAGGAGGACTCCATCTTTATGATGAAAACATATTGCTTCGTTATTTGTGCAAATTCAGGAGTCTAATGTCTTGAATCCAATAGCGCTTTACATTATACAATGCATTTAGAATGTAAACTACTCTGCTTCGAGGCTGTTCCTTAAATGAAACAGTAGTGTCTGGAGGTCAATAGTGTTGATACAGGGTAAAGCCAAAGCAAATTACTCGTTTTAAAACACAATAACACAAATGGGATGCGCAGAACAAAAGAAAAAAACTTTTTTATTATGTAAAGTGTGTACATATATGCCCGTTTTACACTGAGTACAACCCTCCATGCTTTAAACAAACTATTTTACTGCAGCAAATAGAAAGTGCAGAGTTAATACACCACCACATTGGTGGTCCTGCACATGAAAGACAGAATCCTCTGCTGAAAGTCCATACTTTACTAGCATAGAATGTGTCACAAAATGCTGCATAATTTGCCTTTCCTTCTGGCTTAATTTTGTCATCCATGCCTAATACTTTGCGCCTTTCCTGCCGAATAATTCCAGGGGCCCTCACTGCAGGTTGCCAAGGCAAAGGTAGCAATAAGAATAGGATGAAGAGTTTGAAGGAGCTGGAATGAAGCATAAGATGCATGTTATGCTTTGGTGCAATCAATTCAAATACAAAAAATCGATGAAAGAACAAGGGGCTGGCAAGCAACAATGCTAGGTTGTAAAGATCTGAGGCAAAGTGGGATTCTATACGGAAGGGCTGAATGTTTGACAGCCTCCTCCGTAAAGTGAAAATGAGCCGAGGTGGGGGTGAGTTTATGCCATTTGGATTTATAAACTGCATGACTCATATTAACATATGGATGCAAACCAACCACCTTCAACTTAATGTGAGTAAGACAGAGATTATCTTCTTCAGGAAGGCCCATGAATTCTGGGCCAAGATTCTGAGGCCACCAGTCACTGGCATTTACAGCTTTGGGTCTGCCCCCCCATCTATCTAGTGACCGCTTCACTGCAGGTATAATTCACATTCTTCCGATTATCCCTAAAAGACTAAACTAGTTTCCAAAAGTATGTTGTGTAGAACATTTTTGTCCGGCAGCTCCTCTCTCCCATATTCCCTTTGAACAAAAGCTAGCTCTTCGCAGGCCCCTCTAGCCCCTCAGGACACTGGAGGGAGGCGTTCGAGAAATGCTGTCAAGGCCGCTGTCGACCACTTGCTGGCCAGCGTAAACATCGGTTAAAAAATATACAACACCAGTTTTGCATCCGGCTGGCGCAAGAATGGAAAATGTTTTGGTTTTTTGAAGCGATTAAAACTAAGTTGCACATTGAACAGATGCTCTCCATGTTCACGTTGACCTTCCGCCCCGCCCCATGAAAAAAGTGCGGGCCTGAAGCACGTCCATATCCATCCACGGAGCAAGGAACCCGCTAGTCAAGCAGATGTTAAAACAGCTCTTTAAGGGGCACGCTCAGCAGGTTTATTTAATCGCTAAACCAACAGCCAGGCGGTTACACTTTAACTCTGTACGTTGCGTGATTACCCTGTTTTATGCTGAACTTTCAGTGCGGCGGCGTCTAGTTTTTGCACAGTCAACATTCCAGCTGGCACACGCCTTGCCCTTAAAGCGCGTCTCGGGGCCAGTGCTGCGCTTCTGCCGGCAGTACCAGGAGAGCGAACAGCGCCAGCCGGAGAGGACAGGGGGAGGAGACCAGAGCAGCAGCCGGACACAGGAGTACTGAGGGAGGCGAGAGCAAGGGGAGGGGACGAGCAGCAGAACCAGCCGGGCCGAGGGAGGCGGAGGCAGCCGCACTAAGGAAGCAGCTTGCAGGGGAAGCAGAGCAACCGAAGCGAGGACTGGAGGGGAGGCGGCTTCGGCAGGCTGAAATACGGAGGAAGGAGACCCGACCACAACAACAGACGGGGGACGAAAAGCACGAATTCAGGAGAAACGGGAGAAGGTGGCAGCCAGAACGACTGGAGAACCGAGGGAGACGAGAGCAGGGGAGGGGACGAGCAGCAGCACCAGCCGGGCCGTGTGCAGGGTACCATGGTGGACGGGGATGACACCATGAACACAACAATCTTTCTCCGAGGCCAAGCAGAAATGCCTCGGAGAAACATAGCGTCATTTTGGGATTCCGGGGCGTGTTTTTCTTTCTCTCCTCTTCCAATTGGCTGGAATGTAAAATTCCAGCCAATGGGAAGAGGAGAGTAAGAACATGAAAAAACACGCCCCCAAATCCCAAAATGACGGGGCTTAAACTGACAGATGCCCCTCTTCTCCAATGGCTGGTCTCCGTTTTAGAGCCAGCCAATGGAGAAGGGGGGCGGGTTCAAGCCCCACACTAAGGAGACATAAGATCTCGCAAGCGCAGCCTACGCAGGCCGAGACATGAAAAGGACCATGCTGAAATGGATGCCAAGATAGTGTAAGGCATTAATTGTACCACATACTGTCAAAAGTTTTGTTTAAAAATTGGTCATGCTGATTAAAACTCATCCCCATTTTGACTATGGTGGCAAAATAAGTGGATCTTATCAAACCTGGAAAAGATCAGCCCTACACCTTAGGCTTGATTTATGAAAAAAAGTTAACATTTTGTTCTCTACCTAAAAGTACTTTTATGTTTTATTTTTTTTACAATTCACATACATTCTCATAAGTTGACCAAGAAAGATGCACCAGGTGCAGGTTTCCAGGCATACGTATGTGACATCTCTTGTGGGTTCTTATTACCCCTTAGCAGAAATCTAAATAACGCAGATTTAAACACAGGGGGGAAAAAAACAGGGTGCAAATGCACATTTTCTTATTGTCTATTTCTCGGTAAGAACACATTTTCCCCGGTAGTCCTTTGTCTGCACCCCCAACTGAACTAGAGGTGATCCGTTCCCCTTCCCGTTGCGGCAGGGGAATTAAACCAGCCTTTAATTTTCCAACCATTTTTTGGAGAGAAAAGGTCGGATCCAAAGTTGAACCACTCCTTGAAACATACACTACCTGGAGCTTAAAAGGTTATTTATTCCTGTGAGTTTCTCCGCACTTGTAGCAGAGAAATCCACAGTCGTAAATCCATTAATGCTTGACAGGAATCCTTTAGTTAACTGCTGTTAGGTGTAAATAGAAGTATTTTCACTTTTCAGCCATAAACAAGCGAGCGAAGATACCTCTGTGCAGCCGCGGCCCGTACGAGTAAGGCGAGTAAGAGCGGTGTGGTGGTGGGGGGAGGGGGAGGGGGGATTTCGACAGACGACCACGAGGGAAAATTATTTCTTTAACCTCATGCGCGCTAGCGGAATTCCGCTCGCACGCTGAGATTTTCTAAAACGCATGTTACGTGACGAGCTGGGCTCGTCATCAGCGTGCGAGGAGGCTACGCCATGACGAGCCCAGCTCGTCATCAGCGTGGAAGGGGTTAACTTTCCCTCGTGGTCGTCTGTCAAATTCCCCCTCCCACCCGGCCCCAAAGCTCTTACCTGCAAGGTCCGCGGCTGCCTCTGTGAATCAAGCACCTGTGTCCTGCCACACAAACAGCATCTTAACTAAACTGTTAGACAGTCAACATCATGGATAAGGTGTGTCCCTAAATCATAGACAGACATTTTCCCCGCACAACCCCTGTTGCACTCACGTATATGTCAGAGAGAAACCTACCCTTTGCTTCTCTGGATCCACATACCGAATGCCAAAGTAATCTTTCTCCAAAAGGTTCAGGTGGTGGCACAGCAGATCGAACAGGTACTGTCCTTTGGCATCTCTCTGAAAACAGAAACATTAAAAAGAGTTAAATAAAGAGACATTTATCACCAGATTGTTGTATATAGTAATTTTTAATTTTTTTAAGCTTGTTTCATTTAGCATGTCATTTGTTTTTGGTTTAGCATAATTTTACATTATTGATTTAATCCTTATTGTGATTCAATTATTTCGAATGCCAAGTAGGATATTTATCTGATGTATTAGAATGTTTCTGCGTCTTTTGATTTCTGCCGTGCTTGGTACCGCATGTCCCTGCTTCCAACTGTGTGTGGCCCTTAAGATTTATACTTCAGAATAAACATCTTTATTCACCTCGTGATTTCTGTCATAACAAATTTGGCGATGATTGGAAAAAGGAAGGGGCATGTTATCAACGGCCAGCGATAATGATTGCTGGCCTAGCTTAGCGATAGATTTTTTATCGCAGGAAATTATCGCCATGCTAGCGCAGTATCAACAACGCATAGCGCAATGGCGATAAATTTTCCTGTGATAGCGGTGTTTTCCATGGAACATCACTGGTTTTCCAGCAATGTTCCATGAAAAACGGCGATGACCTTGCTGAAACGACCCTGTGGTTGTATCAGCATAATCCACCCCCTATGTTGTGAATAGGTAAGTCAGGATTTTAGCAGACGTTAGTTTTTGGTGAAAAACGCAGTTTTTGCCAAAAACTAACATCTGCTAAAATCCTGAGAGCCACCTTGTATATATCGCAATGTGCATTTCGCGATAATTTACAAGGTAGTCCGTCAGGGGTACGCCCAGTGACGCCCACTTTGCATCTCATTAGAGATGTTAAGCGCGGCATCTGCAAAACGGCTGCTAACATGCGCTAATGCATGTTACAACTGGCTTGCAAATAGGGCAATAAGATTATCTCCGCTTTTTTGCCTTTTAAAGCCAAAAAAGCGGAAATAAGTCCCTTGTTAATATGCCCCGAAGTTTGGCCCACCGTAGCGTAAATTTGAATTTGAACATTGAAGAAAAGAATTTGTGACGGACAACAGTATTAAAAGCGAATTTAAACAGAATTTTAAAAGGTACTATTGAAATATTGAATTATTCAGAGTGAAGAAAACCTGCTATTAACTTAAAAGAAGAAGTTAATTCCTCGAATGAGTGACAGTTGAAGCCCTGCGCGGCTCATTCTCCATGTTCGAATGGAAGCATCAGTTGCTGTGTGACGTACCAGATTATAGTTAAAAAATCCATGAGAGTACTTAAAGATGAATCTATGTTTTCTAAACCATTTAGAGTCTTGGAAGTTTCAAAGGGATCTGTTTTTCGGGAGACAAAGGTTAGTGGAGCAAAAGTGATGTTGTCAGATTCAAACCTGGACAGAAAGAAATATTAGTATTAAAAAAAATCACCGTTTTGTAATTAAGAACAAGAATTTTGAGACCACTCTGAACTAAGTAGTAGAGAAAATTTGACTGAATCTAATGTACAGATGAGTGAAGGAAATTTAGATTATAAAACTCAACAAACTAATGCTTTTCATAATTCTGACAACAATTTTGGAGTTTGTAATGGATTTGAAATTTCTGGTTTGTCTTTAGAAAATCAGCCTAGTGTTTCAAGTGAAAAAGTATCGCTAAGTTTGAAACCTAATGATCATAAAGTAAAACTTTACACAGACTGTGTTCAATCTGATGGAGTGAAAATATCTTGTTGAAATGTTGGAATGCCTAAACGTTTTAATGACTTTGTATTAATATTCTTTTTGTTATCTGTAGAAAGGGAGATAATGCATATAGTAAAAAAAATAAAAAATTCTATGCTGGTATCATTTAGCACGTCATTCGTTTTTGGTTTAACATAGTTTTACATTATTAGTTTAACCCTTATTGTGATGCAATGGTTTCTAATGTCAAGTAGGATATTTATATGATGTATTATTATTATTATTATTGTACAGTCTTATATAGCGCTCGACTTACCCTGGAGCATCTCGACGCTTGCCTTGGGAACCCGTCCTGGCTTTTCCCTGTGAGATAACCCGTACTGGGCATCCCCAAGGTGAAAGCCAGGCATCCCGCCGCGGGGGGCCGTTGTGGAGATTAAGCAAGCTAATGCCCAGAGTTGCAGAGTGTGAACCCATGATATGAGTGGGCACCGAAGCGAGAATTATCGAGTCCGTGGACATTTGGGCTCAAGACCCTGCCGCGTCGGGAATTGAACCCTGGTCCTGGGTCTGACTTCTGCTTCTGGGTCTGCCTCCTCTAACCAGTGGGCCACACTTCTCCACTGTATTGGAACCTTACTGCGATTTCAGCCATGCTTGGTACCGCACGTTCCTGCTTTCACCTGTGTGTAGGCCTTAAGATTTATACTGCAGAATAAACATATTTATTCACCTTGTGATTCCTGTCATAACACAGATGAAGCTCATTTTCACATTCAGGAACTAATGTACAGCGTCAGTGCCAATGCAGACCTGGGTACGTCATGGAAGGCTGTTGTGATTTCAGCAAAAGTCAATTGTAGGGTGCTGTGGTCTTGTGTAGGTCCATCTGCCACCTGGCAGGGTCCTACCAGTGGGAACCACACACATTTTAGATCTCCAAAAGCCTGATGTTTAGAGATCTGCTTTTGGTAGTGCTTAATGTCAGCAGACTAGATCCCTGCTTGGAATTATTTAACAAGCCCTAGAACACGAGGATTCAGACCGCTTGTTTTTACTCAGAGCGCTCGGATTAGTACCTTTCCCACATCGCTTTCACTGTTCTGTGTTAGTAACCACTGAGACTGCAAGTTATGTTCAGTTGACCCACTATTTCTCACCAATTTGCTCAGCTCAACTGTTGGGGTCACTGACTGGCATAATGCCCAGGCATACAGAGTGCAAAGCAGATCAACGGAAAGCTTATGACAATTTCCTTCTGGTCGCTGCTTTTCTAAGGAAAAAAAGACGACTCATCCTAATGACACTAGCAGGCAGTCTCACAGCGAGAGGTCTTTAAGATGTCTAAGGTACTCATTCTGATCCCAGCACACCTAGACAAGCTTCAAATCATAAACCATTGCATGATACCGACAAGCAAGATGGGTTTCATGGTGCATCAGAGAACACACAACTATAAAATATTGTAAAGTGAGGTGAGATTTATGTCTGTGCAGTGCCTGCATGAGAGACACAACGGGCTCACTCACTGCCTCTCCGCTGAGACGTAAAGGAAGGCAACCTCCTCTACACTTCTTAAGAAAGATAAAAATGCATTCAAAATTTGCTCACACTGCAAGTGAGTGCAAATGGCTTCTGTCTTCACAGTCAGTATAATTACACAAGATGGGGTAGAGAGTGTTGAGAGAGGCTCTCAGTTTGCAGCCCAAAATAGGAGAGGGGCACAAACCCATTAGCCAGCCATTTGGCTGCTCCACTTGCAAAGATGGAGCATCAAACTGACTCCTTGTTAGCTACTTAGCCTTTTTTCCAGTTCACCGTACTCTTACCAGATTGTGTGCCTCTCATAAAGTCTACTGGATTACCTGCCCAGCCTGCCGCATCTAGCAGGTTGGAACCACAATAATACGGCTTTGCCACGATTCTGCGCTTCAAAGCTCTTAGAAGACACTGTGGTCCCTAAAATGAAGGCCACTTCTGTCATGCATCCCTATAGGGTATTGGACTCTTAAACATTGATATATATGCCCTACCATTAAATACTGGGTGTAATGTGCAAGAGAAATACACAGAAATGCTAGTGGGCATAATGCAGTCCATCCGCATAGGATTGCTCTTTCTTTATGTAAAATAGTCACAAGGAATGATTTCAGATATTGGAGTGGCGAGGTGTCTATACACCAGCACGGGGGGAGAGTTGATGTATAGTCACCCATTTACTCTTTTCCTTAGACAGGGGAACTACTTCAGACGGTTAGCATTGCTCTCTGGCAGAAGATGGGAGTTAACGAAATGCAGAAATTTTTCGGATGACAGTCATTTGTTTCAGTAAGAAAAAAGTTTGATATCAGCAGAAACTCTTTGCCCAAGTACATAAAACTACACTTATCATGTAATAGAGGGCCAATCCCAGTGAGTCTTATTTTCAGTTCGCCCCTAACTGCTGTATGTGCCTCAATGCGCCAGTGGATGAAGACACCTTAGATAGTGTTGTGCTTTCCTAGCTTCAGGCGTCACCAGCATACACCTAATTTCTTCAATAACACGCACCCCTGCTACTTATTTGCCCAAGTGAGGCACAAGTATGTGCACACAACGGTGCCTGTGCACTTCTCATGTACAATCATAGTGGACCTCGACAGACTCTCTTGCCATATGCACATATGTACCTTGAAACATACTATGCCATGTAGGATGCAATGTGAAATGATGTCTTGTACGTCACCAAGTATACCACTACCTTGCAAGAAGAAATGATCGATAGTGCAATGTCTTGTAAGATGAAATGAAGTCAGTGCATTGCCTTTTAGGATGCAATGTGAAATGAAGTCTTGCGCATCACCAAGCACAGTCCTACCTTAAAAGAAGCAATGATGGATGGTTCACAGGTCCCCTTTCTTTGGATGTCGAACACCACATTGCTAGTGCAGAAGCGAACCCACTCATCACAGACCCCAGATGTACGTAGACAACAGGGAGTCTCGTTTATTTATTTATTTATTTATTTATTTATGTGGTTTATAGAGCGCACAGCTACCCCCGAAGGGGTGTCCCGGCGCTAGAACCTGAGCCTTCCGGGGAGAAGAAGGAGCATAGAGCATGGAGAGCAGCAGGGTGAAATCAGAGTCCAGAGAAGAGCCAAGTTTTGAGTTTGGCTCGGAAGATGGATTCGGAGGGACAGAATCTCAGATCGATTGGCAGAGCGTTCCACAGTTTTGCCGCAATGACACTGAACCCTCTGCCACCCATTCTAGATAGTCTGAAACGGGGAGAGATCAGGAGGCGGAGGTCATTGGATCTCAAGGATCTGATGGAGCGAGATATAGAGACACGTTTTTTCAGGTAGTTGGGTCCGAGGTCGTTGATGGCTCGGTAGGTAAGGGTAAGGATCTTGAACTGGATACGGCTGGCCACTGTTAGCCAGTGAAGTTCCTTACGATACGCGGATACTGATTGACGGTAGGGAATATTACCAATCAATCTGGCCGACGCATTCTGGACAATCTGAAGCCGGTCTAACAGATACTGGGGGGCACCAGCATAGAGGCTGTTAGCATAGTCCAGGTGGGACGTGATGAGGGCTTGGGTAACTGTACGGCGGGAATCCAGAGGGAGATAGGGGAGTATTTTTTTGATCATGCGCAACTTCAGGAAGCAGGCAGAGGTCACTTTATTGACCTGAGTTTTGCATGAGAGGGAGTCGTCAAACTGAAAACCCAGGTTACGAGCAGAGTGAACGGGAGAGGGAGCGGGATCAAGTGCCGTGGGCCACCACCATGAGGAGGGGATGGGATCTTTCTGATTGAAAAACAGCACCTCCGTCTTGTCTGCATTTAGTCTGAGGTGGTTATCAGTCATCCAGACACTGATGTTGTTGAGGCACTGGCGGAAGTTGGTAAATGCGGAGTCCGAGTGGTCTCGTTACTTCATCAAACTGTGGTTAGCCTGTACTTGTTGCTATCATGCTCAACTAATATAATGGTCTTATCGCTTGAGTTTGTAATACCGCAGTGTCCTTATTGGTGTATCTTGCTCAGCAGCACTAACGGCTGAAACCAATAGCCAAGGCTACTCCTATCATAGGTGTAGTGATGGTAAGGGACCTAAAACCTAGCTTGATATCTGTAAGGCTATCAGTATTCTGCCATTAGGTGTTGCTCACGAAGGACCTTTGCGAACCCACCTCTAAATCAGTATAGGACAATATACACATCAACACTTACTATATTTAAAGACTTACTTAGATTTTGGTAGGTGGCCCGTTTCTCCATCAGGGAGAAAAAAAGTTAATTCCTCAGTCAACCAGGCAGAGGTGCTGCCCACGAAATTACTGCCAAGCTGGAGGTAATTTCGAAAGCATTGGTGTTAACTGCCATCACAGCGGTTCCTGTCAGTGCGTTTTTAAGTTTGGTGCAGGGCTCCATCAACATGACAGAGCTCTGCACAAAAAACAGGTTTCTTTTCTATTTTCAAAAAGAAAATCACAAAGCAGGATTTTTTTTTTTAAAGAAAACACTCCCTCCGCCATGAGAATCCTCTCCTATAGTGAGGGAGCATTTAGCGGTTTTCACTTCCTTTTACCACCTGAGTTTTCCTGGAGGTGACGGGCAATAAAAACTGACCTCTAATTCCACCCATCTAAATCAGGTGGGTGGACTTGGAGATCTGCCTCCGACGGCCCTTTCTCTGCAGGGCCGCCGATGAAGTTTAATGGTGGCAGAGACGGTGTAGCCTCTGCTGTGATTAACCTTATTACCGCCCACATCTAAAGCAATGTTTTACTATATACAACTCCACATATATGTACTTTGACAATATATATATATATATATATATATATATATATATATATATCTTCAAGGTATGTAGATGAGGAGTTAAGGATAGTAAATCTATGCTTACCTATTTGCACTTACCTTCTCGATATTTTGGTCATCGATCTTTTTGACACCATATTCTGGCCAAACGATATTTGTGTTTCTAATATTTTATCAGTGAATCATCCCTATGGTTTGTTTTGGTTCGGTCCCAAACACCAAAACCCTTTCCTACTAATGAAATCTGCGAGACACTGTCCAACAGGCTTTAGCAGAGTGATATAACAATCCACTCTTGAAAGTCTAGTACTTTTAACACAAGCTACTCACAGTAAGTAAGTCAGGGCTATTGGTTTTGTCATAGCACTTCATAATAAACATCAACTCTATGGAATCTGGCATGACTTTTCCGAGTGAGCCAATAAGACAAATACCCTTTACCATTGGCTTTACATCTTAACCAACACAAGTTTATTCAAGTGCACATAAACTGGCCATCACCATGCATACAGATATAGAATTTAATTTTTTCCCGAAAAATACAGTCAGCAAAACAATATACAACCCCTCTCAAGAGGGCCTAATAAGAATCACAACAGTGAAACCCCCAGAGCTTGTCAGAGTGGGGGACCAGTCCTGTAGCCTTGCCTGCAATGGAGAGCACATTTAACACAAATATCTGCGTATAATTGTTAAAGGCTTACTGTATTTAACAAATGCCTTTTACAATAAGCAGCTAGACCAATTCCTGAAAATTGATCACAATAGGTGTAGCGACAGCTGTGCAGTCCAGCCAGACCTAAAAAGCTCCTAGGAGGTGGTCTGGCACACTGCGATTTCAATTACTGGGATGGAGGTTTGCTGTTCAATGGTTTTGTACTTACCTCAAACCATAATGCAAACATTACGCTGAGCCCAGACTCTAGAGAGCAAGACCTGATATTTTATGTGCCTGGCTTCAGCTACTTTTCACCTTAAGTGGGATGGGTATGCCCAGATGAGGGTCCCTTGCTCGCTGTGCCACTGGATTCAAGCTAGCCTGGCTGATGAAGGGTAATAAACAGAAACCAGTCCAAGGATGCTTGTTTCCAGTCCAGGGAGGACCTGGCTATGCAGTTCGGTCTGGACTGTTCCCCTGAGGCACAGGGTCAAGACTGATTTGCTTACGGCTGGGTCTAAACTGGGGTGGCATGGTGAGCAAAAGAACAATGGATTTAACCCAGATCTCTTGACTGGGGGTAAATGTATGATTTATTCAGCATTCCGTCCATCATTTGTTTGGGTAGCGCTACTTCAACCAAGCAGCCCAAAGCAGCCAGCCCCAGTTCTTGATGCAGAACCCTTCTGGCTACCAGACCCCCGATCTTCACTAGGAACTCTCAAGTAACTGCGAGTACTCCTTCTAGAAGCCCCACACATTTACCAGGGACTACCTGCATAAATGCAACTACAATTCAATATCTCTTGCTAAGCTTGGGGCCAGTTTTGTGAGTCGTATTTATTGTATGTGGCCAATCGAGGCAATATATAACCCCCACAGATATTTACTTTTAATATAAGATGGCTGTTTCAAAGCCAAATGTTTAAAGAAAAATCCTGGGCATAGACTTTGTACGTTAAATATCGTATTTTGGTGTATTGATCTTTATCAGATTATCGGCACAATACTGCTGCAGATTAGAATGCTGCCTCTAGACGGTGGTGTATTAATAGGGGGTTTACCCAAATATAGTCACTGGGACCTGGGCTGACTAAGTACTCAGAGGAAGGGGTCCCAGTATGAGTAGGAAAAAATATAGATAATAATAAAAAATAATCACTAAGACATTGAATCCATCCACATTGTTTTAATCACAATGGGAGTGTATACTGGATAAACATAGACATTTAAACAATGAATAAATAAATGGTTGAACAGTGCCCCGGGGAGGGAGGGGGGTGCGTGATCATGTGAGGATAATGTGATGGGGAGGAAATTTAGTGACTGTACAATCAACCAATTGAAACCTTTTTGGTTGTAATTTTGCCAACCAAAAAGGTTTCAATTGGTTGATTGTACTGTCACTATATTTCCTCCCCATCACATTATTCTCACATGATCACGCACCCCCCTCCCTCCCCGGGGCACTGTTCAACCGTTTATCCAGTATACACTCCCATTGTGATTAAAACAATGTGGATGGATTCAATGTCTTAGTGATTATTTTTTATTATTATCTATATTTTTTCCTACTCATACTGGGACCCCTTCCTCTGAGTACTGCCTCTAGAAGGTGATCATAGTTCAAACACCTGGATTATCACAGTACCAGCGGCAACTGGCGAACAAACCTACCAACTGAGTGGAAATGAGGCAAACGGACAGCGGAGAACGCCTTGCTTGCATCAGAAGTGGAAACCAAATAAGTACATTTAGTAGAAGTGTCACCAATTCAGAGCATTGCTCATCGATATTAATCATGATGTGACTTTTTTATGGTGGTTTATGCTAAATGTCCGCAGCTTCCAGGCGCTGTAAATAACAGCTGTTGAAATTATCCAGCTAAATGGTACTCAGTTTATCAAACTTTGAAGTATGGTAGCCTGAGTCTTAAGGTGCTGGCCCGTCACCCCAATCAAGACCTGACACCAGAGGATTGGAACCGAGTGAATGAACATGAGAGCAAACTGATTAAGGTATCCATCACGTTTACAAGTTGAATGCACATTTAACGTTCAGTAAGACATTGTACCTTGCATGTGCATTCAAAGACTGGTGTAAATAATCGCGAAACTCCTCCAGTCTCCGGGTGACAGCTTTCTATGATATGTCTATACAAATCTTTTAATTAAGTAACCGTAGGATAACATATATAATTCCTCACAGCATTTGTGATACGATTTCAGATATCCCGTCATCAGCTAAGGACTCCTTGAGGGTGGTGTCACATTTTAGAAATTGTCCATGTTCTTTTACTTGCTTAAACGTTCCTTATTACATGAACACAGACCATCAAGCAAAGGTACTAAAATCATTTGCTTTTTATCCAGCTTCACGTCCTTCCAGTTGGACTAATCTCCAATTCATAAGGTGCATTCCTCTGTAGTACTGGATTGCAAGAAAGTGGTCCAAATATTTTAATACATTTCCTAGCTCATAAGAAGTGGCAGACTTGTACTTTTCCTGGTTAGAGGCCTTCAAACCATCATCAATGGACGGAGAATCTTTTTATGCTGTTACTTTCCAATATAACCCAAAGACGTTTATGTCATTAGCTGCCAGGTCCAAATTCCTTGCTTGAGGGATGAAATTAGTTTGATGATTTATTTTCATTTTTGATTAGACCAGAACTCCAAGACTTAAATGTTTATATTCCAGCAACACACTCATGCACAAACAAACCTATCATTCAGACTGATCTTTTCCATTAATTGTCCCTTGTATACCCAGAGAGAGCCCAGATGGAAAGATATTGAAATGCAGGACGTAAAACTGTTGTTCTTCAGTATGTTGATCTGAACCAGATCTCCATCTTGAGACCAGACTTTATCGTTTATCATGTATCATAGTGTGTAATGTTTTTTTCAATGAAAGTAAGTCCAAATGTAATAGTAACAGATTAACACATGCAATCTGACCACGAACAGACTTGGTGCAGCGCAGCATGACCAAAACCTAACCCATTGAGCCGATGATGTGCGCTGTCTGCAATACTGCTATGAAGCACTTGCTCTGATTGAATCTGTTGGAACTCGTCCGATCAATGTTCTGACTGCACACTCGGCTGCTTGGCTGCAAGTTTGATGTGATCAACTAGATCCTCGAATCTCAGACACTTCACACTCATTCCTTTACTCTGAGAAGACCTAAGTCGCAACTCTCCATCTTAAACCATGTGAGTGCAAAATGTGCCACTGACTCCACCCATATCCATACCTGCAAAATAAAAGGAATTGTACATCTTTTCATCCTTTCATTTAATCTTGCCATTCCATTTACCCAGTCGTTTGTTCGTTGCATTCATTAAGTTATTAAGAAAGCATATTTGAAAACATATGCAGCCTTGTAGGTTACACAGAAAGGAATTGCAAATTCTGTGTATAGCAGTGGTTAATTTAAAGTTACATTTAAGTTAAAATCAAAAACATCTGAGCACAAATAGCCCCAGCACAAGCTTTCCTTTGCCTCATAAATCCTGAGATATTTCATCCTATTCCTTTAACTGTAACCCCCACAACCAAGAGACATGACAAATGCAACATTGAAAAATACCACAAGAAAGATGTTAATAATTGTTCAGATGCTTATCAACAATTTCCCTAAAACAAAAATGTGCCTTTTCCTCCAGCAATGTTGTAGTTTCATTTAATTTGTTAGATGGATAGTCACTTCTGGCAATATTACTTGTACAATGGATGCATCCCACAAAGTGCCCCACACTCAATTGTTGCCTGCCTTTCAAAAGGAGTAGCTGCTAAGCAGTCAGTCGGCAGAGTAGCCATTCCCTAGAAGTGCTGGCAACTCCAGGGGAGTACAATTCTCGAATTTGCTACAGGTAAGTCATGCTGAAGGAACCTAGCTACAATTTTCGAGTGGCAAGTTCTTGATTTACCGCCTACCATCCTCATTCCTTTGTTGCATCAATCAGATTTATAGCTAGTGTATGAGAAGTATATTCAAACAAGCTGTTAGTTTTCCTAATTTAGGGGAACCTGGGATTCTGCCTATACCCTCAGTTCTGAATCCATCAAAGTTCATCTGCTTGAACAGTCAATGAGTAGAGGTAACTTGTGTCCATCCGTTCAACAGAATTCAACCTGTTCCAAGTCAGCTCAAGTCATTACCATAAAGGGAGACACATGAAAGTGAACTATGCGTCTTACTGAAGACAGGGTTCAGCACAGGTGCCCAAAAAATAGGAATAGTATTTATTCAACAGCTTTGCATCCATTGCCCCAAAAAAAGTAACAGTATTCAACAGCTTTGCATCCATTTACAGACCTCTCTAGTCGGATCACCACTTACAACAGGTGCTGCATTTTCGTACCGATTACGTCATCACGTTGAGGGACTGGACCGTTCCCCAGTTTTAGGCACTCAAAAGGTATGCCCCTACAAAGGCTATGGTGTAGGGTTGGAAACCAACAGGACTCCCTCACGGGAGAGCACCTCCTACTGGATCCCTACTAACCTCAAGAAGGTTACCTCAACAGAGTGGCCTAGTCTCTAGTACTAGAGTTACACCGTACACCTCCAGTTGTTCTTCTACGCACAGCGAGCCCCACAGCTCAATTTCAGTTGACCTTGGGGGAGAATTGCTTATGAATGCTACTGAGATCACTTAACAAAATAAGTTCATCTCTAGAAAGCAAGGGTTTACTTACTGTTTTTGCTAGGCCTTACATATTTGGATTCTGACACGCAGAAGGCAAAGCTGCACGAGTGATCGTCAGTGCAGCTTGGTGGAAGGGGGCGCACTGCACAAATGGTATCAGCTGCTGCTCTGTTTTTCAATGAAAATGTGCACCAAATTACAGATTCAGAAAAAGCAGATCCAGCTAGTTGCTCCTTTAACTTCCAGTTGTGCGTTCCTCCAACGCCCCTGCTTCTCCATAGGCTTTCTGACGTCGACTTACTTAGTCAGTTTCTGGGAGGCAGGGCAAATTAATTTTAGTGCTATCAGACTTTGATGAATTACACAAGTTCTCAGGGACCTGGCGCGTGTTTAGTCGGTCTGAATAAAATTTTGTGCAACAAATTGTTTCTGTCAGTACCCACAGAAATGGAGCTGATGATTCAGCAGCAATCTAAAATAAAACACTAGAAATTATGGACCACTGCCAAAGCAACATCCAGAAAAATGTCCCGATCTTACAGCGATGATTAAAAAAACAGCCACTCCAACTGAAGAACACAATGGCACGTGTTAGATAACATCACAAGATAGCAGTGATCTCTACTGAGTTCAAAAGACAAGTAACTCTCTGCCTGTGCACGCCATTGATACCCAGACCTGAAGCTTCCATGATACGGGAAGCGCTCTGGGACATCACACCAGTGTGGTTAACCTGGGTGTATTCATTTAAGGTTATATTGCCTATACAGTAAAAGTCCTTGAATACCCATAAGACCCCTTGTGCTACCACACCACAAAAATAGCTCAATTAATAGACAGTTCTTCCTCGGAAATGCAGTCCTGAATGGACGGAGCCTTGCAGACTGTTCGAGATACCAAAACGACGTTAATAAACAGGGTCAAGCCAAGTTTTTAATGCCTTTCTAAAAGTTCTTTGCCCGAGTACCTCTCAGCTTTAAAGGTGAACAATTCCACAAAACAAGCGGTCTGAAAATGATGTACCACTTGTATCTGTTTTTCTTATCACGGGTGTCTTCAATTGTAGGGTATTTTGGCATCCTAAAGACCCGAGGGGTTACAGTGTGGGAGTTGTTTTCCATAAGAAAAAGTAACAACTTGTGGGTTATGTACAGAGCTTTGACGTTGATTTGTCAGGTCATCTGAAGACATTGAATGGCACAAAAAGCTCAAGAGACCTGATCTCTGAATTTAAGTCCTGTGAAAAGACAGCACTCCGAAGCTTCTGCATGCATGCCATTAAATAGGATGGGAAACCCCAAGACACCCAATTGGCATATTCAATGCAAGGAGCACCAAACCAAAGACAGCACTGACTATTTCATGATGTATTAAAAAGTGTCACAGTTTTGTAACGACCACAGCTGGGAATAGTTTGGTTTTACCACAGCCGACGATTGAGGTTACAGAGAGATTTGTTGGATACAAAAGATATGTATGCTGTGGACCTCTGACACGGGGTGACAGTCCTCAGGATGCAGCCTGTTCACCCAGTCCACAGTGGATTGTGTATTTTACTTGGAATTAATGTTACATCTACCAGGATCTGCAGATTGCTGGTTTACATATATTCCAACAAACAACAATGAGAAAAGCTGTGTATGTAGCCATTAAAAAGATGGGTAAATGTGACAACGTAGAAGAACGGGAACACAAACAACCCCAGCCCAATGTTGGCCTATATAGGCCTCATCAGGGAGGTATAGTTTGAGTTCTATAGCACAGTGAGCAACGGTCCCACATCTGGCCAGACCCAGCCGCACTTAGGGCATCCACTGGAAAACAATCCGATGATGGAAGGAATATTTGAATTAATCTAAGACACTGGCGTGGAGCTCGCTCTGGCCATATTCCAGACCATTGCTTTTCAACCACTGTGCAACTCTAGACAGAAACCCGCCTTATACAAGTCAGTGTTGGTCCTGCTCCATAAAGGAACAGTCCCCGGCAAAATTTCTGGGGCACTGCCAGAGAGAAGCAAATTGTTGATTCGTTTTAGGAAATAACTCATATTGCAGAGTGATTAGCTACATTTTCAAAGAACACGGCACACATCTAACGCTCAGCACACATATTTACATGGGTCATCCAAGATCTGCAAATGTTCCATAAAATGTGGCGTGCAGGAGGTAAACAAAGTAGGGTTTTGACCAAAGAACCTGTACACGCGGATTGGTTATTACAACAAGTTAAGGGAAGAATCCAATATCTATTTTTCATGTTGTAAATCATTAAAAACACTGTTGAGGCAATCCCACAGTTCTCGTGCAGCTCTTGAGTAGGCACCGACAAACCAGTAATGAAGTTTATCTGATAGCGCTCCCTGCTCTCCCTGCCAAATTGAAGAAAATGAAAGCCCTACAAATGTCTTCAAGGCTCAGACAGTTGTAACACCTTGGGGGCCACAAGACTTACAAAGAGGTTGTCTCTAACTTGAAACCTGTGACGGTCTGGAAAAGAAATGACCATGGCCAAGCTCAGTGGAGGTCCCAAACAAGGTCCAGACAATGAAAATGTTCTGGGCTACTCTGCAGGGGCGCAGAAAGGCATGTGCGCTCCTTTCTGCCCCTATTCAGTTTGGATATGGTGCCTTAACACAACATGTTGTACAGCTGTACATTACCACCCCTCATCCTCACTGCTCTGCCCTGTGGGGACTCTTATGGGGCAGCAAACTAAGTGCAAAGACGGGTCATATGGTAAGTTTCCTTCATGCATGCCTCGCACAGCCATGCTTTTCTCTCTGCTTCTTGCAAACTATTGACAAAAGCGTCACTACTGACACTTGAAAGGGTTTTTATCCCTCAATAGAGGCGTGGCCGATGTAATTATGGGCTAAAACACTTAAGCTAAAAATCTGTACTTAGCATAGTGTGCTGCCCGACTGGTATTGTGCTTCTTCTGTCATTGCCTCCAGATATAGAACACAAGTCACATTACACCTACAACAAGCCTGGGCAAATGGCTTTATCAATGGTTGCAAGTTGCATAAGATAAATAAGCAACAACTATGTTTTCGTTGTATATAGTACTGAAAATATTTCCGTTTTTGTGAGCGAGGCTGTTGTGGCGTAAGGCTAGAGCTGCCGACTTTTGAGCTGAGAAAACAGGCTCGAGCCTTACGTCGGCTCACCATCCGGTGATTCCAAAAATGAATACGTGCTTGTGTGAAGTAACTGGTGCTCATGTAAAATGCTCCAGGGTTGCCTATATAAAACTAAAAAACGAGTCTCCTTGAAGTTACATCAAAAGCAGTGACCGGCGCTGTTGAACTTGGCCCTCTTGGCAGGGCCATCCCGGAACTTTTTGCCTTCCTCCAATAGTCTCTCTGACCTGTTTTTGTTGGTTTAATGACTCTAGGCACTTTACCACTGCTAACCAGTGCTAAAGTGCATATGCTCTCCCTACTGTAAAATGTATATGTGATTGGATTCCTGGATTGGCTTATTTGATTTACTTTCAGTCCCCAGTAAAGTGCACCAGGAGTGCCAGGGCTTGTAAATACAAATACTGCTAGTGGGCCTGCAGCGCTGGTTGCACCACCCACAGAAGCAGCCTTTTAAAATGGGTCTAAGGGCTGCCATTGCAGAACCTGCGTGCAGTCTGGTACTGTCATGCTGGCTGGGCAAGTGCACACACTTGCCAGCCTCTAAACCTTCCCTTTACTTCATGTGAATCACCCCTAAGGTAGGCCCTAGGGCACGGTGCATTGTAAGCATAAGGTAGGACAAGCCCTGATGTGTGAGGCATGTCCTAATAGGGAATTACAGCCATTTTCGTTTTTCACTATTGTAAGGCTACCTGTTCTCATAGGCCAGAATGGGCTGCTGGAATTATTACACTCTATAATCCCAGTTGACTCAGGAAACATGGTAGAAAGTCAAGTTCAGTATACCTGAACTCAGAATAATAAAATACTTCTTTTAGTAAAGTTTATTTTAATATCCTGTGTTTGCAAATGCTACTTTTAGAAAGTTAGCATTTGCTTGCCTGACCATTTCAGCCCGCCTCTGCTAGGATGTGTATCTGCTGTCTGATTTCTGTGAGTGACAGGGCTGGGGAATTCTAGGGGACAGTCTGGGCTGCCAGGTGGTGAATAGAGGGATTACCCCGAGGATGGGTGGGAGGAGTGCCCCTTGACTCTGAATAGGGCTGTGCTCTGCCACCACAATGCTGGCTCCACCTCCTGCGGAGCGTCTGATGTCCATGCCCTGCACCCTGAAAGAAGAAGGCAGCTTCCTGTAAACAAAGTGCTCCAAAACTGGGCTGAATCAGGCTCAGGCTCAGGCTCAGGCCCCCTGGCCTGCAAGAACAAAGGATTTTCAGTATAAATATAGGAGCCCTGCTCCTAAGAAATTAGATCCTGTTTTACCACGACGAACCTCTGCCCTACTAGAAGGACCAAGAAGAAACTGAAGGAGAAAAGACTGTCCCTGATCCCAAGGACGGGCCTGCAGTGGTGCCTTGCTGAGGAAGGAGAGAAAAAGAACAGAAAGGACTTTGCTTCATTGTGCTTGAAACTATCTCCAAGGGCTTGGTCTGAGCTTGCTCACTGAACTGAACCCCAGGACCAGTGGGTTCATTGTGCCTTTTGGTCGTCTTTGACCGAGCCGTGTGCTTCCTTCCCGCCGGAGCGGAGTCCTGTGCACCCTCGCCCCTTCCTAGGGCCGTGGCACTCAGGAGCCGGGCCGCCCCTGCCCGCTGAGAGCGCCGCTCTTGCAGAGTCGCTCTCTCCCCGTCGGGCCGGGCCGCCTGCTCCCCTGCCACCCCGCCTGCTACTGAAGCGCGTGGTGTGCTCCCTCGCCCCTCCCGCCGGAATTCTGCTTGGAGCGCTATCCTACGCCTCGGACGGCCGCCCGTACGTTGCAACGTACCCGGCCGCCCCGCTGTGCCCTCCAGCCCCTGAAAGAGGCCGCGCGACACCCGAAAGAGACCCCCAGTACGGTCCGTACTGGAGGCCCTGTGCTGCGCCTGCCTACTGGAAGCCGCCTGCAGTCGAAGATCCAAAGGTACGCTTTTCCACCGCTGCGTACTAGCTGAGTACGACTCGTCCTCCTGATGTACGCTGAGTGGACCCAGACGCCGCGCCTAGGACGTCTGCAAATTAAGGTACTGTGAAACCCACAAAAGCAAGCCTACAACGGACTCAGGGTCCGCAACGTTCTGTTATCCCTGCATCTGTGCGCATCGACCCTGACAGCACTGTACGCCTCGTACAAGTGCCGCGCCTCGGACTCTATGCGCATCGACCCTGACAGCACTGTACGCCTCGTACAAGGGCCGCACCTCGGACTCTGTGCGCATCGACCCTGACAGCACTGTACACCTCGTACAAGTGCCGCGCCTCAGACTCTGTGCGCATCGACCCTGACAGCGCTGTACGCCTCATCCAAGCACCGCCTCGGACTAACGGGTCCGCGAGGCGCGTGAGGGTTAGCGAGGCTGCTGTTGATCACCGAACGAAACGTATGCCCCATACAAGAGCGCTGCGAAGCGCCCAGTAGTGAAAATCACTGCCGAAACAGAACGAAGCGTGCCCTACAGATTGTGGAACCGGTCTAAAGGATATTGGACCATTTAAAAAACTGAGAAACCTGTGAATTAAGCCATCTTTAAGACCTTTGACAGAACACTTGCCCCTTTAATATCTTGTGGCCTTATTCTTAAAACGTTAAATTGGTCTTGAGATAGTAAATGCATCATACCCTATATTTTTACATAAAGCTTACGTATTTTTTATACAAACCTTAGGCCTGGTGTCTATTTTTGGTGGGTCAGTGTGTTTACTGTATGTGGTCATAAATGCTTAACTAACTTAGCGCCCGAGGATTAGCCTTGTTGCTCGCGCCACGCAACCTAGAGGGTGAGCAGGGGTTATTCTGAGGAGTAGTTCCCTTGCCCTGACTAGAGGAGAGGGTCCCTGTTTGTTACAAGTGTACACCTGTGCCAACCAGAGACCCCCAATTCTAACAGGCGCTACCACGGCAGAGTTAAGATTTTTTTTCTTCACCCTTAAGGTAAAAATAGAAAGCCGGATAGGGACCAGTCTCGGCACCTGCTTTTAAGAACTACCGGTGCTGAGCACTCACAGGACCTGGCCCACTTAAAGCCCTGCCTTTGTGGCACTTCGCAAACTGAAAGCGAAAAGGCCTGTATGTCTTTATAATTACTAACATCACGTGTGAAGCCACGAGGCTCGGACCTCTCGCCAGAGAGCTTATATCTCACTGGTCCATGGCTGAGCGGATCCATTCCATTTTCTTTGCATTCTTCTACTTGTTGTTCTGATTAGTCTATAATAAAATCATTATTACAGGATCCTAATGAAAGTGTGCAACAATACCTGGACTGGATTAACTAGTCACACGCTGAACTGGTAAACGCTGTGTGCAGTGCTGGCGTTCACAAATCAACGGTCGCTGTTCTTGACCATGGCACTGACTCTGGGTACGAGAGTCTGGCCTATGTCACAAGTGACAGCAAGATTATCAAAGTTTCTAAAGGAAAATGTAGCCAGCCAAAAGGGAGACAAACTGACTCTACCAATCCAAATAGCGAACAGTCTTTCGTCTTCATTGGCGGTAGGTCAAGGCGTCCCTCAAGGTTCTATCCTTGCACCCACTTTGTTCAGTCTCTATTTGGAACCATTGGGAAATCTCCTAAGTAAATCTGGGATCCTTTACCTTCTCTACGCGGATGACACTCAAATCTACCTTAAGATGTCTTCCGCACACGGTATCTCAATACTCAACTCTACTCTCAACTCTATTCAAAACTGGACGTTATCTCAACTCATTCTGAATCCTTCCAAAACTGAATTCCTCCTTCTCTCTACCTCACTCTCTCCTCCTCCTGTTCAATCTTGGATAGATCAGCTGAATTTATTCAACAACAAACCTATCATTGTTGACAGCGCAAAATCCCTTGGTGTCATATTTGACAAAAGGCTCAATCTACTCTCCCTAATCAATTCCATTGCAAAGAATGCATGATACCAACTACGCCTTCTCTGGGGGAATCAATGTTTCTTTCTGGAGCAAGACCTAAAAACCTTGGTCCAATCTCTGGTTCTCTCTAGATTGGACTATTGCAATTCTCTTCTTGCTGGCCTCCCCAAATCCCACCTTTCCCCTCTTAAATCTGTTCTCCATTCAGCAGTTCATTTTATATTTGGGGCCAAAAGAAGTGACCACATCACACCCATTTTGTCTTCTCTTGGATGGCTCCCCATCTAGGCTAGAGCAATCTACAAGACTGCCTGTATCACCCACAAAGCCTTGCACACCTCCTCCCCTTGATACCTGGCGAATAAACTGAAAATCTGTGGAGGCTCTAGACCCTCTCGTAATAGGGAAAAGTTACTGCCTGAGCCCCCCACCTTCAAAAGGGAAAGCTCGATGGCTCAATCCGTCTCTGGCAATGGAGTGAGAATCTGGAACTCACTTCCTCCACTTCTCCGTACCACCACCTCTACCCGGACCTTCAAAACTGACCTCAAATCTCTTCTTTTCCAGACACTTCCAGAACTAATACACCCGTTTCATATCCCGCAAGGAAGTTCTTTCATTATTGTAAATTTGTAATCTATGTCTTTACAATCTTCATCCTATTGTGTTTTTTGTGTGACTGCAATCTATTTTTTTAGTTTGCCTGTTCTTGTTTCTCGTTTGTTTCTGTAATGTGTAAATATGTATTATTCTCCTCATGTAACGTACTTGGTTCTATTGTGAAGCGCTCAACACCTTTGGGTAAAGTCCGAGCTATATAAAAATGCATTAAATAATTAAAAATAAATAAAAAATCCAATTAGCTGAAACTCCCATTCAGCAGTGCACAATGCACAGAGGTGCAGCAAGACCCAGTTTCGAGTGGCAAAATGAAGATGCCTATACTTTGTTTTTAAGGTCACAGACTTACACCTTCTTAGCACTGCGAGCAACAGTTATAGGTGGAACTGATTTGTAAATCCCAGCAAGATGAACATTCGTACCAGCAAAGAAAGACGTCAGACCGATTGCCTGCAGCAGTCACAATAGCTTTTTACATCGCTTTATGGCCATTGACACCAGTCAACAGGGTGCACAAAAAAAATACTGTATCCGGCACCTTGAGGGGCCGGAGTTACGGATATTTGCCTCTGATAAGCCCAGGGAAAGGTAGCTCGGGCAGGGGTAGATGGGTGATGGCGGAAGCATGAAGATGGGAGGGTGGTTGGGTGAGCATACGGTGGCAGCAGAGGCAAACTAGTATGGTCATTTCTCAAACAAGAAAGGAAGCGCCAACAGAGAAAGAAAAAGTCAAGAAATGCTGGTAAAGTCATTCTGTCTGTGGCAAGGGCTTTGGGATACTCACCATAGGAGGTGCTCTCAAAACCAGTCTGTGAGCCAGATATATACCCAAAGCAGAATTCAGTCCATTCATTGCTGGAGTAAATGATGTGGAGTCAGGGAATGTAAACCATGTAAGTCATTAAAATACACATTTGGCTAAACTGCTAATTTTGAGGTACTTAATATATTGCAAAAGCACAAAAACCTAATGTTCCCAGTCGGTTCTGCTACATTAATTTCTGGATGTGACTTGGGCGCTCTGCAGCTCGTTGGCGACTTCACGTCCCCTTAAAGTTTAAGATGGGTCTGTGCCTCGTAGGCATACCTCTGATCTGCTAGACATCTGTAGGCGTCACGGAGCTAGACTAGCATTTAGGGACACCCACTTTCCTCTTCCAAACTGCCACTTTATAGAGCAGCATAATTTACTGGAAATCTACATCAAAGCGTGGAGTTTTCCATTTGAATTTGCTAGTTTCCCTCTTCACTGCAGTAAAAGAAGGGGTAAATAGAGACCGACCGCTCACCACTGTTTTTGCTCGTAAACGGAAAGGGCTTTGTGGGTGCACACACCCTGGTTCCAACACCCCACCCATTCTCTGGCGCCCTCCAGGACAACTATCTCACATCAACTTGGGTCTCTACCAGAAGATAACGTCAATACTGCTCCGAGTGATGTCACATCTAGATTAATGGCTGCGCGTCGAACTCCTGAAAATTCATTAGCAAGGTACAAATAATCTAGAACGCTGCAACCAGACAAGTCATATACCTGAGCGAACGTGATTTAAAGATTGCATTTTTTTTATATATAGCGCAACTGCAAAGAATTAGTGCTTTACAACAGAGAGTAAAGAGTATGGACCTGCGGACCATCTGCAGGCGGATGATAAATGAAATGATGCATGCAATAATGGGGCAAGTGAGAAGTACATACATTTGTGGTTGGCATCAGTAAAACTGTAGGGCTTTGAAAGCATATATACATTTGTAATCTCATTGACAGGGCACGAGTCAGGGGTACACGCAGGTACACGGTATCCAACCACTCTTAACAGGGCAGATGCCGTACCCCTGCAAAGAAGCTTGGATCCACAGAAATATGTCGACCTTGCCCGGTGTAATTTTCAGACACCGGGCCAAGTTCAGCAGTGCCTGACGTTGTCTGCTTTCCATTACCAGCAGCAATGTGCGGGGCTTTTTTTCAGATAAAGACAGAAGTTACGGGGCCATCAGACCTCCTTTTGGGACTAGAGGCGTCCTGGAACCTCACAAATGCATAGTGTCTCTATTGGTAACACTCCCCACCCAATGTCAAATAGCATGCATGATGGAATAAATAAATACACAACACAATTTTTTGTTTGGGAAAAATATTGCTGCAGGTTTATTCCATACAAAAGTATGCAACATGATGGGTTATCTTACGGGCGATCCAAGGGCAGGCAGCGGTGACTAAACTACGCTGCCCTGCCTGCCTGATGAGCCAAATTGCACTGAGGCCCACCTAATCAGTGCTACCAATTATGATATGATCCCATTCACTAGGATCATGTGGACCACTGGACCACTGTCTTACTCACGCCCCTTTCCGGGTGGAGCGTTGCAAGGCCAGATCCTGGTTGTTCAGGCTTCCAACCACCCTAAGGACTAGCTGGGCACAGACAAATTTCTTCCAGGGACCTGCCATGAGGATTCCTGGGATTTGGCACTGGCACCCCTATTGTGATCCTAAAGAGGTACCCTTCTGGTTCCGGATCGCCCTGTAACTCCACCTGCAACTCAAAAAAGAACATTACAAGGACCTACAGAGCCATGCTCCCCAGCCACACGCCAGGTTAGCGGTAGGGCGGGAAACGGCGTGTCTGGCACAAAGAGGGCACCAGAAAGGCAGGGGGAGGTATAAGTACCTTCCCCCAACCCTCTGTGCGCCGGAAATGACTGGATCACCGTCTTACTCACGCCCCCTTCCTTCTGCAACGCCCTTCCGGGCAGAGCGTTGCAAGGCCAGCCCCCTGTAGTTCAGGCTTACAGCCGCCCCAAGGACTAGCGGGCGCTGGCAAATTTCTTCTAGGGACCTGACATGAGCACTCCTGGGATTTGACACTGGCACTCCCATTGTGCTCCTGAAGAGGTACCCTTCTTCTTCCGGATAGCCCTGTAACTCCGCCAAAGCGTTGGAGGCGGCCCCCGTTGCCTACAGAGCCCCCCACCAAGATTGCCAATTTTATCACCTGCAACCTGCTATTTCCAGTGCCTCCCTAGTATCCAGTAGGAACAGATCCATGCCCACCTGTGACAAGTGCACCCCATCTTCGTCAAATTAACCTTTGGTGTTTGCCTAGATTAGACCTCCCATTGTACAGGAGCGCAGTGCCATCAGGAGATGGGACCCCAAGAGCATAACAAACTACTGCTCTACTTTGAAACCACAAGATGTGTGCTTTAATTATTTGAGCCCCAGTGTGCAACGATATGCAATTACCTTCGGGGGTGATTAAGCCATAGTTCACCCCATCCCCTACTAGACGAGTCCAACTTGGGGGTTCAAACTGATAACCAATTGCTGCCCCAGTTGCCCACAGCTTGTTATCTCTTAACAGGTACTTAAGAGATGCATACTATACTTTGATGGTTATAAATAAGTGCATGCACTGTAAGAATGTCAGATGGGTTGGTCTGTCCCAGTATTTACACAAATAATAATTGAAATAGATAGAACTATTTAATTCTTTTATAGCACTACTCATCCCAATGCAGTGTTAGAGCGCTTTACACAACATACACATTATCCATTCAAAATAAATCATGTAAGTGTGTAAATCAATGTAAAAGATGTGTAACATGAGACAGTCATGGTTACAAGGTATAGGAGTCAAATATCCCTCCTAGCTCACTGTGGTCTATTAGAAGGATTAAAATGTATTAACTGCAAGAAAAAAGGGATCTCTGTGTTCAAATCAGTAATACACTTACCTATCTACCTGAAAAACAATCTGTGATCAGACTATTACATGATAGGCTCTCACCATTATTCTTATTCCCTGAGATTTACTGGGCACCTCTGCAGCAGATGCCTTAACCCCATAAAATATTTTAAAATGCAGACTTTACAACCAATTCAGCAGAACGTATCTACTATCACGCTGTTCCTTGTTGCCAATTTCTTTGTGGCAGGGTTTAAAAAAATTTTATTTGTTGAGGCCCAGATTTTGCGTCAGGATTGTTCCACTTTTGTGGCACAACCCCGACTCCAAATCTCATTTGTTAAATATCCTAATGCACTTAAATGTACTCAAGATGCACCTGATACCTATATTTGTGAGATTTTAGTATCTGATGTCACTTTTGTGATGTCACTTGGAATGTCATGGGTCATGACGTCATGTGCTTTTGATGGCACGTGTCAAGATGTCACTTGTATACTGACTAACTGGTACCAGCAGCATAAATAATCTCCTTCAGAGCCCACCGCATTGCACGCTTGGCAGTCCATGTGATGAGACCAACCTGGGTATCTTCTACATTCAGACTGTGTGCTCAAGGGAGGGAGGGGGAATCTTAAATCTGATTAGCTCCACTCCTGTTAATACCCCTTTTTAAAAGTATATATATATAAATATATATATATCATGACAAAAACTGGGCCTCATTGCTTTTTTGTCATGATATGGATTGATGGGCTGCTCCGTGCCCATTGTCTGGGGCCGCCCTGTAGGGTCGGGGGCTCCTCTAACTCGGAGGACTGTGTTTGGATATATATATATATATATATATATATATAGATATATATATATATATATATATATATATATATATATACGTTCGTTGTAGTCTCTCCCACCACCTCGTCAGCAATAGAAAAAGACCACGCGACTCCAGTGTCTAAATTAGGCAAGTTGATTTATTTTCGTCAAGCCACCAGATCCGACGCGTTTCGGGCGTCCGCCCTTGCTCACAGGTCAAAGCTTCAAGTGCCAAACTTTATTCAAACAAACAGACGCATTTCGGGAAATACTCCCTTCGTCAGTGTCATAGAAAATGCATTTTGCGACACAATTTTTAAAGCACGAGAGTTATCGGGAATTGACACAAACAAGGGACCAGGCCTCGTATTCTCATACGGGCGCCGTCTTAGAACATGTTTGTCTAACATAGTTACATAATGTACTATTGTAGAATTAAAGGGCATGTAACAGCAATATTACACATAATTCCAAAATAATTCAATCTCGCCGTGGATTGGCAATTGCAACACTCAATCGTGCTGCCTTCTGTCCCAGCTCATAAACGTGTCCTCCTGATCAAATAGTACTGCATGGTATATTGGAGTGGTAAAGTTACAGTAATGACACAGACTTAGCAATATGTGTGTCATAAAATTATATTCGATCACCTTCACCTTTGTGTATCAAGTTGGACCATTTTCTTCTATTTAAAGGCCATAGTCCATGTAGTTTCAAACTTCTCACAATCTAGCCGTGGATCGGCAATGGCAACCCAATGGTTGCTCACATACAAAACCACTCCAATGATATTTACTATGCCTCGTACAGCTGAATTGTTCCCGCACAATAAAATAACATATTCAAAGAGTCTCCTCATCATCACAACCAATTTACACGCTCATATGGTACATTTTTCAGAAAAGAGAGAAAAAAAGGGGAAAAGAGAGAAAAAAAGGAAGAAAGAGAGAAAACATTGTACGAAAATTCAGCTCAGCAACACATAACAGTAATTCCATAATGTTACATATTAATAGACTTGGAGTGTAAGATTTTATCTTACCCCAAATGTGCAGACATTTCTTCCCCAATATTAAAACCTCCCGGGGCCTTAGTTTCTAAGGCAACAATATAACAGGACTCCAGTCTCCTAAGTTTAAGGAGTCGATTGCCCCCCCTGATGTGTTCCGGCACATGGTCCAAACAAAAATACTGTAGGAGATCTCTATTGCTCTGATGTTTTATGTCAAAGTGACGAGCAACAGGGTAAGAGAAGTCTTTATTTGCGATCGCTCTCATATGCTCCAAGATTCGTAATTTGACTGGATTGATTGTACCACCTACATATCTTATTTTGCATGGGCAACTTAAGCAATCTACCGCATATCCAGTATGGCAGGACATGAATTTGTTCAGTTTGCGGGCGTAGTTCAAGCTAGCGCTCCAGATCCTAAATAACCGAAGACTAAGTTAAACGAGACTATGCTGAAGTTGGAGAGTCTATATGAACGCGAAGTTAGAAAATGGTGGGAGGCGACCAGTCTACAGGGGTATATTGCGGTGGACAGAGTCCCAAGAGGATTGCGGGTATATACTGTCCCCCCATACGAGAACCCTGACCCTCAACTACTTACGGACTGGGCAGAACATACGGCCCATTATTGTAAAGGGACATTAGGATTACTGGTAAAATACGCATGGAGCGACAGCGAGAAAACATTAGCGGAAATTAAACAGCTAGAAGAGGAACTACGAAAAGAGGAAGATGATAAGAAAATAACTGAAGCAATGGATAAAATGAAACCTAGACTATTGAAATATGAGCAGAAAATCAAAACCCGTAAACAAGAGAAATTCCAACTGGATGAACGAGATTACTCCCAGGGCAGAGTACTAACCTATGCAAAAAAATGTGACGTTTCACGAAAAGAACTAAGTTCTAAAAAAGCAATACCGGTCCAAACTGTGGAGACATCGGAATCACATCTGACAGGTAATGAATCCAGCGATGATCAAACGGCACAGTTCGCAAGTGGTTCTAATAAACAGACCCCTTTTCAGACAGAGTTCCAAGTCATAAAGCACAGTTGGCTACGGGGAGGGAAGACAAGCCCCCAGAAGTAAACGCAAATGCAAGCGTAGGAAGACAAGAAGATCCGGTGGCGGCAGGAAAACCAAAAAGTGCAACTTGGACCAACCGCAGACGGAACAACAGAAGATAATAGAAATGACCAATCTAACCGTGGTGAATCTAACAACTAGACCACTTACCGATGCGGAACACAAAGTCTTGAGCCTTGGTTTAACATTCTGCCCTGATTCACGTTTAGAATACACACAGACAAGGATTGATCTCTTTAGCTTCATGAGGAAGCTTAAACTTCATTAAAATGTCAAGACTAGGACTCATTTAAAATCAACTAAGAGGCCAGAAGCAAGATTAACAGCCACTGACAGTTAGGCAGTAAATGATCTTCCTGGTATAGAAGCACTTGAGGACTTAAGAAATGAGGTGATGTTGGACGATGCAGTCAGCCAAGATATAGTGCAACGTGCAATTAATGTGGGGATTGAACAAGACAAAGAGGAAAGCCCATATAAACCATGCTCCACTTTTAACCTACAAATGCCGTTTGATGCCCTGGACACTTTTTCGGAATCAATGATAAAGGATCTTCAAAAATTCCGAAAAAAACAGAACACTGGAAAACATGGTTCTAATTTATCCCAGGAAGAGAGAAATGCACTAAACACCTTGGCAAATGACAATTCCATCATTGTAAAGCCCTCGGATAAGGGGGGAAATGTGGTGGTGCAAACCAGAGAACAATACCATTGTGAGGCAATGAGACAATTATCGGATGTGAGATGTTATCAGAAAACCACTTTTAAGGCTTATCAACAAAGTATCCAGGCATATGACGAACTCATAAATAAGTGGTACAAAATAGGAATGCTTGGAAATAAAGAACACCTCTATCTACGAAGCTCCAATCCCATTTGCCCCACCTTCTACCACATTCCAAAGCTACATAAGGACAATCTGCACCCCCCCCGGAAGACCTATTGTTTCGTCGGTCCAAGGACTAACGGAACATGTCTCAAGGTTTCTTGACTTTTTTCTGGCAAGCTTAGTAACTAAATTATCTTCCTATGTTAAGGACACCCAGGATTTTGTAACCATAATCCAAAATGTACAATGGCAATCTGACTACTTACTTATCGTCCTGGACATAACAAGTCTCTACACTTGTATCGAACATTCAAAGGGAATAGAAGCAGTAACGGTGTATTTGAAAAAAAGACAGCTAAGATACGCACAACATAATTGTATGTTAATTGAGTTTCTGCATTTTTGTTTAAATAATAACATTTTCCTTTTTGAAGATACCTATTTTAAACAAGTGTCTGGTACGGCGATGGGCACCTGCTTCGCTCCCAGCTATGCAAACTTGTTCATTGGCTGGTGGGAGGAGCAGGTGTCCAGAACCTACAGGGACGATATGTCCAGTGGCTCGGTGATAAAGTGGCATCGATACATCGATGATTTATTTATCATCTGGCATGGGACAGAGGAGACTGCACGTCACTACATCGCATACCTGAACGAAAACGATCACAACTTGCATTTCACGGGGACAATTAGTCCGATTTCTGTGGACTACTTGGACCTGAGAGTACAAGTTGTTGGGGGAAAGATCAAAACGTCATTATACCGGAAGGCCACTGCTGGCAATTCGATATTATATGCAACCAGCAGCCACCACCCCCCCCCAAACTAGTGCAAAGTATCCCCTATGGGGAACTGCTTAGACTCAGGAGGAAGTGCACACGCGATGGGGATTTTGAAACTGCAGCCACTGAAAGTGTAGCCAGATTCATTGTAAGAGGTTACAAGCCTACCACTCTGAACAAAACGCTTTGCAAAGTGAGAGCAATGACCAGGGATAGCTTACTGGAACAAAGCAGAGGCAAAAAAACTGATGGAGGGAAATTTCGATTAATTACCCCATATTCGGCGGAAGCTAATCACCTCAAACAAATGCTTAAGAAAAACTGTCATATTTTAAAAGCTGATAATGTTATAGGTGAGGATGTCCCTGCTTATCCTCTAGTCACCTTTAAAAAGGCTAGATACATCCGTGACCACCTGGTACGGAGCCACTTAGAAAAAATACAGTCGAAAAGTAACACCCTGAGAAGCATGAAAGGTTTCTACCCCTGCCATAAGTGTAAAGCGTGCTGTAACAGCAAAAGGACGCTTACATATACCATTCAAGATACAGGTATGGTCAGGAAAATTAGCAAGTTCATCACTTGCAGTAAACCATATGTGGTGTACTGTCTTGTCTGTCCGTGCGGGCTTAAATATATAGGCAGCACAGTGCACCCATTTAAAATCCGAATTCTAAGAGCACATGAGAGCGATTGATAAGGTGGATCAAGCCTATCCGGTCGCAAGACACTTTGCAGAAAATCACCAAAGTGACCGAAATCAGTTGTTGTGTTATGGATTAGATTTAGTTCCTGACAATATCAGAGGAGGGGATAAATTGAAGAAACTTCGCAGACTTGAATCCAGGTTCATTATAGACCTTCATACCAAAACACCTTGGGGTATGAATAGTGGTGAAGACCTGATGGTTCATATTGGTACATGAATGTTAAAAACAGTTGATGGAATTGCAAAGACAAAATGTCTAAACCTCGTAATATGTATATATGTATATAATTGTATATGTGTACATAGGAATGAGATTTCAGAGTTATTTTGGATGGATTACCTCTGGTATTTTCCTTGGGTTTTGATTGATTTATGACTCCTTGAAACATGAAATTTTATTTGAATTAGGAGTCATGAGTTATACCTCAGTGTGTCCGCTGAACGCAAAACATGATCTTGTTTAATTAAATGACCAAATGAAATAATGAAAAGATGAAATAATGCAGTTTGAAATGGATACATGTTAAAAAAGTATATGAATGTACAGAATGTATAGAAATTAAGGAACGGTTATTGGTTGATTTACTTTGATAAACAGACTCGAATAACATCGTAGGAAGGATAACAGCTCAATTTTGTTGGAATAACAAGTAATGGATTTGATCTAGTATACGAAAATTGTATATGTGAGTGATGTCATGAATTATGTACATCTCACATTCCAATGTACTTGTATTAATCGAGTGGTTTACATGGTTAAAGACATTATAACATGTATAAAGGTGATTACATCAATAGTAATGACACACCACTCCAAGATGGCGCTGGTTAATGTCAGCTGGCCAGTAGTCCTTCCTTGATTGTGAGGAATCAGTTGAAGAACATGCCGATGTCCGGTGGCTACCGACATCGAGAAATGTTGTGTGCCGAAACGCGAGGGCGTCTGTCTTGTCTGTTGAAAATAAAGCAACTTTTGGAGATTGAAAATCCAGTGAGTGTGGATAATTCCTTGCGATGTGGAGGATTCGAGCAGAATATATATATATATATATATATATATATATATATATATATATATATATATATATATATATATATATTTGGTGGGAGCAGTGGAATATGCTCCCAAGGACAACAAGCATTTACAATGCAACGGTCTCGCCTTTACAAAAGTTACAGCTATTGGCATTGTAAATGACAAACTTTTTATTTACGGGTTGGTCTTGAAAACAGATAAATAAATGGCATTGTCATTTACAATGCCAATAGCTTAATCTCTCGCAAATGTGAGACCTAATGCATTTGCACACAAACACACACAGAGAGACACACACACACACAGAGCCACACACACACACACAGCCATACACAGAGCCACACACACAGAGCCACACATACAGAGCCTAAAAAGGCCGAGCCCACGTTACAGAATCACGCATTTAATAACACAAAGCAATCATCAAGGCGAGTGAAATTGTGAGGTGCGCTCAAGCACAAAGACGAGGCCTATTTTAAAATATGTTTTTGGTCTCAGTGACAGAATAATGAGTGGGGTCTATTACTCAGTGAAACCCCTTCTTGTAACGGCTGTTCTGCAAAACATTAGCACAAACCTAAGATTCCTTTCTTTTTATGCCTATAAAACTCTTGATGCTTTCCAAGAAATCATTTAATGCAGCATTTTTTGCAGCAGACACACTGCCTCGCGCCTTGCCCTGGGGAGCGGCCTCTCCGTAGAAGCTCTTGATGGGAGCCCGGGTCGCAGACAGGCCCCTCGAGGAGCATTTTTCAAAACGACCTTGAGTGTCATAGTACTTGTGAGTCAGAGTTTCTTTTGTAGGCAAAGAATTACCGTTAATTTGTGGCAACAATTCGAGTTCTTTTTAAACACTCGTTAATAAATAATATGGTATATAATCAGCTGAAAAAAACAGAATACATGTCAAAAAATGTAAGGAATTCAAGCAGTTTGAAGCCTTGCAGTTAAAGAAGAAATCTGACGATTCTGACATATGTCATACCTGCTGGTCACGGTCTAGTGTTTGTAAAGTAATGTGTTTCCACCAGCCACTCCTAGAGAGCTGGCATCCACACTCACCCCACACCCATCCATCATGGGTGTCACCGGTCACATGACCCTTCTAATAAAAGGGGCCAGGCCCATGTTCCCTAGTCCAGTTCCCGATACATTAATGCAACTGCACGAGGGCCCAGAGCTTCGGAGAAAAAACTGGCAACCAGCTGCTTGCAGCTTTGAACTGTATCGAGGGATCGATATTCTCCTGGAGCCGCCAGAGGACCTGGATGTTTTTGTTGGGACAAACGAAGTATTTCACTTCGAGGGACGTTACAGTCCGCATTGACTGCCCGGACCCAATTAATTATCTTTGGTACACTGGTAGCGGAGGTTGTAAGGGGACACAGGACAGCGGCCGTGGACATTCCTGCTTCCTAAGGCATTCAACCATTCACTGCCTACCTGTAACCAGCAAGACCCACAGTCCGCCTCACTTCCCCACGCCATCCACCCAGCTGGGCCGACACAGTGCCTTCTGGGAGTTGAAGTCCCACATCACAACGGACACCGACAGGATGGGCCGACCGCATGAGGGGGAGGAGCGTTATGTGCTGGAGCAATTTAAAACAGGAAGGAACATTAGTGGATAAGGACATGCTGCAATGCTGGGCGCTGAGGAAGGCGAGAGTTGCCGAAATGCATTCGCCGCCATTGCTGTAGCAAGAATTAAACGTGCCTACCTGACCTGTATTCCCCTTGGCTTTCCGCGTTCTTCTTGGAGGGATGTTTGCGCGATATATATATATATATATATATATATATATATATATATATATTACCTACTGGCGATAGCCAGTAGGTATATATAGTTAGGATTTTTTCCCTATGGGATTTCTGAAAATTCTATGTCTAATAACTTTGGCGTTTGTGGACGGAATTGGCTGAAATTTTCAGGAAAATGGCACATTTTGTTTCTGAGCAGCCCCTGAAAATTTGGGGGGGGTTCTTCAAGGGGGGGCCGAGAAAAAAGGGGGGTCCCAAAACACGTTTTTCCCATTCATTTTTCCATAGGGCGGTTGGACTCACTTTTAGCCCGAACGGCTGAATGGATTTGCACGAAACTTGGCAAAATTGTAGGGACTGTTAGCCTGATGTGCCTTTGCTAGGTCTCAGTATATGTGCTTCAGTGAATTTTGAGAAATTAACGTTTTAAACAAGATATATATCTGTAACAGCGCTCCGGGCAGCGCTCCGGTTCGCGTACTTTTCGCGTATCGGAACTTTGCGATGCAAAGCTGATTGGCTCTCTGGTGTCTGTCAACATTCTAAACAGTCCGGAGCGGCCGCCATCTTGTCTCTCGGTAGGATCGAGAGACAAGAGGAGGCCAAAACAAAGGGGGAAATAAAGGAAAGGGGGCAAGGTAGACCCCTTCTGACCCCCTAGGATTGATGAGGGGGATATTATAGAGCCACGCGGGGCAAAAATTTTTTTTTTAAAAAATTCCGATTTTTTCGCCGTAGAGACGCGTCCCGGTACGCGAACCGGGCAGCTAACCGGGCAGCTAACCGGCAGCGTAACGGGAGTCTGAGGAGTAGCTGATTGGCTGTCAACATTGTAAACAGTCCGGAGCGGCCGCCATCTTGTCTCTCGGTAGGATCGAGAGACAAGAGGAGGCCAAAACAAAGGGGGAAATAAAGGAAAGGGGGCAAGGTAGACCCCTTCTGACCCCCTAGGATTGATGAGGGGGATATTATAGAGCCACGCGGGGCAAAACATTTTTTTTTTAAAAATTCAGATTTTTTTCGCCGTAGAGACGCGTCCCGGTACGCGAACCGGGCAGCTAACCGGGCAGCTAACCGGGCAGCTAACCGGCAGCGTAACGGGAGTCTGAGGAGTAGCTGATTGGCTGTTAACATTGTAAACAGTCTGGAGATCGAGAGACAAGAGGTGGAAAAAAAAAAGGTGTAAATGAAGGAAAGGGGTAAGGTGAACCCCTAGGATTGATGAGGGGGCTATTAAAGTTGCCCGCGGGGCAAAAGAAAAAAATATTGCGATTTTTCGCGGTAGAGGTGCTTTCCGGTTCGTTAACCGGGCAGCTAACTGGCAGCGTAATGGGAGTCCGACATATTGTGTTTTTGGAACGTTTGTGATATGTGCACGTGTGGATTTTGTCTAATTAAGGTAAAAAAAATATATATATATCTTTAAGCGTGCTCTGGCGCGCTTACGTTACGGGTTTGGTTTGCGCTGCAGAGACGATACGTCACGGTTATGCGATGCATAATGAGGCGTCTCATGGGCTACGTGATACGTCACGTAATAAAGAATATATTTTACAGCTATAGATATTAGCTTTTAAAAAACCAATGAAATTCACTGAAAAAACCATAGGTTATAGACCATATATAGTTAGGAATTTGCATTTACAAAACCTTGAAAATTCACTGAAAAAACCATAGGTTATAGACCATATATAGTTAGGGATTAGCATTTACAAAACCTTATTTTACTCGCACAAAACCATTGAAATTCCATATATAGTTAGTTGCACTAACTATATATCGCGCACCCGCAATCCATTGCTAATGATGTCACATATTACATCATTCATGACATGGTCAGTGACATCACTGATGACATCACTGATGACATCTCAAATGACATCACTGATGACATCACTGATGACATCTCAAATGACTTCACTGATGACATCACTGATGACAACACCCAGTGACTGTATGTTTCTGTAAAGTTAAAATATGTCTTACATATTGAAGAATGAGTGGATGTATAAGTGTCTGGATGAAGGATTTAGTAGGTGCATGACTGACTGTCTGAGTGAGTGATTAAATGTGTCTCACTGAGTGCATGGGTTAGTGACTAAACTGTCTTAATTTGGCAATCATTATATATGTTGTTCTGTAAACTGCTGCATGTTTAAATCAGTAGCTATATGAGTAACTATATGGGTTATTGAATGGTTGCCCAAGTGTTTGTATGGGAGACTGAGTATGTGTGTGGGTGGCTGGGAGGTGTATGACTCTGTGCATAGATGTGTGAGCAGTTGATTAACTAAATGTATGGGTTCAAAAGTGCATGTGGAAACAGCTGTATGGGCGGTCGACTGACTGCATGAGTGTATTGGTGAGTGAATGGATATCTCAGTGCTACATGTCAAAGTAAGTACATATGTAAAACACAGTCCATGTGAGAGTTGACATATATAAATAACTGAACATAAGAGCTAGTGAATGTGAGAGTGGCTGTATCGATCATTGTGAACTTGTATCAGGGATTGTATAAGAGAGTAAATATGTGTTAGTATATGTTTGAATAAGTAAGGTGTGTATAACTGTATAGTTGAGGAAATGGAGGTGTGATTAATCTTTTGCATGACTGAGTAGGTGTGTGAGTAACTCCATGGATAAGTGACAGTCTGTGAGTGTCTGTTTATACTGATTGTATCTAAGGTTATATTAGAGTCTGAAGATGTTCATTGTATTATCACATAAATGATATCATCAGTGATGTGATCAGTAATGTCAAATGAGATGTCAGTGATGTCATCAGTGATGTCATTTGAGATGTCATCAGTGATGTCATCAGTGATGTCACTGACCATGTCATGAATGATGTAATATGTGACATCATTAGCAATGGATTGCGGGTGCGCGATATATAGTTAGTGCAACTAACTATATATGGAATTTCAATGGTTTTGTGCGAGTAAAATAAGGTTTTGTAAATGCTAATCCCTAACTATATATGGTCTATAACCTATGGTTTTTTCAGTGTATATATATATATATATATATATATATTTGGTGGGAGCAGTGGAATATGCTCCCAAGGACAACAAGCATTTACAATGCAACGGTCTCGCCTTTACAAAAGTTACAGCTATTGGCATTGTAAATGACAAACTTTTTATTTACGGGTTGGTCTTGAAAACAGATAAATAAATGGCATTGTCATTTACAATGCCAATAGCTTAATCTCTCGCAAATGTGAGACCTAATGCATTTGCACACAAACACACACAGAGAGCCACACACACACACAGAGCCACACACACACACACAGCCATACACAGAGCCACACACACAGAGCCACACATACAGAGCCTAAAAAGGCCGAGCCCACGTTACAGAATCACGCATTTAATAACACAAAGCAATCATCAAGGCGAGTGAAATTGTGAGGTGCGCTCAAGCACAAAGACGAGGCCTATTTTAAAATATGTTTTTGGTCTCAGTGACAGAATAATGAGTGGGGTCTATTACTCAGTGAAACCCCTTCTTGTAATGGCTGTTCTGCAAAACATTAGCACAAACCTAAGATTCCTTTCTTTTTATGCCTATAAAACTCTTGATGCTTTCCAAGAAATCATTTAATGTAGCATTTTTTGCAGCAGACACACTGCCTCGCGCCTTGCCCTGGGGAGCGGCCTCTCCGTAGAAGCTCTTGATGGGAGCCCGGGTCGCAGACAGGCCCCTCGAGGAGCATTTTTCAAAACGACCTTGAGTGTCATAGTACTTGTGAGTCAGAGTTTCTTTTGTAGGCAAAGAATTACCGTTAATTTGTGGCAACAATTCGAGTTCTTTTTAAACACTCGTTAATAAATAATATGGTATATAATCAGCTGAAAAAAACAGAATACATGTCAAAAAATGTAAGGAATTCAAGCAGTTTGAAGCCTTGCAGTTAAAGAAGAAATCTGACGATTCTGACATATGTCATACCTGCTGGTCACGGTCTAGTGTTTGTAAAGTAATGTGTTTCCACCAGCCACTCCTAGAGAGCTGGCATCCACACTCACCCCACACCCATCCATCATGGGTGTCACCGGTCACATGACCCTTCTAATAAAAGGGGCCGGGCCCATGTTCCCTAGTCCAGTTCCCGATACATTAATGCAACTGCACGAGGGCCCAGAGCCCTGACCCTTACAATGATGACAAGCGGGTAGCAAACTGCGTGCAGCAGCAGCCCTGATGTGCGCGAGGGGGAGAGTGAAGCCCACATTGAGGGCACCCCCTGCCAGCAGTCGTAAGCAGTGACCAGTTACCCATGGGCATGAGGTGAGCCCCGGGTAGACTGATGTACAGCAGGTGTCGCAAAGAAGCCGGGCATGTGTGGCAGCCTGTACCATGTCCCTGGTACCTGCACACTGCTGACGAGCACGGCGAGGGAGAGCACTGGCCACAGGTGAGCACGTAGGGGATCGTCTGCAGCAGCCGGCACGAGGGACAGACACCGCCTGCGGCATGGTGACAGTGGATGATCCACAGCGCGAGGCAGTCTGCGGTGGGCCCTCCAGCAACAAGCAGCGCAAGGAAATTGGCAGGTGACGCCCCCAATGTAAGAGAAGGAGGGATATGGAAGAAGAGCACCTTCCCAGCGTGGTGTACGAATACCAACCTGCATCTGTATTAAGGGAAGACTCCACCGGCACCATCAGCCCGCACATCTGGTTTCCCCTGAGAAGAGGGATTGGAAACTAGCCTGCCTCCCACGCTGCTTCCACAGCACCAGCTGTACCCACCCCCCCCCGAGTCGTGAGAAGCACAAAGACACCAACTGAGCCCCCCTCGCGCACCTAAAGGGCCTGTGTGGGCAACAACCCTGCACCCAACATGTGGCGGCCGACGCTCCTGAGGGAACAGCTCCTGCCATCCTTAGGGTAACTGACTGGAACGAGAGCAGAGCTGCGGGTCGGTGGAGGACGTCCTGCAAAGCGAGCCTGCCGCCAGCGGCTGCTTTCCTCGAAGGTGGGAAGTGAAGGGCTGGTCAAGGCTGCGACAGCACAGTGGGAGGCTCCCGGGTGACCCGTAATGAACGAGGGGCTGCCGCCGGGGAAGAGCAGGACTCCGGCAGCGGCACAGCTCGGCGGAGGCTGTGGCCTTCCGGCTGAGTGTGAGAACTGGAGGCAGGGCCACCTCAAAGTCTCGGGAGGCACGGTGGCCTGTGTAACAAGACGGCACTGCGGAGCTTCGCAAGTAAGCTACTGCCCAGGCGCCATCTTCGGAGGAATGACAAAAACAAACCTTTGAAAAAAACGGAAAAAAAAACAAACGCCGACCACTGCATGAAAGGGGGCAGAGCTTAAAAAAACACAGAAACGCCCACGTTTCTGCTCCCACAATGATTGACACATCTCTCTTCCAATGGCTAGCCTCCATTTATGGAGCTAGCCAATGGAAGAGAGGCGGGTTAAAGCCCCAGTACTGGAGATCAAAAAATTTCACCTGCGCGACACTGCTGCGCAGTGAACGCCAGGCGAAACCTAAAAAGTACCATCCTCAACCATCAAGAATTGTCTTCTTCAAAACTCTGGACTCAAGAAATCAGACTAGAAACTCTAACTGGTCTGTACATGCAGCATGGAAAATTATATTGCACGTTCATTTTGCTTACCACTCCACGTGTATGTCGCTGCTATATGCCAAAGTGCCATATCTGAGTACTCTCTCTGGAACTTGCAAACGGCCCCAAAACACAACACTTGCAGATGAAACTTCTATCAACACACTTCTCATTCATGCACAATAGACGGAGTAACTTTCTACTCAACCATCTGCAAACCCCTTCTGCACCTTGGAATGAGGTATGAAAGTGCCATAAAAGCCTGTAGTATTAGACAATAGACCACTTGTAGGGTGTGGGCACCAGTTGTAATAAGCATCGGTAATGCCAATAGGGCTCTCCAATGTGAGCTCTATTGGCTTTGTAAATGTTTTTTTAGTCATGTTGAATAGCAGCGGAGTGCTCTGCAACATGCCACAAGTAAAAAACAAAAAAGGTGTTCTACCGATGTTGAACACCAGCGTGGCTGCTGTTCAACATGGATAAAAGTTAGTGGCATGGAGGCAAGTGGTGCGAAGTGTGGTAGAGTGGAATGGCGTAGAGTGGAGTGGAGTGGCATAGAGTGCATGTATTGTAGTGGCATAGAGTGAAGTCATGTAGAGTGGCGTGCAGTGGAGTGGCGTAGAGTAGAGTTGTGTAGACTGATGTAGAGTGCATTGGTGTAGAGTGTTGCAGAGTATAGTGGTGTAGAGTGCAGTGGAGTAGAGTACATGAACATAGATTTTAGCAGTGTACAATGCAGCATTGTAGAATGCAGTGGCGTAGATTAGAGTATTGCATAATAGAGTTCAGTGATGCAGAGTAGAGTAGAGTGGTATGGGGTGCAGTGGTGTAGACTGGTGCAGATTAGAGCGTAGTGGCATTCAATGGAGTGCTGCATAGTACATTGGAGTAGAGTGGAGTGATGCAGAGTAGAGTGGTGTAGAGTGCTGTGATGTAGTGTATTCTGGCATAGAAGGCAGCAGTGCAGAGTATAATGGCCTAGAGTTCAGTGTCATAGAATGCAGTGTTGCAGAGTAGAAAGTTGTAGAGGGCACTGGAATAGACTGCAGTGTGTATAGTACAGTGGTGATGAGTAGAGTGGTGTAGAGAGCAGTGGTGCCCTGTAGAGTGCAGCAGCATAGAGTGCAGTGGTGTAGAGTACAGTGGCACAGAGTACAGTGGCACAGAGTACAATGGCATGGCTCAGAATGGCATACAGTAGTTTAGCATAGAGGAGAGTGGATTGGTGTAGAGTGCATTGGCATATAGTGTTGCAGAGTATATTGGCATAGAGTGTAGCGGCATACAAGGCTGCAGAGTGCAATACAGAGTCGTAGAATGCAGAGCAGAGTTGGCTTAGAGTGCAGTGGCATACAGCAGGGTGGTGCAGGGTGCCGTGTAGTGTGCCAGAGGTCATTCGCATAGAGTGGTGCAGTGCAGTGAGGTAAGTGGAGTGCCGCAGAGTGCAGTGGCACAGAGTGGAGTGATGCAGATTAGAGTGGCCTAGCATGCAGTGGCATAGGGTGCATTGGCATAGAATGTAGTAGTACAGAGTAGATTGGTGTAAAGTTCAGGGACATAAAGTCCAGTGTGATTGAGTGCAGTGATGTAGAGTGGCATAGAGTGCGTTGGAGAGAGTGCAGTAGCATAGAGCAGAGTGGTATAGAGAGCAGAGGCATAAAGTACAGTGGTGGAGAATAGAGTGTAGTGGCGGAGAGTGCGATGGTTTAGAGTAGAGTGGCGTACAGTGCAGTGGCATAGAGTGGAATAATGCAGAGTAGAGCACAGTGGTGCAGGGTAGAGTGCAGTGGCGTAGTGTAAATGCGTAGAGTAATGTGATACAGAGTTGCATACAGTGGATTGGCGTTTATTGTAGGGGCACTGAATTAAGTAGTACAAAGTAGAGTGCATTGGCGTAGAGTGTATTGGCATAGGGTGCAATGGCGTAGAGTGTATTGTTGTAGAGTGGGGTAGTGTGAAGTGGTGTAGATTGGAGTTGTGCAGAGTAGAGTGGTGTGGCCTAGACTAGAGTGGTGTAGAGTGCAGCAGTAAAGAGTGCAATGGTGTAGAGTAGTGTTGTGCAGAGTAGAGTAGAGAGGCATTGAGTGCAGTGGCGTAGAGTGGAGTAAAGTGCAGTGGTGTAGAGTGCAGTGGGTTGGAGGGGTGTAAATTGGAGTGGTGCAGAGTAGAGTGCAATGGCATGGAATGGTACAGAGTAGAGTGGAGTATGCATGGTGTGGTAGTACACTGACATTACAGACAACACATTTTCAATTTAATTGGCCATTACATTTACATAGGCATATAGTTTTACTAATAAAACTATACAGTTTATAAATACTTGCACAGTTCATTTAAATGTTGTTGTGTGCTAGAAAAGAATCCTTTCCTACCCCCAGCATTCAGCAAGATTGTCACATAAATCCTCTTACTGTGAAGTCAGAGAACGAAAAGTAAACACCAAGCTCCCTCGGAAGACAGAGCCTGTCTTTGAATGCACAGCAAATGTGACAAGATAAAAACAAGATTTACAGGCCTGTTTACAGAAAGGAGCACTTGTAGAAGAATACAAAGAGATGTATTATGAAAAGGCTTTGCTCATTCGGAGGGATAAACTCACTCAGGGCAGCTTAAAAAACAAAGCCAGCAAATAGAAAGTCAGAAAATGTGAGTTACAAACCACAGAGCCAATGGTAAGCAATGAGCAGAATGCAGCTAAGCCTTCTGAATGTCCCCAAGATGTCTTTAGCAAACCAGACAGCTGTGCTGTGTGGTAGGCTTTGACTTAAAAAAGAACTATTATGCCACAGACGCTTGCCGCATCATAGTGCATTTTGTTTTTACTTTCAACCATGCTGCACAGCAGCCAGACTGTTGTACAACATGGCAAAAAAAATACACGACAAATCCAAATAGCTCTGGCACATGCAAAAACTATTTGGCTTTGTCTTTTTTTGTGGTGGGCCGGGAGCATTAAGCAATGTTCCCATCATGCACTGGGACAGGAACAGACTAATTTGCATACAGCCAGGTTCTGAAACTGGGATGGTGCAGTGAGCTAAAAAACGGTGTTGGATCTAGCCCTGATCTCTTGACTGGGTGAGAGTATTCTGTTTAATTCAGAGACTCTGTCCCTCACCACCCCTTGTTGTAAATATTTTTGTCCACCCTAAGCGTGGAAGGGTATACTCAGATGTGAGTCCCTTGCTCATTGCACCATCAGGATTCAAGCAAGCCGGGCCGAAGAGGCTGAAATGCCAGAAACCGGTCCCCGGTAGCTTGTTTCCTTCCCAGTGTAAGAATTGGCTTTTGTAGTTTGGTTTGCCCTGTTCCCATCATGCACTGGGACAGGAACAGACTAATTTGCATACAGCCAGGTTCTGAAACTGGGATGGTGCAGTGAGCTAAAAAACGGTGTTGGATCTAGCCCTGATCTCTTGACTGGGTGAGAGTATTCTGTTTAATTCAGAGACTCTGTCCCTCACCACCCCTTGTTGTAAATATTTTTGTCCACCCTAAGCGTGGAAGGGTATACTCAGATGTGAGTCCCTTGCTCATTGCACCATCAGGATTCAAGCAAGCCGGGCCGAAGAGGCTGAAATGCCAGAAACCGGTCCCCGGTAGCTTGTTTCCTTCCCAGTGTAAGAATTGGCTTTTGTAGTTTGGTTTGCCCTGTTCCCATCATGCACTGGGACAGGAACAGACTAATTTGCATACAGCCAGGTTCTGAAACTGGGATGGTGCAGTGAGCTAAAAAACGGTGTTGGATCTAGCCCTGATCTCTTGACTGGGTGAGAGTATTCTGTTTAATTCAGAGACTCTGTCCCTCACCACCCCTTGTTGTAAATATTTTTGTCCACCCTAAGCGTGGAAGGGTATACTCAGATGTGAGTCCCTTGCTCATTGCACCATCAGGATTCAAGCAAGCCGGGCCGAAGAGGCTGAAATGCCAGAAACCGGTCCCCGGTAGCTTGTTTCCTTCCCAGTGTAAGAATTGGCTTTTGTAGTTTGGTTTGCCCTGTTCCCATCATGCACTGGGACAGGAACAGACTAATTTGCATACAGCCAGGTTCTGAAACTGGGATGGTGCAGTGAGCTAAAAAACGGTGTTGGATCTAGCCCTGATCTCTTGACTGGGTGAGAGTATTCTGTTTAATTCAGAGACTCTGTCCCTCACCACCCCTTGTTGTAAATATTTTTGTCCACCCTAAGCGTGGAAGGGTATACTCAGATGTGAGTCCCTTGCTCATTGCACCATCAGGATTCAAGCAAGCCGGGCCGAAGAGGCTGAAATGCCAGAAACCGGTCCCCGGTAGCTTGTTTCCTTCCCAGTGTAAGAATTGGCTTTTGTAGTTTGGTTTGCCCTGTTCCCATCATGCACTGGGACAGGAACAGACTAATTTGCATACAGCCAGGTTCTGAAACTGGGATGGTGCAGTGAGCTAAAAAACGGTGTTGGATCTAGCCCTGATCTCTTGACTGGGTGAGAGTATTCTGTTTAATTCAGAGACTCTGTCCCTCACCACCCCTTGTTGTAAATATTTTTGTCCACCCTAAGCGTGGAAGGGTATACTCAGATGTGAGTCCCTTGCTCATTGCACCATCAGGATTCAAGCAAGCCGGGCCGAAGAGGCTGAAATGCCAGAAACCGGTCCCCGGTAGCTTGTTTCCTTCCCAGTGTAAGAATTGGCTTTTGTAGTTTGGTTTGCCCTGTTCCCATCATGCACTGGGACAGGAACAGACTAATTTGCATACAGCCAGGTTCTGAAACTGGGATGGTGCAGTGAGCTAAAAAACGGTGTTGGATCTAGCCCTGATCTCTTGACTGGGTGAGAGTATTCTGTTTAATTCAGAGACTCTGTCCCTCACCACCCCTTGTTGTAAATATTTTTGTCCACCCTAAGCGTGGAAGGGTATACTCAGATGTGAGTCCCTTGCTCATTGCACCATCAGGATTCAAGCAAGCCGGCCGAAGAGGCTGAAATGCCAGAAACCGGTCCCCGGTAGCTTGTTTCCTTCCCAGTGTAAGAATTGGCTTTTGTAGTTTGGTTTGCCCTGTTCCCATCATGCACTGGGACAGGAACAGACTAATTTGCATACAGCCAGGTTCTGAAACTGGGATGGTGCAGTGAGCTAAAAAACGGTGTTGGATCTAGCCCTGATCTCTTGACTGGGTGAGAGTATTCTGTTTAATTCAGAGACTCTGTCCCTCACCACCCCTTGTTGTAAATATTTTTGTCCACCCTAAGCGTGGAAGGGTATACTCAGATGTGAGTCCCTTGCTCATTGCACCATCAGGATTCAAGCAAGCCGGGCCGAAGAGGCTGAAATGCCAGAAACCGGTCCCCGGTAGCTTGTTTCCTTCCCAGTGTAAGAATTGGCTTTTGTAGTTTGGTTTGCCCTGTTCCCATCATGCACTGGGACAGGAACAGACTAATTTGCATACAGCCAGGTTCTGAAACTGGGATGGTGCAGTGAGCTAAAAAACGGTGTTGGATCTAGCCCTGATCTCTTGACTGGGTGAGAGTATTCTGTTTAATTCAGAGACTCTGTCCCTCACCACCCCTTGTTGTAAATATTTTTGTCCACCCTAAGCGTGGAAGGGTATACTCAGATGTGAGTCCCTTGCTCATTGCACCATCAGGATTCAAGCAAGCCGGGCCGAAGAGGCTGAAATGCCAGAAACCGGTCCCCGGTAGCTTGTTTCCTTCCCAGTGTAAGAATTGGCTTTTGTAGTTTGGTTTGCCCTGTTCCCATCATGCACTGGGACAGGAACAGACTAATTTGCATACAGCCAGGTTCTGAAACTGGGATGGTGCAGTGAGCTAAAAAACGGTGTTGGATCTAGCCCTGATCTCTTGACTGGGTGAGAGTATTCTGTTTAATTCAGAGACTCTGTCCCTCACCACCCCTTGTTGTAAATATTTTTGTCCACCCTAAGCGTGGAAGGGTATACTCAGATGTGAGTCCCTTGCTCATTGCACCATCAGGATTCAAGCAAGCCGGGCCGAAGAGGCTGAAATGCCAGAAACCGGTCCCCGGTAGCTTGTTTCCTTCCCAATGTAAGAATTGGCTTTTGTAGTTTGGTTTGCCCTGTTCCCATCATGCACTGGGACAGGAACAGACTAATTTGCATACAGCCAGGTTCTGAAACTGGGATGGTGCAGTGAGCTAAAAAACGGTGTTGGATCTAGCCCTGATCTCTTGACTGGGTGAGAGTATTCTGTTTAATTCAGAGACTCTGTCCCTCACCACCCCTTGTTGTAAATATGTTGTACAACATGGCAAAAAAAATACACGACAAATCCAAATAGCTCTGGCACATGCAAAAACTATTTGGCTTTGTCTTTTTTTGTGGTGGGCCGGGAGCATTAAGCAATGCAGGACAGGATGGATAGAGGGGGCAAGACACAATGTGGCAGGGCCCGCAGGTTAAATAAAATGAAAAACAGTCAAATAGAGTTCAGGTAAAAGCACAATGACACGGCCAGCTCTGGCTGCATCAGAGTACTTACTTTTTGTTATGGCAGGTGGACGCAGATCAAAACATACTTTGTATTCCAAAACAGACTTCATATTCAACATCAAATTGTAAAGGAAACATCATGGATCAAGAATGTGGAAGAGTACTTCATCATCAAACTGGGAGGAATATAACCTCTTCCCACCATCTCGAGCCTTTGAAATTTATTTTTATTTTATTTGAAAAGTTTTAAATAGTGTGGGCTAGACCCGTGGGTATCAAAGCACTTTACAGGAACAGAAGCAGTACAAGAAATAAAAACAGTTGTTCAGGGAAAACATAAACAGGCGAGTACAAAATCACAATTGAATAAGAAAAAAAAGAGGGGGGGAAGCAATTTACATGAGAGGAAGAAATAAAGAAGAGCAATTTTACACAGGTAAAAAACACAGGAGTTGAACTCAACAATTAAGTTAAGTGGGGGGCAAAAATTCTGTGCGGATTAACGGGATATGGGCAACTAAATAATATAAATGGAGGAGACAATTTAGGGAGCAGAAGAGGGAATCGACGGAGCAAAGATAAAGGTAAAGGGAATGGTGGGAGGACAGGGGGAGGGGGGAAAAGGGGGAGGGTCAGATTAAAGAGGGTGGATATGTAAACGGGGGAGCGAGAAGAGAGCAAGGAAGAAAACAAAGGATCATCAATACAGGGAGGCACAGAGCAGGGTCCGCGGAGAGATTATGGACCCAAATATTTGTTGAGGAGGTGACGTTTTAGCTCTTTTTTAGGTCTCGTAGACCTAGCGTAGCAGCGTGCATGCACTGCTCGCTCGGCAAGGCATATTGTAGTATGGTAGGTTTTAGAAGTGGAGTTGAATCCCCGCCGATCTTTTTTATTGGCTGGCGTCATCGTTTATGGTAAATGCTGGTCTCCGATTGAAAATGAGGCTTCTTTGTTACCGCCCTGTCTCCTTTTGGGACCACCCATCCAGACTGGCTCTTTTACTTGCGGGATTACACTGTCTCCTTCATAAGTAGGTGGGCACTATGTTTTTAGGTCTGGCCTAGCGTTGCAGCGTGCATGCGCTGCACACTCTGAAAGACATATTGTGGTAGAGGAGATTTCAGAAGGGCAGTTGAAGCCCCGCCCTTCATTTTAATTGGCTGGTGTCATCGTTTATGCTAACTGGTGGCCTCCGATTTAACATGAGGCTTGTTTATTACCACTCTGTCTCCTTTTGGGGCGGCCCATCTGGACTGGATTGTTTGCTTGACGGCTGTCGTGAGGGTATTTCTTATCTAAAGGAGGCGTGTAGTGACAGCTCATGTTTCCGAAGTCTTGTTTATGCGTACCATGGACTTCAGCTCGTACATAGATGCAATATCGGCGGTACTCACACCTGGAGCTGTGCCACGACAAGCTCTTCGCCGACCCCTTAAACCACAGCCAGCTGCACGCCAAGGCTGAGCTCCAGGCACCGCTCTCCACTCTGCCACCGTCAAGCAGGAGCCCACGCCTAGATCGGCGTTTCTGCAGCAAGGCTAAAGTATCACTGCTAAAACACCAAACAGAATAAAAACCGGGCGCCACAGGCTGCGTTTCCCCCGGTGCTGCTCTGCAGTTCTGAGCCCGAGCTCTGGGGCCTCCAGTTACTGTCACAGACTGTCAGCCCTCTGAGACCAACCAGCGCTATTTTAGCTCCTTTCCCTTAGAGCAAAAGTAAATATTCCATTAAAATCCAGAGCCATAGCACTGCAGCACTATTCATAGTGCAGGGCTCCTCTGCCTCCTCATCCTCATCCCCCTCATCCCCCTCATCCTCCTCCTCCTCCTCCTCCCTCCTCCTACTTCCTCCACCGCCGTCCCTTTCTGACTGCAGTTATGAGTTATACAGATCCCCAGGTGGGCCCCTGGAACCCTTGCCTTATTAAATGAGATATCTGATGCTCACCCCACTTTGCTGAGAGGGCCTTGATGGGCGGGTCCACGACGCAGATATGTACATTCGGAAGCCTACCAGACCGCACAAACGCCCAGTCATTTGAAATGTGCCATTGCGTCCATTACGCACATTCCCGCACAGATGTGAAGCCATACTGGGCCTTGGGATGGAAAACAATACGTTCTTTTCACCATAAATAAAAAATCTGAGTGTCAAGGAACATTCAGGTAAAAACTGAGATTTTTGAAGTGAAGGCCCCAATCTAACAGGGAGAGTCTTACCAGAGCAGAGCCAAACGTCTGACTTGGCTCTGAGAGCCGGCACACGAGCCGAGACCTGAAATGTTTTAAATGTAGATCATGCTACAAAAATCATGTAAAATATGATAAATCCTGATCACAATAAAAAAAATGTGTATTTCTTTACTATATGGATGCGGTTCACATGAGTACGAGAAGTCATTTCACTGCATTGAGACGCATTTACAAAAGAGATAGCCTGTAACCCTCAAGTTAAAAACATTCATGTCCCGGGCGCCAACACCATTATTGATTTAAGTGGGGAGTTAGTTGTCATCTGTACCCTATATGTGGTCTACTAGAATATTTTTATACGTCGAGCAACATTGTAGGATATTAAAATAAAAACAAGAGAAATATTTACCCAGGATCACCCAGTTGCGTCAAACGGGGAAGCTGGGATTAATCCTGGTCGTTCTGATTCCCCATTGTGAAACGCAGCCTCTCAATGGCTATCTCTTAGCACATGAGGTTACAGCGTGGGTGGCAGGCAAAAGCCACATGCAAGCTCGGCTCGTAATGGGCTCGGAGCCGCAAGAGAACTCGAGCTGCGCCTGTCTTTAGTTGCTCATTCACCTCATGTTAAAAAAAGACTGCAAACAAGGGTGATTGTAGAGTAGTTGTTTTATGACCCCGCCGTACAGATCATAAAGGTTGACCATTTGAGCGTGATCGTGGAGAAGTGTGGCTCAGGGGTTAGAGGCGGCAGACCTGGAGCTTGAGTTCGGCCCTGGACCAGGGTTCAATTCCCCGCCTCGGCGGGTCTTGGGCTCAAAAATTCCACGGACTCGTTAATTCTCGCTCCGGTGCCTTCTCGACTCACGGGTTCACACTCTGCGACTCTGGGCAATAGCTTGCTTAATCTCCACAACGGCCCCTCGCTGTGGGATGCCTGGCTTTCACCTTGTGGATACCCTGCCAGGGTTATCTCACAGGGGAATACCAGGACGGGTTCCCTAAGCAAGCGCGGAGATGCCCCAGGGTAAGTCGTGCGCTATATAAGTTTCATTCATTTCATTTCATTTCATTTGGAAGGCATCGGTATTATGATGTGGACCATTAACATAGCCCCACAAGCAACTGGTATGACCTCAAGGCATTTAAATGCCTACCAAGGCTTTGAGTTTAGTTTATTCTAATACTGAACAACTTCAAGGACTCTGAAGGTCATTTAAGTACAGATGGCCCTCCAGGTCAGCGCAGGCCCTTCCTCCACCTACCCGAATAAGGAATGTCAAGCATACTTCAAGATTCATGTTATAGTGCTGCAGACTAATATGTATATGGGGCCCAGGCGCACAACGCCATTTGGGCTGAAAGGGCTTCAGCCCCCACCCTCTCCCTCGTCGTGTGTCTTAGCCCAAGCGGCTGTTGGCTCAGCTGGGCAGTGTCTGGGGTCTTATCTACGGCACGCCCGAGTTTTTCACAGGTCTTTAAAGACCATTTGCATATTTACATACCTGTTTTAACTAGTTACCAAGGCTTCGTTTTTTTCTGGTTCCCGTACCCCCTGGGCGCCAACTCTTCCTATTCCTCTGCCATAGTGTGAGAATGCATTTCTTGAAAAGGAATATAAATGAGGGTTGCCATAAGAAAAATGCCAGCCATGTGTTGTTTAAAGAACCTGCAAAGACCTCGTCTTGGCACTAAATAGGGTTATAAATAAAAAAAAGTATGTATTCATTTGTAATGTGACTTTTCTGTCTTTGTTCCCTTTAAATTATCAGTCATGGATCATTTAGGCAGCCCAAGAACACAATGAAAAGTGCAGCTCAACGTATGCACAGATAAGTGCTGAAAATACGGCTTTAGGTTTATTTTTGTGCCGTCTGGGACATCAAAATAATGAGCTGGCAACCCTAATCATAAGACTAGAAGTTTGTTGCAGGACCAACACATTATATATTTCCTCCAACCACGATCTCCGATTAATGTCATAATAGCAATAGTTTAACATATCTTAAATCCTACGCCGCCGTCAATAACATGCTGAGTTACTTCAAATGTCTGGGAATGCACCCTGCATTCAGACAACACACTCCTCATTCTCGCCCTTCACTTTCACGCTGACCCTGCACTCCCAGCGATTCCAATGCACTCACACTGATCACCATGCACTCACAACATTCTCTCGCTCACCCGGCACTCACAGTGATCACTCTGCACTCACAATGCACTTGTGCTGTTCACTATGTACCGCACCCTGCAGCCATACGAGCACTCTACTCACCCTGCACTCATGTGATACTTCACTCACCTGTCCCCCACACAGCTCAATCAGCAATCCCACTCAAACAAGCCCATCACTAACCATGAATTCATTCATCCCACTCTGCACTTAAATTCGCACCCAAATTTATATGGTCACGTCACTCACCCTGCAGTCATTCCTCTTACTCTACTCTCACACTGTTCCATCGCTCACCCTGACACCCACACAGCACAGAGGGTTAATGTGCCAGTTACAAAGAACGTGCACCATGCAGATCACAGAACTAAGTGTGAGTAGAGTATGAGTAGCACTATAAAAAAAATGTTTGTCAGAAAGTTGTTATGGAGAGATGAGGTGCACTGTTGGTGGTTGGTAGTGAGGGAATTCGTGGAGAATAAGGAAATGGGGGTGAGGGGTGCCAAAAAAGACAGTGCACTTTGTGCGACCAGTGCTGAAGCCAGCACTGGCTGGGAGTATTAGCCCCCAGTGGCAGCTCCTCTGCTATGGCGGAGAATCATTGCTCCACTGCTTTCGAGCAGTGGAAAGGAAATATAAAATGATAATAACTAAGTTATTATCATTTGAAGTTTCCTGGGCGGGTGGGCGGGGCAGCCCTGCTCAGGGAGCAGAAAAGGGGAGGAGTGGTATGTCCACTTCCAAGTGCACAATGATTGTTTAGTCTGCCCTCTTGGGCTGTCCAAACCAGTCATGCACACTCTCCCCTTCTCCATGCAGGCTGCATTACAGCCTGCATGGAGAAAATGCCCACCCCTACAGCCCTTGGCTGATCGCCATGTCACAGCACCAAGACCAATCCTAACGCTGCATTGCAGCGTTGTAATTGGCTTAGGGGCGGGATCCTGGCTGCCTGCTTTCTGTTCCTGAAGGCAGGAGCAGGACCAGAGACGCCAGACCTGGGACCCGGCCTGCAGAAAGGTAAGAACCCCCCCCCAGCTTGAAAACCCTGCGTCTGCCCCCCCCCCTCCGCAAGCCATGCCAGCCGTCCCTTTTAGCCCACCCCCCTCGAAGTTCGGGTCTAGTTGCGCCCCTGATGGGGCCAGTGTTTACTGTTACATGCCTTGCAGGTTGGTTTGGGGAAGTACGGGGGCAAGCAACACAAGGGACAGTAGGAGTAGGACATGGGGGGTAGGAAGACACCCCACAGTGGGGGCAGGAAGCAGTAAGACAACCAACATCATGAGCTGGGTTGGAGTTGCAAGGAACAAGAGGGACAGTGGGGGGGAGCAAGCAACAGTAGGGTGAGGGGTACCATGGATAACAGGAAAGATAGGAAAAGTAACAACACAGGAGGACGGGGGAGAGTTGTGGCACAAACAACAATGTAATGTAATGTAATGATGTCTTGTAAAGCGCCTGAATCACCCCACATGGGGTATCTCCGTGCTGTAAACCGCTGGGGAACCCGCCCTGGCTTTTCCTGTGAGATGGTCCCTACTGGGTATCTCCAAGGTGAAACCAGGCATCCCCGGCATATGTGGGGGGCCTTTGTGGAGATGAGGCAAGCTAATGCTCAGAGTTGCCGAGTGTGATCCCTGGTTAGAGTAGGCACCGAGGCGAGAATTATCGAGTCCGCTGACCCTGGTCCACGACCCTGCCGCGTCGGGAATTGAACCCTGGTCCCGGGCCGTCCTCTGCTTCCAGGTCTGCCACCTCTAACCAGTGAGCCACACCACTCCACTCCAACAATGACGGGACAAGCAACTGCAATTAAGAAAGCACCTCAGAAAGCACGAGCAGGTGAAGGACACACAGTTGAACAAGGAAGCACTGCTTCGGCCGAGCTCAAGGGGAGAGACAAACTCACGAAGAAAACGGGAACCAGCATGCACTAACCAAGGAAATGAGAGCGAGGATAAAGCCAACCAACGGCACGCAATGTGGCGGGCTCTAAGCCCTCTGCATACTAACAAACTGCCGAAGGACAGGGCTTGTGCTGTCTCAGGCAGGACCTAAAAACGTCCCTCACATAGAACAACTAAAGCACAGTCAACAGTGCAAGATTCACTCACAAAACTAAGCTACAGGATAAGGAGAAACACACATTTTAACATACACATTCACTAGTCCAGCTATTGTGCAAGCATCTATAATATTCACTGAATAAGTAATGACAAATACCAATAGAGTAAGGAGGGACACACTGCAAGCATTTTTACACACATTCAAAACACATACACCAGAGGAGCAAGTGTACACACAGCCTCCTCCTCAACCCCGAAAAACGACCTTCCTAAACCGCAAAGACAGCAGCAGGGGAAACATGCTCGTTTAGGAAAGAGTGAGTACAAATTAAATAAGAATAATCAGTCATGCATTACTGCCCTTCTATTCGCTAATTTCCCTCGGTGAGGGATCAGATTGCGATGTTTATGAATAACTGCAAGATCATATTAGAGAGACGCATGCAGAATGATGGGCTGGCGTGGCCCACATTATCAAATAACTGCGAGGACACAGCACATGGACAAAGGTCACACGTTTTAAAAAAAATGAAAGCGGTGGTCATAGTTCTTCCCGACACAGGGCATTATAGATAGATTAGTACATGCTGCTTAAAGCAGCTGCAAATGTAAACAAGCATTGCCTCAGCCAACAGGTCTGGCTTATTACAAAGTCACTGGGTGCTTCCATTCACCGTCACTCATCGATGCACTCATTCACTCATCTTCCATACACTCACTCATTCATCCTTGCATCTTTTCATTCAAATACTTATTCTTGCCCTTACTCGCCCAACTACAATGCAATACATACAAATGCAAGCTCACAAGTCAAGGAAGCGGTACTTTGAGTTAGCATTGTGAACTTTTGGCTTTAATGCTCATTTGTGAGGAGTGTGAGAGCACTTCCAGTAGTGTGGGACTGCGTTCTGTGAGAGTACTATTTTTACTGTGACTGCTAGTGTATGAGGGGTATGAGAGTACTTCTAGTACTATAAGACTTCTACTCTGCGAAGGATGTGAGAGTCCTGACAGTGGTGTGAGGGACCTAGCAATGGTGTGAGGATCCTGGCAATGGTGTGAGGATGCTGATCTGTGAAGGGAGTGAGTGCTATTGTTGGTTTGTGGTTTCTAGTTTTTGAAGGTTGTGAATGCGGCCAGTCGTGCGAGACTGCTAGTGTGTGAGATGTGCAAGTGCTTTCAGTAGTGGCGGATTCTTGATGTGACAAGGATAAGTGTTGTTGGTCGCTTGTGTGGGCGTGTGGAGAGTACCAATAGCTTGTGATGCACAGTGGCACCAAGTATTGGCAGATATGTACCAACCCCATACAGATTACTAACCCACAGCATGTTGGGTTTACTGGTGTCACCAAGCACCATTTACACCAGAGAATCTCAGCCCCCACCCTGTATATCTTAATACTTGTAGACACTCGCCTTCTGCCCCTAGCTCCACATGAACAGCCCTGCCCCCTGTCCCACATGAACAGATGTACAGCTGGGTTTAGCAGCTGCTTTCGCTGGCTGTTGCCTTTTTCAGTGCACCAACCCTAAAGTCACTCCAGTAATACTGCAGGGGTGCGCACAAGGCGTGCATTTGGAGCAAAGTACCCTTCACACATAGGGCATGTGTACCATACAGTGTGTTTAACAGGAACATCTTGTTTGCTACCGTGAAGGATCACTATACCACCAATTTATTTATTTATTTATTTATTTTTTTACACTTGTAGAGCGCGGCGAATACCCTTAGGCGTCTCGGCGCTGTATCAACAAGCATGCACTTGTGCAAGCACCAAAGAGGACCATACTCGCACACTAGATAACCCAACATAGTACAAGATCGAACCCAACCACTGCATCCATCGCACAGGGGGATGGAGGGGTGGCAGGTTTGAGGGTAGTCAGGCAGGAAGTCCACCACAACTGTTGATTTGTTTTTTGAAACACCTACTGCCCACTCCTTACACCGTTACGTCATTACAGTTTGATTTGCTGGCCGTAGTAGAATTGAATCTAGAGTGGTTTATGCTGCATTGTGCTGGCTCTGATGCTCCTGGCACACAGAGCATGATGATGCTCTATTGCTATTTTTATAGCGGTGACCGTCACTGCAGCTCTTGGAGTTCGCCGTATCACAGGAGGTTGCAATAATCAGTAGTAACGTTAGTTTCTTCGGGGTAAGAGGCCAATAACAAGGCACTTCCACTACAGTTTAAGTGAGAATGTGGGCACTGGTTCCTCGGAGTAGGTCTCAAGGAAGTCAGGGTTTACAGGGCTCCAAACGTGTTAATTGGAGTATTTTAGCTCTAGGGTTCTGGAGTCACCTTACTATTCAGCCCAAGCTGAGCAGCAAGTCCATCCCTCTAACACTTAAAACCTCGGAGGAGCGAGACAGATCAGAGGGAATATTATGAAGTGGATTAGAATTTCTGAACTGTGTAAGGTATGTAATAGCTTTTTAATAAACCAATGTCTAGCAAGTTTTTTTACTTTTAAAAGAAAAAAAGAAAAAAGTGCTTTAATTCACGCACAACTAAATACTAAACATAGAATTACAATTGTACACAATGAAAACCAGAGTGCTCTAGACACGTGTGAACTGGAGAATTGTTGATGGCCTCGCTGTGTCAAGTAATGTAAAGCCCTATTCTGCAATGTTTGCCACAACGTTCATACGTTTAAACCACTTCCTATTCCATTTGTCAGAGAGTTCACAGTACAAATCATCTTAGTGTTGCATTAGTCGGTTCACAACATAAGCCCCTGCTGTATTTGGCACAGGGTCTGTGTTAGCAATGTCTCCATCAGGTATGGGCAATGGGGCGTTTCCTGGACAGGCTACCAATCAAATTCCTGTAAAGATTATCAAAGGGTGGCGCCAGGCCCAATAGCCATCTCTTTGGAAAGTACACCCCTTTACTACTTGGCTCTCAGGAAAGTTGGGAAGAGCAGTCTAAGGCTTACTTGGGAATGTGAAATAGGTTAGAAATACAGAACTCTGCAAAGCATACAATAATAATGAATAAATCAATGCTCAGCCGGTATTTTCACTTTTACAAATAAAAAATGTTTTAATTCACACTCATCTAAATACTAAACCAAACATTACACATGAACACAATGAAAACCAGACCACTCCAGCACTTTCTGAAGTAGAATCAGTGTAAGAAGGTCTCTCCATGCAAAATAATGAAAAAACTCCTTCCTATTGTATTAGTCAAGGAATTCACAATCTAACAACTATTTATATTGTATTTGCCAGTTATCGTATAGTATTTGTCTCTTGGTTACACTGGGCTCAGCCCCTTTAGACATGAGATCAGCATTAATGGTTGTTATCAGTTATAAAACAATACAACTACATCATAAGCTTGTTCACACAACTGCTGGCCAATCAAATTCCCAGAAGATGATCAACAAATTGAGGGAGCTAAAGACGTCTTTAGATACAGCCTTTGAATTGTTTCCTTCTGATGACGTAAACTAGCGTATGGCTGTACACATGCATTGCACAAGGAGAAATCATGTACACTTGCACCACAGCCTGCTAATGACTAGAGACAGTCATTTGCTTAACAACAGACCACAATTTCATTGACGTCAAGCACCAATCAATCTAAGAGAGTTTAGGACAGCAAATAAGATAGGCTGAGAAATGGAAACAATGAGTTCTTCAAAGCAAATACACTTCCTGTACACACCGCTGCCCATATACAAATACTTGCACATGTATAGTTGCATGTGTACGTATCAACTTGCATATGAAGTCAAACAGATACATACTAACGAGCACAGTCAAATACATACTGTCTGACTGACTGACTGACTCTCTAACTCTCTCACTGACTGACTAACTCTCTCTCTCACTGACTGGCTCATTCTCTCTCACTAACTGACTGACTGACTCTCTAACTCTCTAATTGACTGACTGACTAACTCTCTCACTCTCTCTCTCTCTCTCTCTCAGTCACTGACTGACTAACTAACTGACTCTCTCACTGACTGACTAACTGACTGACTATCTCACTGACTGTTATACAGGTACTATTTCCCAACATTCACCCTCCTGTTATTTATGCTCCCACCCATAACAAAAAAAACATAACAAGCAACCATTGGGACAGGCAGATAGAAGTTGCCAGCATTGAAAGGAAAAAAAATTCAAGACATTATTTCTTGTTAATACTTTTTTTTAATATGGTTGTTCAGTTGTACATAATGCTTTCTTGGTCATATATAAGGTAACAAAAAGGCTTCGGACACTTCTTTATTATAACTTTTCAGCATGCTGCAGACTTCTGTACAGCACAGCTTAAAGACATAGGCAAAGTCAATATCTCTGGCTAAACACGGTCCCAAAGGCGAGACCTATTGGCTATGCCAATGCTTGTCATCCATTTTTTTTTTTTTTTGTAAACTGTATTTTTATTGCAGATATATAGTAAACATACAGTCAGTTATTTCGAGTGTCTCATCAATTAGCAATGACCTACACCAGTTGTAAAACAAGTTTTACACAGCCGTGTAACCCGCATCCCGGAGGTCGGGCGGCAATAGCTAGTAAACACCGGACCAGGAAATCGTACAAGGAAACAGTGACATCTGCTCGACAGAACGATCTGGTATCTGCTTTTCCGTTTCTCCCCCACCCCTGACCCCAACAAAGAACTGGCCCTACTGCCCAAATGAATTTCTTTTTAACCAAACAGATCATTATTGAGTCTGTGTAGCACCTCACAGTCACGCTTCATACGTTCCTCCATCGCGCTGATGCTCAATAATGCAGCGTCTCAACATCCCCAACCAAAAAAGCCCTATCCATCTCTCCCACCACCCCCCCTACCCCCACCCCCCCTTGTCAGTGTGCCCTCTACTGTCTCTCTCGTGACATACTATAGACCTCCATAAGAAAGCGGGCGACTCCTCCTGAGCTTCTCCAAGTTCGGCCCCCCAGCCAAGCGGGAGTCCAGGCGCTGCCCCAATCCGCGCACGTTACCCCTTCCATCCTCCATCTCGTTCGGCCCATGCCGTCAATCTCGCCTGCTGCAGGTTACGCGGTCTAGCATGCCACATCCTCAACCAATGTCCCCGCTCTCTCCCCCTCTGTCGCCCCCTCCTGGCTCGCCGGCACGTCAACCTCATCATCCCCATCAGCTTCTGACAGTGCCTGTAGGTCCACCACTAGCGCGCTCCATGCCCTGGCCGCATCTAGCGCTTTATCATTAGCGGCGCGTCTGGCTAATTGTAATCTAAGTGTCCCTTCACTAGTCGCCCATTGCTGGAAACACTCCCGCCACCTCAGGAAGCTGGGTCCCCCCCTAGATTTCCAGTGCAGTGTGAGCTCCCTTTTGGCCAGGATTAACCCCAGGTCGAAGAACTTACTGGTAATTTTCGTGGCTGGAGTATGTGGAAACCAGAGTAAGAGGCAGGCCCCCATGTCCGTATCGATCTGTCGTTCCGTAACCTCATTCAAGCAAAACATAACATCAGCCCAGTATGTGCCAAGCCCCGCGCATGCCCAGAACATATGCCCAAAATCAGCACCCTCCGTATTGCAGCGAGGACATACCGAGTGCGCGCCTCCAAAGACCCGTTGGATCTTGGCCGGCGTCCAATACGCCCTATGTAGGGTGAAGTATTGGACCAGTTGGAACCTAACATTGCGCGTGCCCTTCCAGGCCCTACGTACAAGCTGGGGCCAGGTCGTCTCCGGTATCGGCCGACCGATGTCACCCTCCCAGCGCTCCCGCAACCTATCCAGGGGGGGCGGCCCATCCAGCGCCAATCTCCGGTATAGGCAGGTGATAGCCTTATGAGCGCCATCTGCCATCACAACGTACTGGCAGCCCAACGACGTGGGAGGTTCTACCAGCCCCAACCTCCAGCGTTTCTGAATCCCAGTCACTAGAGCCGCATGGAGCAAAAAGTCACCCCTCGGCAGATCGAAGGCCTCCTGTAGGTCGTGGAACGACAGCAGGGCACCGTCCCCATACAAGTCCCCTATCATGTGGACCCCGAGATCCTCCCAGGTGGCCAGCGCCGACCAGTCCCCACCATGCGGGAGGGCAGTACACATGCCCAGGGGGATCTCCGGCGCATAAGGAGTGTGACATCCCGCCCGTTTTTGGCTACGAAGCCAGCACTGGCGAAGGGTGCGCTCCTCCAAAGTCAGCTGATCCAACCGAGGCCCCTGCTGGAGCACGATGAAGGACAGGACGTGTCGTTGTATAATCCGACCCTGCGGGCCGTCCGGGCCTCTAAACTCCCGCGCCACAGCCATCGTGAGCCACTGTAGCTGCGCCGCCAGGTAATACCACTCAAAATCCGGTACCGCCAGGCCGCCCTCCTCCCGGGACCTAAGCAAGGTGTTCAAAGCTACACGTCTCCTGCCAGAGCCCCATATAAACCCTATCACCATCGACCGCAGCATCCGAAAAAAAGAGAGCGGGATCCACACCGGCAGCGTGCGGAAAAAATAAAGCAGGCGTGGTAGGGCCACCATCTTCAGCAGCGCTATCCGACCGGCCACAGACAATGGGAGAGTGCGCCAAAATCCCATGCTGCCTCTAATACCCCTCAGGGCTCTGCCCACATTCCCTTCATATAGGTGCGAGTGGGTATGATAAATGTAGACTCCGAGGTATGGCAGGCACTCCGATTCCCAGCGCAAACCCCCGAGCTCCGCAGGCTGGATGCAACGGGGAGTCAAGGGGAATAGACAGGTCTTAAGCCAGTTAACCTGCAGCCCCGACAATTCGCCAAACTCACGGAGCAAGGCCCGCGCACCCCGCACCGAAGCCTCCACATCAGCCAAGTACATCAGGAGATCGTCGGCATACAAGGAAATATAATGCGACACCCCGCGCAGGGACACCCCCTCATAATGCCGTCCCTGTCGAGCCTGTGCTGCCAAAGGTTCAATCGCCAAAGCGAAGAGGAGCGGGGACAAAGAGCAACCCTGTCGGGTGCCTCGTTCCACCGGGCATGCCGTAGATATTGAGCGGCCCGTGCGGACCCTAGCAGTGGCAGACTCGTACAGCAGCCGCGTCCAGCGGACGAAACCGTCCCCTAACCCGAACCGACGAAGCACGCAGAACAGATATGGCCACTCCACACTATCGAATGCCTTTTCGATGTCTACCGAGAGCACGGCCGCGCCCTGGGGGCCCTCCCCCTCAACTTCCATGACCCGTATCAGGCGCCGTATACACGTCGAGGTGTTCCGCGTGGGGATGAAGCCCGACTGGTCCGGGTGTACCAGAGAGCACATATGGACAGATAATCGGGTGGCCAGGATCCTGCTCAACACCTTATAGTCCACAGTGAGCATCGAGAGCGGGCGATATGCCGTTCTAGCCGTAGGAAGCCCGCCTTTCTTCAATAACGGCACTATAATCGCCTCCCTCGTCGACACTGGTAACCTGCCCCGATCCCACGCCTCCCCATACACCTGATGTAGTTGAGGCGCTAGGAGGTCAATATATGCGGCGTAAAACTCCACCGGGAGTCCGTCACCCCCTGGCGTTTTCTTTCTGGCCATGTGCTTAACCGCCGTTCTGATCTCCTCCAGGGTGATAGCCGCACCCAGCGCGGTTCCCTGCTCCGAGTTTAGCCGTGGTAACTGCGCCACATCGAGGAAGGCATCCAATCCAGCCGGTAACGCCGACAACCTGCTCCGATAGAGTTCCGAGTAATAAGCTAGGAACTGGTCATTGATTTCCTGTTGCGAATAAACCAAGTCCCCGGCCGGTGTGGTCAGCGATAGTATTGGCGTACCCCTAGATTGAGGGTTGGCCAGCCACGCCAACAGCGAACCGACCCGGTCCCTCTCTGCGTGTGCTCGGACCATGTACTCCCGGTAATCATGGCAGCGGAGCCTCTCCACTTGGACGGCAACTCGCTCCCTAGCAGCCAGCACTTCCTCCTTATTGCCCCCCTCCACGTGGCTATCCTTCTCCACCTGCCGCAGTGAGGTCTCCTCCCGCGCTACATCAGCCAACAGTGACCTACGTACCCCCGCCGAGGACGAGAGGCATGCGCCCCGCACCACCACCTTAAAGGCGTCCCACTCGATCGCTCTAGTGGTCGCGGTACCCGTGTTCTCTTGAAAGTAACGCTCAATGCACTCTTGCACCTCTGCGTGAAATATCGGATCTTCCAGTGCCAGCGGGTTCAGCCGCCACGTGGGGATTGGTTGCCGCTGTCTGGACCAGAGGACCGTAAGTAAGCAAGGGTTGTGGTCCGAGATGGTCCTCGCCAGGTATTCACTGCTGCGTGTGAGTTCCTGGGCCCCAGCCGTACAAAGAAAAGCGTCAAGGCGCACGTGTAGATCATGTGGCGTGGAGTAGAACGAATAATCCCTATCGACGGGGTGATGCGTCCGCCAGGCGTCTAAAAGCCCCCACTGCTCTTGCCAGTTCCTCCGAGCCTTGGCCACCCTGCGCACCACCGATTGAGCCAGCGGAGGGTGGGAACGATCTATCTCCACATCCACCACTGAGTTAAAGTCCCCCCCCATGTACACCGTGCCCACCAGCATAGACGCCAACCTCCTCGACAGCGTAGAGAAGAACGCGGCCTGGTCAAAGTTTGGAACATAAACACTGCAGAACGTAACATCCCGGCCATCCAGTCGCCCTAGTACTGCCACAAACCTCCCATCTGAATCCACCCTCGTCGTCATGGGCTGAAAGGGGACACCTGCTCGCACCCAAATCAACACCCCCCTAGCATGAGCAGAATAGGTAGTATAGAAGAGTTGCCCCCTCCATCGCCGCTGCAGCGCTTGCCCCTCTGCCAGTGTTAAGTGCGTTTCCTGCAGAAAAGCTACCTGAACCCCCCTGCGCACTAGGTATGCATGCACCTTGTATCTCTTCCTCATGGAGTTGAGCCCCCGCACATTCCAGGTAACACATTTCAGTTCCAATCTAGCCGCCATCAATAGGTCTATAGCGGAGTCCAGTCCCTGACAGCCCTGTCGGCACACTGACAATCCCCTGCAACCTGCAACAGCCCCAACCAACCCCCAACCCACCCACCCCCAGAACAGGCGCCAAACAATTGTTACCCATCCAAACCTTACCCCCCCTAACGAGGGAAACTCTGGGAACTACCAGAGACTCACAAGTTATGTGAGATCGAGGAGGTGACTCCACACCAGCCGGCCGGATAGCCAGAGACCCACCACACCGGGAGAAGCCGATCCCGACTAAGAATAGACCTCCCCCCTCCCCCCCAGCAGCACCACCGACCCGTTGAATGTACCAGGGTCACCTCGCGCTCCAGCAACACCCCAGTAGGACAGGTGACAGCGGCCTTCCTAGCGCCCCAGGCAGCAAGACCCCATCAACCCCGGTAATGTCTCCCCCCTCAGGCTGAGCCCACCTCCTTACTGTCCTTCACTCAGCCTCCTGGAGATCATTCGTCCATCAGTCCATCGGCAGTCTGCGGAGTGACCTGAGGCAACTCCTCAGGGTCCTTCTCCGAGCCCCCATCCGAACCTCCACGCTCCGCTTCATCAGAGCCCAACCGGGAGCCCGAGTCCACCGCCGGGGCCTCCGTCACCACTCCAGAGATGATCGACACCGCCTGAAGGGCGGCCTGCCTCTCGAGTTCAGTCTGCGACGCCGATGGGGACCGCCTGTTCTGCTCTCGCCTCCGGTTGCGCTTGCTCCTACGCGGTTTCGGCCGGTCCTCCGCAGCCTCCGCCCAGGTACCCGTGCCATCCTTGCCCGCTCTGTACCGTTCCAACCACTGCCAAGCGTCGTCCGGTGTGTCGCAGAACGTCGCCACTCCATCTACCAGCACCTTCAAGCGCGCAGGGAACAGCAAAGAGTACTGCACCCCCTCGTCACGGAGAGCCCTCTTAACAGCGACGAAGGAGAAGCGGCAGCGTTGGACCTCCTGGGAATAATCGGGAAATAGAGACACGGATGCGTTGTCCACCTTGTACGGGCCATCCGACCTGGCGTGCCGCAGGATAATGTCCCGGTCCCTGAAATGTAGCAGCCGGGCTATCACTGGTCGGGGGGGGCGGCCCGGGGCCGGGGGTCGAGCCGGAACCCTATGAGCTCTTTCCAGTGTATAGAAGTGCGTCAGGCCCTCAGGGACCACCACATCTCGCAGCCAGTTCTCCAGATATGAGACCATGTCGCCCCCTTCGACATTTTCGGGTAGACCCACCACGCGAATGTTATTGCGCCTGTTGCGCCCTTCTGCGTCAGCCGCTCTCTTCTCCAGTTGCCGCACCCTGCGCGTTAGATCCTCCAATGTGGCGTCCGATGTTCTCTGGGCCGGTTCCAGCGTCTCTAGCACCAGCTCCGCTGCCTTGACTCGATCAGCGAGCTTGTCGTGGTCCGCCTTCAGGAGGCCAAGGCCTGTGGAGACCTGAGCGATGTCCTGTCGTAGCGCCTCTCTTGTGTCCCCTATGGCCTTGAGGATCTGGTCCATCTGTTGCTGTTGCAGCCCTGTAGCCTGGCCATCCGTCAGCCGTTGGTCATGGGCCTCAAGAGAATCTTCAGACTGGTCCGGTGGTGCCGTGCCCGCTCCCTTCCGTGGTTTTCCCATGTCGCACCACCGGTTCTCGCACTTATGCCAATCCCCAAGAGTCTGTCACGAGGTGTGCTCCGGTTGGCAATATGGGCCGCCGCCCCTCAGGTCGGTCTGAGCAAAGAGCCGGAACTGCGTCCACAAGATCGCTCCGGGTGGCGCCGTCCGGCCTCAGGTACCCGGTGCTCCAATGGGGGCTCCCACTCGCTAGGCCCTACGTCCATCAATGAGGCCCACCAGTGACGCTAGGCCACCCCGGCCCCTCTGTGAGAACCAGGATACCCAGATGGCAGATCTAGGGGGAGCGCCAACGCGCCCTCAGGTCCTCACCCGTGCACAGGAGGGCCGCGCCGGGGGGCCAGAAGTCCTCCCAAGTCCAGGGACCTGTGGCGTAGACACCAAGACGTCACCAACCGTGTCTGCACTGGGCCAAGAGCAGGGCCCCTCTCCGTCCGATCCTGGGCAAACCGCAAATCCAATGGCCTCTAGTCTTCCAGCATGGCTATTGAGGCCCCAGCAGGCCAGGTGCCACTCCCCTCTCACAGCTCCGAGGTGTCTCTGCTCCCCAGTCGGGGTCCGTGGTTCCGGTGCACCAAACAAGGCAGACCGGCGCTCCCGAGTAGCTGCCCCGCCGGGTCCGCCGTATGATGGACCCCCTGCCGGGACCACTCCACTCCGCCGCCCGGAGGCGATGACGCCACAGCCCCCTCTCGTCGGGACCTCCGGTCGTTACCGCTGGTCAGACGGGACCACCAGTACACGGGCCCCAGCGCCAGGCGCCCGCGTCTATCCCCGCCAATGGGCCGTGTCCCGGTCTGCTCCGATCCCTGGCCCTTCACATAGGCCGGGTCCCCAGTCGACCCCTCAGCAATCGAGGTCGGGGATCAGTGGGCCGCAGCGGGCCCTCTGCAAAATGGCCAACCGCCGCAGTCCGGGCTCCGTTTCAGTGGCCGCCTGCAGACAGCCGCGGGTCCCCTCTCTTGTTCGGCCGATGCCGAGGTGCTCCACGTCGGTCAGGAACCACGCCGGGTCAGTGGCGCCGCCGGGGAGGCTCTCGGTCAGGATAAATACCGAGATCAGCCCGGAGCTCGGGGCTCAGGCGACCATGCTCGGCGGAGTCAAAGCCACGCCCCCCCAATGCTTGTCATCCATGATGGGGCGCTTAATTGCTTTTGGGGCAAGACAGCTTGCTACTCTGTAAAAGTGCTGTGAATAAAAGAGTGTGTCTGTCAGATGGCCCGTGCGGGTAGTGCAGATGTGCGTGAGGACCAATCCCTGCACCTATGTTTGAACTTGAAGCAAAAAGGAGTGAGGGAAAGGATATTTAAGCAGAAGGGACAGTGTCATGTGAGAAGCCACCTAGCATTTGATGGCACAGTCTAGGAATAGTTACTATGTTCAACAGGAATAGTTACTATGTTCACCAGAGAACATGGAGAGTTCAGACAAGACATGCGTAGATTACTTAAATTTCATTTCCAGTGAGCTAAGTAGCTCAGATATAGTAAGAGTACTACTGTAGCTACACATTTCCCAGAGTCTCGGTACATGCAAGCACTTTAATTACATTTCAGAACTAGTCAGTCTTAGCAGAGTTGGTGTATGAAGAGCAGTGTAATCATTTACAAACTACATCTTTACCTACGGACAGTTCAGCATACCTTTCCCAAGGGCACAGTTTATGCAATGAGGGCTTAACGCTGGGCCAGCCACAGAGAAATCTAAATGAAAGGGTTTATACAAACGGCCATGGTATATTCTCTGAGGTACCACAGAGGAGCGGCCATGTTTCAAGCTATATGTCTGGCTGTGTACATCTAGCTGCAGTATATTTTCTAAGAATCTTTGTGTGTTAGTCTCGCTCTTCTTCTGTGTATACTCTTTCTGAAGTCTCTTAATCTGCATATTCTCAAGCTTCATCTACTTCCTCTTCAGTGTTCTTTCACTCTTTCTGCATGTACTTCACCGTCCTCTCGCACCTACTCAGCCCACCCATTAACACTATATTTACTTTTCTTTTAGTGTTGTCAATATTTCAACTGCTGTGTACCTCTTTCACACACTTCCCATACGATCAAAAATACAACTGTAGTATAAGGGTCCATCGCTTTTTAAGACCCAGTGGCAGTCAGATAAAAACTCACCCTGTCTTTATCCTAAACTTCAGAGCTCTGTTGTGCCCCATCATTAAGGCCCATTCAGATAATGAACTCACCCAAACACCTAGAGGTAACTAGGTTTGAGTGTGCTCTGCACAAAACTCATATAGTGTAAGAAGAACAAACGTACAAAAATACAGTCTGGAAAAAATTGCCAGTCTAAGCGAATAGGGACTCTTATACCATGGAACATCAAGTAAATCCTGAGAGGGTGTAAGAAATGTTAACACTCATTGTCAAGAGACCCGTATCAGAGATGTGTCCTAAAAACTCTACATTCCGTTGTTGAAAGTTCTTCTCATTCCGTAAACTTGAAGCTCCTCAGGTACCTCAGTGTATTTTGTTCTTAATAGTAAAAAAATAAGGGCATATCCCTTCTTTTGAAAAATATCTACTTGAGTTTAAGGGAGTGAGCAAATATTAATAAGTGTTTTCTTTTGCCACTTGCTGCAGTCTGGGATTTAGGCTTTCTAAGATCTATTCAAATTCTCATAGTATTTTCACTAATTGGCCGCAAAAAACATCACACTCCGGATCCTTCATATTGGAAATGTGTTTTTGTACTATCATGAAAATTTACGAGCGTCACAGCACTACAGTGTAATAGATGCTTGGAACGTAAAGCACATTAATATAGGAATGGACAGGGACCCCATTCAATGTCTGTTTCTAGGTCTTTGGTATAGAGTAGACCGCTTAAATGTCTGGTGGCCCAAACTATCGAGTCATATCCCTTGCTCATTACTGGAGTGAGTTGTTGTCAATCTCACTTCCTTGCTCCTAGTTTAATGGCTTTCCTCCTTATTTTTCTGTCTGTACTACCCAGGAGAATTTAGGTCTTGCACTGTTCTGAATGTGTGAGGTAACCTCCCACTGTTGCATCAAATCTCACTTTGCAGTGCATTTGAAGGACTGCTATCTGTCCCTTTCTCTCGCTTTGATTCTTCTCTCCACCCACCTCTACCTACCACACACCCCCAGCGTCCTCTTGCTCCAAACCCAAGCCCTCTTTTTCATTTAAAAAACTCATTTTTTTCATTTTAAGAATAGGCTGAGGGCTGCAAATTAATGGTTTGAGAGTTGCTTAAACTGCATGGCATTAGCGGAGTACATGGGACAGCTCACACCCACTGCAGCCGCTGTTGCATAAGACTTTTACTCACACTGTGTCTTCTTTGGGAAGCTGAGCTGTTACTGCAGCTTTGTCCAGGACTATATGAATATTCCAGGACGGTGGAGGAGGGTTGGTAAGTGAAAACATTGAAAAGGAGGGTTGGTGGGTCCTGGGTGCCTGACCTGGGGGGAGGGGGGGGGGGGGAGAGGGGGGCGCATGGTTGGTCAGTGAGCTGAATGCTCACCACCGAATTATGCCTCTGTCTACAGGTCACTAAATTGAAAAATGGCAAAGCCCGTTTAACCTTCCATTCTTTCGAGGTTGGTAAACTCGGTAACATTAAATTGGTAACACCTGCTACTTAGAGCACTTACTCCTCTGTCTGCAGTATGAAGAACCATATGTAAAATAGGTTATAATGTCACAAAGGGGGTGGGGGGCTGAGACTACTAGGCAAGGCTTCAAGGTCAAAACAATAGTGGAGCTCAGCAGTATCACAAGGGTGCGTTTTTAAGGGGAGGTTTACCAATGTGCATAATTCGTTTGCCTGAGAGGGTAGTGTGTATTGACTGAGACTGACCCGTTGTAACACTTGCAAGCTCACTTTTCCCTCGTACATGGTTTTTGCATGTAGTGTCGTTCACCTACGATTCCGCATTCTCGCCCAATAAAGTGATTTGAAGCAGGTCTGAGGGCGCGAATACAGCGACACCTGTGTGTGCGCCGCCTCTGGCAGACCATGAGGTAAATGAGCGACGGACCCGCTTTCGACCGTAGGTCGGTGGAACCGCAGCCGCCCCCTCCCGCCCCTGCTCACAGAGGCGCGAGCAGCAGGGCGGGGCTCGTGTAGAGGCGCCTCATGTCTTACAGCACTGCCAGGGCCTTGCCTTTGATCTTCCTAACACGAGCGATACGGGAATTAAATGAATCATTAGTGCTCGCTTCGCTACCACGCCTCCGCCGCGCGAGCCTCTGCCAGTCATCGCCAGGTGCCTCCCGACAGCCCAAGACACGGGGTGGCCCGTCAGTAAAGCAAGCGGGGAGCAGGGCTCCTTCACAATACACGGCGGGGCTGGGCTGGGCACCGCCGCGCGAGCCTTTGCCAGTCATCGCCAGGTGCCTCCCGACAGCCCAAGACACGGGGTGGCCCGTCAGTAAAGCAAGTGGGGAGCAGGGCTCCTTCACAATACACGGCGGGGCTGGGCACCGCTGCTGCCAAGCTCTCTCCGGGACCCCCTGCTTTCAAACACGAGTCGTGTATGAAACCATCTTTCTCTGGCAGAGCCACACGAATTGCGAATTCGCTTTCACCATCTCTGGCTAAAGCACATTTTGCTACTTTTCAATGAAGCTTAAAATCCTCTTATTCTGAAGCCAATGAAACTGTGAACCATAATGTGTAAGTGGAACTATCCTCTTTTGTTTACACAGCATCTGTTGCCTTTTGTTCAGTGTAAAGCGCTTCTATAGAAAACAGCATGAATAATGCAATAAATATATTGGGCCAGAGTACCTTTCGCCCAGCTGCCGGCCCCTGCCTTGTCCTCTCACCCGGTGCTCATGCTCTATAAAACAAAGCAGATTTCAGTCACGTGCACCTCTTCACCCATGGAGGTGACACAGTGCTCATTTGTGAAATTGGGTGGAAGCGAAATTGTAAGCTGTACCACTTTTTCAAGAGCCAAGGAACAATAAGAGGCGTCTCGGCTTCAGAACACGAGAGATAATGTATGCAGTCTATACCGCAGCAAGACGGCTCAGAAAACACAGATATAGTGAACTTCCATTTGGACAAGAGACAAGACCTCTATAAATAAAGACACAAGTGGACAGGCCTCGGGCTCCATTTCGTATTCCTATCACGGCACTAGCGCACAGTCGGACTTTCATGCCAAGTCAACGCGTTTCAAGACAGTCTGTGATTGGCAACCATCCCCCTCAGTCGCTGCCTGAAATAACTGCCTTCTGTTTCCCACTGTAGACGACAGCACATGGCAGACAACCGGCTGGCCAAAGTTTAAAACAAGCATTGGCAAGTCCAATCGATCGTGGCTTCATAAAGCTGAGCTGTTCTGCTTTCCAATGGTTTTTTAAAATTACCAATAGCATGTGTTATTACAGGAAGTTTTGCCATGTCTATTAAAGAAAACCCATCCAAGAAAATCCTTGATGCTCACACGAGCACCATGGAGAATGCTCATGCCTGCTGTGTAATGATTTATGGCAGCCATTTTCATTTACCATTCTAATGTGGCTGATAGTAATGTTAGAAATATAAATTAAAACAAAAAAAGTGCACACAAGCAAAAAATTAGGGAAGCGAGCAGAGGGGTGGCATTGTGAAGTTTTAAAAAAACGGGCAAAAAAATACCCTGTTGGCGTACCCCTCTTAGCCACCTGCTACAGAACATCTGCTGAATGGCTATTGTGACAAGCGAGGGAAAAGTTATATGGCAAACTTAGAATGGGTTATGTGATAAATCTTTTTGCCATCAGTAACACTCATGCGATTATGTTTTTTTTTACACTGGTGAGAAGGTCAATCCTAAACCCATGAAACATACTCCTGTAGACTCTATGAGGTTGAGCTGTAACGCAGTACGACTCAGCCTCTGTCAACGTATTCGGCTGGTGCCACAACTATAATTGCTTTTTGTGTCTTAAGTTCTAAACCAGGTGCCCACATAATACCCCAAAGTTTGGCTGACCTTCTTATTTTTCTCCCCATAATCCAGGAGGTTTGTAAGCTGGCACTGAATGCCACTCTGTTTTCTGCAATTCATTAAGCTCTGAATGATTACAAATGAGAATGACTGATCAAGAGTAACAAGTATAGTGACAGACTTGACACGCGCCTCGCTTCTATAAAACAGGGTCATCTTAGTTTACCTTTCAGGCATTCCTTCAAGACATAACCCATTCTTCTATACTGTTATCATTTTCCCTGCATGCCTAAAAGCTAACCCATTGAAGCCTCCTACAAATTAATTTAAGCCTTTTAGCAAACAGAAGGGTGCATTATACTGCCCGAGGTCCGAAAACTACCCTAAACAAACCAGGTCATGAGAGACTCCATAAGGTAAGACTTGGGGGGTGGCCAAGATGCCAACTGAAATGGCCGCGAAGTTCTGCAGCCCTGCCGACATCCCCACAATCCTGGCCACAACTGAGCTCCTTCCTTACCATACTCACACAATAGCCCCATATTCCACTGCAGTACACAACAGGGAATTGATCATCGAGGGGTCAGGACATGGAGATGCTGGTCCCGTCTGCTGCGCTGCTGATCCCAGGGTGGCCCACCCTAAGCCCGGCTTTGCTTGGGAGCAGCGGAGCGGTAAGGTGTTGATGCGGCGGTCCTCTTGACACCACACTGCTGGCTTGTGAGGCCCCAGAAGGGATTACAACTCTATGCACTGAGTGGTGGGACCCCTTGCGAAGCCCGCTCTAGGGGTGCCAGAAGGATTGCTGGCGGGGACAGTGGGAACACTAGACCCCGCAGTGGATGGAAGCTGCCACATGAGGGTAGGTGGAGCGGCGAGAGTGGGAACCCTGGTGAAGCCACTGGTGGGCGGAAGTAGTTGAGCGGCTAGCCGGTGGACCAGAGGGAGAGCACTGCTACTGACGACTACCGGAGAAAGAGGTGAGTTCAGCGTAGTCTCCCCGGAGGCCCCTTGGTGACAGGGATTACAGGTGAGCGGGCCGCAATGGACCGACTTCCTCCTTGTATACCTGCGCCCCACCCTCTCCTGCCCACAGTGCAAATGCCTAATATTGAAGACGTGGCCTGGGACAGAGCTGCTGCGCCGACAGAGGGCCTGCATAGGCCCTGTATGCACCAAACCGGAGCCAATACCAGGGCCACAACCATCAAAAAACCTGGGCCATCTGTTAGTTGCTGTACCAGTGCTATTGGGGACGAGAGAGGTCCTGAGTGGCCTGCTCCCTTTGAACTCATTGCTGCTTATTCCAAAGGGGGGGACCCTATCCACATGCCAGGCACGAGTACCTGGCTGAAGTACTGCACACCCATGCCTGCCTGGTGCCCATAATACCAAGGGCCAGAGTGATAGACTGGCGGGGAGGAGGGGCCGAGCGGCGTGAACCGTAAGTTTCTCTTACAGTGCATTGTCCTCCTTGGGTCCTAGTTTGCTCTCCCCCGGGTAGCATGATGCTGGGGGTGCTATCCCTGCAGCCCCGGGAGGGTCACTGCTGCTACGTCAGAAGATATTCCTGCTGGTACTACCGTTATAGGCACACTCTCTTTTTGCACAACTGAGCCACCGAGTGGTCCTGCTAAACCGCAGCTACCCACTTACCCCGCCGGCCTCTCCTCTAGACCCAGATTATGGTGCGCCTGGACCCAAAACAGCGCCGACTGAACTTTGACAAAACAAAGACCCCTAGTGCTGCATCGGAGCAGACAATGGCAAAGGAGGGGGAATGTGACTCAAACCCTTCTGGCTCGTCGCCAGGAATGGACGCCATCATGGCTGCATTGAGATCAGAATTCCAAGCCCTAGATGGCTGCTTTGATACCCTGGACAACAGACTGGATGTAATGGGTGAGCAAATGGACCACACACAAATGTAGGCTCGACACCGCAGAGAGCTGGATATCGGATCTGGAAGACAGATCAGCACAAGCAGCAAGGAAGCTGGAGCACCTGGAAAGATCAGGAAAACAATTGCTCTGCAAAATGAAGCCTGCAAGGCCAGGAGTAGGCGGGATAGCATCCGTATTTTAGGGGTTCCAGAGTCCACAAACACAGGCCGACTGGATCAATTCATGGAGAGATTGCTTGCTGAACTCTTTGCAAGAGACTCCTTCACGGCCACATTCCTGGTCGATAGGGCACACCACATCTTGGACTGAGACCGAACCTGGGATGCCTGCCGAGGACGCTCATCCCCAGCCTATTGAACTTCAGAAACCGCGACACAGCCTTACGGCTGGCAAGGGAAAAGGGCCCGCTCAGTTGGCAGGGATCTTCACTGACCCTCTAACCAGACTTTATGGCGATGGTACAGGAGTGTAAAGTCCACGCTCTGAAACCTGGGAGTCTACTACAGGATGATTTACCCTGTCTGACTATGGGTGGAAGTGAATGGCATGCTGAGAATCTTTGATAACCCCATGGACGTGCAAGACTTCTGCCGGCAATGCTCTGCAAATCGCCCTTCATCACAGCACAGCTTGTCCGGAGGCTCACCTCCAGATACCCACTCCAGTGCCGGTGCAGATCACTTCTCAGTGAGCTGATGCGCCAAAACGAGGCGAGAGCATCACTGTGTTTTGGTAAGATTGGTCAAAGGACTGTTATGAGCCTCCACTTTACCTGGAGCTATACCACATGGCTCATTTCTAGACTCATTACGTGGCGAAATATGTTGTTTTCCTTTGTTCACCACTCCTAGATGGAGTGGGGATCCGGTGAGGTGTCGCCACCCCTATGTGTGGTACACACATTAACTGATCGGACACCACTTTCTGTTGAGAAGGATAATGTTTCTATTACTTATGTTGGGGCGGAGTTATCCCCAGGACCTAGAATCTGGGGATTGAAAGGGGAAGGGGAAAGGGACATCATTAATTGTTGGGGATGTTTGCATTTATGCCTACCACAATTAGTGCCGTATCCTCTCCTACATCCACATCTGTCAAGCTACCTACCACTTACTTTCGAAGTACAATAATATACTCACATTTGCAGAAGTCACTTTGCATTGGTTATTAATCCACCGAATATTCCATGTTGCCAAAGGAAAACTGGTGTTGCACTATCTGCAGCAACACCAGGTGGACATAACCTTCCTGCAGAATGGGCTGCCATGGGCTTTTCTGTCACTCTTGAATTTCCTTGGCAGGCTTCAAGCAAGGGGACTGTTTTGGTAGCATTATTATTATTATTATTATTATTATTATTATTATTATTATTATTATTATTATTATTATTATCATATTTCTTATATAGCGCCAGAATCGACCCCCGAAGGGGTATCTCCGCGCTTGCCTTGGGAACCCGTCCTGGTTTTTCCCTGTGAGATAGCCCCTACAGGGCATCCCCAAGGTGAAAGCCAGGCATCCCGCCGCGGGGGCTGTTGTGGAGATTAAGCAAGCTTAATGCCCAGAGTTGCAGAGTGTGAACCCATGATTAGGTCAGGCACCGAAGAGAGAATTATCGAGTCCATGGACATTTGAGCTCAAGACCCTGCCGCGTCGGGAATTGAACCCTGGTCCCGGTTCTGACCTATGCTTCAGGGTCTGCCTGCTCTAACCAGTGAGCCACACTTCTCCAGCATGATGGGCTTTTTTGACACAAACATCAAAGACCCCATAACCTCTGATCTACTGCACCCTTCTGCATTATGGGGATGGTTTGAACATAATTGCCAGGGCTAATTCTGGTTACCATTTCGGCCCTTGGGCTGAGAGACCTAGGGTGTCCCACCAAGTTAGGCCTAGCTTGTGCCTCTGCCATTGGTTTGCGTGCTCTGGTTTTGCCATCTGCTGTGCTGGTCTTGACAGGTGCATTTACTGCTCAGCAAGGAAAACCCAGTGACACTGCACCCTTTTCCCTCCAATTTTTTATTGGGATTTGTCAGCCAAAAAAAAAAGACCCAAACGGGCCATGTACAAAACAAAGAACCACTGGTGTACCTGGGGTGGCACTCTTTTTAGGGGCGGGGAAGGTGAGCACACACCCCGAGAACAAGTCGTCTGTTGACAGACAATCCCCTCGCTCTTACCTGTACGGGGGTCAAACTCAGGGTTTCGCCACAGGCAGCAATAGGTCTAGCTGCGCCACTGCATAGGACTCTGCAGGATGTAACCCCAAAACCATGCAGAACACAAACATATGCACAGAAAACCCCTGGCGTCCCCCACACCAATGCAATATATAAGGTCTGGATCTCATCGCATTACCCTGTATATTTTGGCCATAGTGTCTGATTTCAGCTTCCAAGTACAGTTGGACTGTGCGTACTAGCCCCAAGAACAAGCCCCGATAATCAGCCTACCTCTGCCAAATTTTCTACTGTTTCTGGGGCATCCACTAGCCCAGAATACTGCTATCTCCAGCCCCATTCAGAAGTCCATCCCACGTTTCCATGCCTCAAGAGAAGGCGGCGCACTGGCCTTCCACTGTCGAGCTATATCTCTTTTTGCAAGCATGAGACAAGAAATAGTAAATGGCATTTAGAACGGTTCCTTCCTATTCCTTTAGTACTATGAAGAAAAAGCAGTTTCGGGACAAATGGAATGGCCCATGCAAGAACCTCGCCCAAACAGGACACTACCCCATCCAGAAACGTGTCAACAAATTACAGCTCCACACAGGGTGCATGAACGTACCTTCCTCAGCCTCACAACGTAAACACGTGGGGGATTCAACGAGACCCATGTGCCACAGGCGGCTTCTCCTATAGAATATTCTATGTAGGAATTTTAATTGAATCAGTCTTAGGCGGGAAGAGATCATCGTGCAAAACGCGGTCCTCCAGGGCCTCGGTCTAACCGTCTTCCTCTAAGTTATCAAAGTCGGTGTGCAAAGCCGCTCGGAGGACAGGCAGCGTTGTGGAGCTGTTGGTGGCTCTGCACCTTTTTGAGGGCACCAGATCTGTTCGACCTATAGATTGAGGAATAATGGCTCAAAAGGGGCATGCTGAAGTGTACCACTGTCCAACTCTTCGTTGCTCTCCAGAGCTTGCTTATACTTGGAAGGACCCTTATGAAAGGCATGCTTGGGCGGCCCACACTGCTGTGTGAAGTGTGCCCTTTTGCTTTTATTCAGCAGTTGGCCACATTCTTACGAGCACAGCCATCCAAACAACCAGAAACTGCTCAATCTGTAAACTGAGGTAAAGACATACTTGAGGTTGCTTCCGGTTTCTATATAGACAAAGGCAATCCCACAGGTAGACCTGTCTAGGTCGCTGCATCTACAGGGCCAGAAGAGGGCGGTGGAACTCCCAACCTCAAGATTTAGACCTCTGTGGCCTGGCACAACATACTACACTTCAAACACCTTGCAGTGTTTCAAAAGACATTCCCTCACTTCGGTAAGTAGACAGCCTGTTTCCGTAAGTATATCAAAAACTTTCTTACGAGCGCAGCCATCCAAACAACCAGAAACTGCTCAATCTGTAAACTGAGGTAAAGACATACTTGGGTTGCTTCCGGTTTCTATATAGACAAAGACAATCCCACAGGTAGACCTGTCTAGGTTGCTGCCTCTACAGGGCCAGAAGAGGGCGGTGGAACTCCCAACCTCAAGGTATAGACCTCTGTGGCCTGGCACCACATACAACAATCCAAACACCTTGCAGTGTTTCAAAAGACATACCCTCACTTCGGTAAGTAGACAGCCTGTTTCCGTTAGGGTGACCAACCGTCCGTAAATTTCACGGACAGTCCGTAATTTCGGCCGTCTGTCCGTTGTCCGTGAAGGAATCTTTAACGGACGCCATTTGTCCGTCATTTTAACAGGGCACCGGTTGCTCCACCCTAAAGCCGGCACAGCTTGCACCCACCTCTTTTCTTCACTCCGATGCTGCACCAAAGCTCCTCAGATGCCCCGCAGCATTGGAGAGGCACAGCGGGATGGCTACCCTCACACCTCCAGCCATTGATGACCTGTTAAGAGGTGCTTCGAAGGTGACAGAGAGGGAGGGGCTGCCGGTTCAGGAGCAGCGACATCTATTCACATGCAAACAGCCCTGAATGTGTCATGTCTCTGCTATTTAGAGGGGGGCTCACACATTCCATTTCTACCCAGGGCCCCAAACATCCGAGACTCGGCCAGATTACACCCCTGATTATACCGAGGCAGCACGTGGTTCTCTTCACAGAGCTTAATTACTGTCACTAAATTGTAAACAAACCTCGGTTCTTCAAACATGAAGTCTATAATGTAAGAAAATAAAGAAATGGCACAATCACACCCACACTGATTAACAAAGTATGGAGGACAATCAGTTCAATCAGTTCTCTTAGAGTGTCTCCTGTAAGTACTGTACATCACAGTGGGGGATGGCATTTTGGACAGAGAGCCTGTCTTCTCGTTGTCTTGTGCAGGAGAGGAGCCCAAGATGATACTAGAATACTGACGCCCACCCCTGTGTTCCCTCTCCTGTGATGGCTCCTGCCCTCCCCTCAGTGATGGCACCTGTCCCCCCATGTGGTGGCTCCAGTCCACCCCACGCCTGGGATGGCTCCAGTCCCCCCATGTTGTGGCTCCAGTCCACCCCCACCTGTGGTGGCTCTTGCCCCCCCCTGTGGTGGATCCTGTCTCCTCCCTGGGTGGCTTCTGTCCCAGTCCTGGAACGGCCCCTGCAGCGAGGGTGAAGTTCTTGATGGGCCTCTTCTCAAAAGGGCTCAGCTCAAAATTAATATGGAAAGCTCGGCGAGTAAGTAAGTGAAGGGATGGGTGAATGGCTGGATGAATTAGTGAAAGGGTGAATGGATGAATGAAAGATTGAATAAATGGCTAATGAGAGAGGATGGATGGATTGATGAGTGAGGGGAAGGATGGAGAGACAATGTAAATAGCTGGATGTATGGGTGGAAGGGTAGCTGGATGATGGATGAGGGGAAAGATGGATGAGGGGAAGGATGATGGATGAGGAGAAGGATGGATGGATGGATGGATGGATGGAGGGGAAGGATGGATGGATGAGGGGAAGGATGGATGGATGGATGGATGGATCAGGAGATGGATGGATGGATGGATGAGGGGAAGGATAAATGGATGGGTGAGGGGAAGGATGGATGATGGATGAAAAGAAGGATGGATGAGGGGAAGGATGGATGGATGAGGGGAAGGATGGATGGATGAGGGGAAGGATGGATGGATGAGGGGAAGGATGGATGGGTGAGGGGATGGATGGATGGATGAGTGGATGGGTGAGGGGATGGATGGATGGATGGATGGATGAGGGGATGGATGGATGGATGGATGAGGGGATGGATAGAGGGGAAGGATGGATGGATGGGTGGGTGAAAGGATGGATGGATGGATGATGAGGGGAAGGATGGATGATGAGGGGAAGGATAGATGGATGGATGATGAGGGGATGGATGGATGGATGATGAGGGGGTGGGTGAAAGGATGGATGATGAGGGGAAGGGTGGATGGATGGATGATGAGGGGAAGGGTGGATGGATGGATGATGAGGGGGTGCGTGAAAGGATGGATGGATGGATGATTAGGGAATGGATGGATGATGAGGGGGTGGGTAAAAGGATGGATGGATGGATGATGAGGGGAAGGATGGATGGATGATGAGTGGGTGGGTAGAAGGATGGATGGATGATGAGGGAAAAGGATGGATGGATGATGAGGGGAAGGATGGATGATGAGGGGAAGGACGGATGGATGGATGATGGGTGGGTGAAAGGATGGATGGATGGAGAGTCGGTGGGTGAAAGGATGGATGGATGATGAGTGGGTGGGTGAGAGGATGGATGGATGGATGAGTGGGTGGGTGAAAAGATGGATGGATGAGTGGATAGTGGGTGGGTGAAAGGATGGATCAGTGGATTGGATGGTGGGTGGGTGAAAAGATGGATGAGTGGGTGGGTGGATGGTGGGTGGGTGGATGGTTGGGTGGATGATGGGTGGGTAGGTGGATGAGTGAAATGATGGATGGATTGATAAGTGCAAGGGTGAATGAATGGACGTATGAGTGAAAGGGTGGATGTAAGGATGGATGAGAGAGTTAAAGGGAGGGTAGATGGACAAAAGGATGAATAGATGTGTGAAGGAGTGAAATGATAGATGGATGAGTGATAGGATCAATGGATGGATTCATGAGTGGATGAGTAGATGGATGGATGGGTGGGTGGGTGGATGGATGGAAGGAAGGATGGCTAAGTGAAAGGGTCGATGGAGAGAGAAAGGGAGGATGGATGGATTACTAAAATAGTGGATGGGTGGAAGGATTAGTAATTGAAAGGATGGCTGGATTGGTGAAAGGGTAAATGGCTGAATGGATGAGTGAATGGATGGATGGGATAAAGAGTGGATGGATAAGTGTACAGATGGATAGGGTGAAATGGTGGATGGATGGATAATGGAGATGAGTGAAAGGATGGATGAAGGGATGGATGAAGGGATGGATGAGTGAAATGATAGATGGAAGGATACATGATGGATAGGTTTGCAAACGGTTGAATATGTTTGGAAATGGCTGGGCTTACTTATATACTATTGCGCGACCTCTGATGTGTCTGTAAAACGTACCTATTGTCCTGAAGTTTTGTCCTGAATTTTGACCTCCTGTCCTGAATTTGTGTCCTGAATTTTGACCCTTTGTCCTGAATTTTTTCACTCACTGTCCTGAATTTGCACCAATGCCAGTTGGTCACCCTAGTTTCCGTAAGTATATCAAAAAACAACATTTACCTCATCTCTCATACCTCCATCCGCTCTACCCCCACCCCAACACACTCACACATCTTAAGGGGACGCAGGGATCCGTCCTTGATCCGTAATCCTGAAGAACGCCACTGCCCCATTCTCCCCTCCCACCACCCTCTCCCCATCATGTTTCGCTCTCCATGGCGGGAGGACTCTAATCACGGCCGGTTACTGCAATCGGGTCCCTTGAGTAAGACACTTTCGCTGCAGCAGTCATCTGAAATGCGAGAACTAGATGCTACTCGGCTGCATCACGCGTTGCTAATTAAAAGCTCCAACAGTAAACAGCCAGGAAGGAGGGAGGCAGCATTTTATAAAGACTCCCAAGGAACTGTACTTCGCAGGCCATCCCCTGTTCTGCTCTCCAGGCATTAGATGGCAGACACTTCCCATCTCGATACGACTGCTAACGAAATATCCATTTCTACGTCTTCCGTACTCAGCTTTAGCCTGGGAAACTTAGAACAGAGGACTTGCCACAAGAGCACAGTTCATCTATTGCTGAATTGCACAATGAATCACATACCACTATCTTTTTTATTAGCAAAAAAGGCACTTTATTAAGACAGGTATGTAGCATAAACTTGCTGAAAACAAAACATTGCAAATATCTCAACCGTATAAATACATAAAAGTCTAAACGCTCCTCCCACCCTTAACCTAACCAGTTTTCCCAACATTGCTTCAAGAAAAACCCATGTTGTTCCACCTTTTCCCATTCTTCCTTAATTCACCACCTTTTCCTTGCATAACCCAATCTCACAATCTCCCCCTATCAAGCATCCCCAAGCAACCTGCTCTAATGTTGTTCAAAGCCACATCGTTTACTCTTCACCTCCCCTGTGTTCTGTCCTCCCCAGACGGATAGATAAGCTCGCTCCAGACTATCCACCCCCCAAAAAAAACACCCAACTAAGCACTAAAATGCTACAACCTGCCTTTTCGTGGCCTTCCCACCCAAAAACCTTCTTCTATAACCTACCGCTAAGCCTCGCCCAAACTACCTACACTAGCCTATCCTATCCCGTGGACCGTTCCAATGTGCAAAGTCACCCAGAGGGAGACCAGATACGGCCTCGCTCCCTCTGGGTCCCCACATTGTGCTCAGACGGCGAGGTTTGAAGTATACAAGCCTTTTTACTCAGACCATCTGCAGGCAAAACTGCAGGCCTCCTCCACGTGTTGGTACAGCAGTGCATCTGCCTTCTACCCACCAGTGGGCCTGGCCTTCGGAATGCCGGTCCACCTGAACTGGAATTACTGACACTAGTGTTGCACGATTGGGAGCAAGAGGTAAGGCACTTGCAGAAAGGTCCTGCTCCTTGGTCTGCCTGCAGGGGATACTGAAACAAAGTGGACGTTCACTGAGGTATCTTGTGGCTGTTCATCAAAACCAAAGACAGAGGAAACTGGAGATTGGTCGTAAGGAAACAAGATGCCTTCTAGATGCTTTCTAAATTGAACAAGCATTGGCAAAGCCAATAGGTCTCGCGTATGCATGATCTATTGGCTTTGTTAATGCTTTTAAGCATGTCGCGAGATGCTGGGCAACATGGCTCAAAATGAAGAAAAAAAAATGTAAGTGCTATGACCGCACCGTAGAGCTTTTTCTTTAAAGCCATGTTGCACAGCAGCCCGTACAGCGGTGCAACATGCTGACATAAAGCACGCTGGGAGGGGAAGCAACACAGGGGGGAGGGAGCAGCAATAACAGACAGCAGGAAGAGGTGTGGTATAGGGAAAACAAAACGAGGCAGGGAGTAACAGACGGACACAGGTGGAGTGAAAGACGGGGGAATGGGTAATAGTACCACAGTCATTTTGGGAGCAGCAGATCGGCACAGATTAAGCTGAATCAATCTGTGCTTGGTTCCTGCCAAACAGAAAGGAACGGAAGTGGCGTTTGACCTACACTGGCCAATTAGGAGGCTGCAAAGAAGAGCAACACATAAGTCAACAAATCTAAGCAGCAATGGGAAGGCTCCAAGCCTTTACTGTAAAGAATAGGGTCTCACAAGCGAAAGCGAATGCAGTGCAAGCGCTCACGTAGGCTCGACCTAAAGAAGTAGGATTCCTTTCTCAGACTTGGCATTCCAGTGAGAAGTATGAACTGTATAAAAGCTGCCACCAGACTTTTACAGAACTTAAGATGGCAAATTTCAATTCAGGATGGAGCTCATGGAGCAACCAGGAGTACAATGTAAAACACTGGCAAAGTCAACAGGTCTGGACTTGGCTGTGAGTCTTTTGGCTTCATCAATGCTTTTGTTTTGTCATAGTTTTTGCAAAAATGTTTTGTTTGTGGAGTGGACAGGCCCTCACCATTCTAGAAGAAAAACATTGTAAAAAAACCCAAAACGAATTTTTAGGCCTTGAAAATCACACCTTGACAACTTAGTCCTTTTCATGTAAGGGAACTACTTTGTGTGTGGATGCGAACCTTGTGAAAGGACTGAATGACATCACGGGCAGTGAAGTAAGTCAAAGGCTATACCAGGCTGTACTACTGGAGTGGTCAGAAAAACAATATGAATAACACAATACCAGACCAGGGGAGAAAGATGGCTGGCTAAAAGCCAATATAAGTAATTTTAGTCAAATCAAATGGTCTTTGCTAACACCAAACCTAAACAAGCACTGGGAAAGCCAATCAGTCTCGTCTATGCAAGCGCTAATGGCTTTGCCAATGTGTTTTAGCCATGTCGTACACTAATTTGGCTGCTGTTCAGCATGGCTAAAAGTTAGTGGCACAGAGGAGAGTTGGGTAGAGTTTCGTAGAGTTGAATGACGAACAGTGGAGTAGAGGGGCATAGAGTGGAGTGCTGGAGAGTGCTGTGGAGTAGAGTGGAGTGATGCCAAGTAGAATGACAAAGTGCATTGGCACAGAATTCAGTAGAGTGATCTAGAGTTCAGTGGAGTAGAGGGCTGTGTTGCGGAGTAGAATGTCATAGAGTGCAATGGTGTAGAGTGCATTGGCGTAGAGTGGCATAGAGTAGAATGGCGTAGAGTGGCATAGAGTAGAGTGGCGTTGAGTACAGTGGTACAGAGTAGAGTGCAGTGGCATACAGCGTAGTGGCATAGAATGTAGTGGCATAGAATGCAGTGGCATTGAGTAGTGGTGCAGAATAGAGTAGAGTGTGGTGGCGTAGAGTGGAGTGGCAGAGTATAGTGGACCTCTATAGAGTGCTGCAGAGCATAGTGGCATGTAATGTAGTAACAGAGTTCAGCGGTATAGAATTTAGCGGAATGCAGTGGCTTAGAATAGAGTAGTGTATAGTAGAGTACAGAGGCACAGAGTGGAGTGAACATAGCAGAGTGCAGGAGAGTATACTGCAGTGGTGTGGAGTTGTGCAGAGTAGAGTGGCATAGAGTGAAGTGGCATAGAATGCAGGTGTAGAGTAAAGTGGCGTAGAGCAGAGTGGCATAGAGTGCAGTGGCATAGAGTGGTGCAGAGTGGCGTAGAGTATAGTGGCATGGAGTGGTGTAGAGTGCAGTGGCATATAGATGATTGTTGCAGAGTGCAGTGGAGTAGAGGGCAAAGGTATAGCGTAGAATGGCACAGAGTAGAGCGGCATAGAGTTGAGCAGAGTAGAGTGGTGTAGAGTGCAGTGGCATAGAGTCGTGCAGAGTAAAGTCTAGTGGCATAGAGTGCAGTGGTGTAGAGAGGATTGCTGCAGACTGCAGTGGCGTAGAGTGCAGTGATGCAGAGTAGAGTGGTGTAAAGTGTATTGGCAAAGAGTACAGTACTGAAGAGTAGAGTGGCATAGAGTTCAGTAGTAGAGAGTGCAGTGTTGTACAGAGAAGAGGCGTAGACTACATTGGTGCAGGGTAGAGTGGAGTTGCATAGAGCAGACTGTTTTAGAGTACAGTGAAGTAGCGTAGAGTGGAGTGGTGCAGGGTAGAGTGCAGTGGAATAGAGTTGAGTGGCATAGATTGTAATGCCACAGAGTAACATGGTGTGGAGTCCAGTGGAATAGAGTGCAGAGGTGCAGAGTAGATTAAAGTGGTATACAGGGGATTGTCGTAGAGTGCAGGGACATAGACTGGAGTGGTACAGAGTAGAGTGCATTGGCGTAGAGTGTATTGGCATAAAGTGCATTGACAGAGTACAGTGTTGTAGAGTTGTGTAGAGTGGAATGGCCTAGACGAGTGGTGTAGAGTACAGTGGCAAAGAGTGCACTGGCATAGAGTAGAGTGGTGCAGAGTGAAGTGGTGTGGAGTGATGTAAAGTGGAAAGGTGCAGAGTAGAGTGCAAGGGGTGCAGTGGTGCAGAGTGGAGTGGCATAGAGTGGAGTATGCATGGTGTGATAGCACACTGCCATTACAGACAACACATTTTCAATTGAAATGACCATTACATTTGCAGAGAGATATGGTTTTACTGATCAAACTATGCAGCATACAAACGATAATGTGTGGAAACTGCATCACCTAGTGTATTGATTTGTTTTGATCATATTAAAGTATTTGTTTCCAGCACACTTCAGAACAAAAAAAGTGCTTCCTTTCGGCTTTTCTAATTCTGATATATTCTGAACTACTTGCACAGTTCATTTAAATGTTGTATGCTAGTAAAAAAACCTTTCCAACCGCCAGTATCCTGCAAGATTGTCACATAAATCCTTCTGTAGCCAGAAAAAGAAAAGAAAACACCAAGCTCCCTCTTACGACAGAGCCTGATATTTGACTTCTGTCTGTCAATGCACAGCAAATGTGACAAGATAAGAAAAGGTTTACAGGCCTGTTTACAAAAAGGAGCACTCGTGGAAGAATACAAAGAGAGGTAGTGTGAAAAGGCTTTGCTCCTCGGCAGGGACAAACTCACGCTGGACAGCCTAATACAAACAAGGCCAGCAAATAGAAAGGCAGAAAATGGGAGCTAGAAACCACAAAGCAAATGGTAAGCAATGGGAGGAATGCATTCCAAGGGACGTTTTCTGAATGTCCCCAAGATGTTGTTAGCAAACCAGACAGCTTTACCTAAAACGGTGGGTTGGGGCAGCTGCGTACCAGATTTTATGGGCAAGACTCAAGGATTTAAGCAGTATCCTTTTTCATACCAGAAGCCTACGCGAGGTTCTCAGAGAATAAGAGTCATGGTCTGATACATACATCAGAAACAGGCATGCAGTGGTGTTCTGCACAAAGTTGCAAATTAACAGTGCCTTGATGAAAATCACAGGTAAACAGTTTCATGCCAACTAGAAATAACTAAGAGCAACATATCCCTCCATAGTAAATGCAAATTTGAAATGCCACCATGGAAATTTGAGTGTCCAGGGAAAGGACAGAGTCAATCAAGATTCTTACGATGCCGAATACTGGAACTTTCTATGAAAAGTACCCCTATTGAGTGGGTCCAAAGCACCTGAGTGTAAACATGGCAGAGTTCATTATGCTTAACATGCTCCAGAAAAGTCGACATTTAGTTGTGAAAATATCTAAGTGGGGCTATACATCTCCCACATTGCAAATGTTTTGCTGGTTGATTCTTCGTAAATTATGTTACGGCAGCTTTGGAATGATGCTAATCAGGTCGAGAGGGAATCAGAGCCGTCTATTTTTTAGAACAACATTGAAAACACTGATTCTTATCAAGGTTGAGCCTATTTGAGTTAGGTTTCTTTTTTTTGTCTGGTGTTTTGATATCCGGCTGGGAAGCCCTGGTTTAAGTGCTCTAGAAATTAACTGAATTTAAATAAATTAAATTCAGCATCATATAGACCATCCTTACTCTTGTCTTCCACTGTGGGCAGTGAAGCCAGCCATTCTTCTAACTCTGACGTGTGATGTCCCATTTACTACAACTTCTCAAGAAGGCAAACTTGCTAGTTGGTTAAGTGCTGTGGACTGCACACCTATAAACAATCTTGATCTAGCAACTCCCATTCCCCCTTATGCACCAGTATTGCGATTTTGTACATATACCTTTGCTACTCGAACACTGTGCAAATTGCCCAGGCATTACTACATGTCAGCATACAACCAGCAGCCCAGTTGCCTCACCGGCAAAAACAAAACCTTACACAAACGACGAACTTTGATATTCAGAGTGGTACATATTCTATCCCCTAAGTACCTCTTCAGTAGACGATCACTTTAGATATTAACCTGGAGCCTAAGATCAACCAATCTCAATCTTCAAGCGATAACTACATTACCCCGTAACACTTCAGAGTTCTAGGTCTTGTTCCTCCTGGGTCATATATACTGGAACGCGTTACCACCTAACATTCATGTCACTCACGGTCTCCAAGAATTCAAAACAGCATTAAAAACACATCAGCTGAAACTTTAATGGCAATTATCTTACAAGCCTTTTTGTCTCCATAGCTAGAAATACAGCACCAACAATATGATTATCTTAGTTTCATTTAAGGCACAATCAAACCAAATCTAAACTCTTCTCTCTATAAACTATGTCAACCACCCTCCATTGCTTCGGTAACAACAAGGTGCTAAGTAGTTAATTTGTTTCTGATGGGACATTGTTGTAGTTTCTACATAAATAGACATGGTGGTCTCCTCACAACTTTTTTGTTGCAAATGTTTTTCCTTTTGAAAGCAACACACTTCCTGTATGCCTCTCCAATTGCCTAAAACGTGCCATAAATACTATTTACTGATTCAATATGCAACATGTTGATTGTGAATCCTTCCCTAAACACAGTTGAAAATTGCAGGTAGCCATCACAAGCCTCAAGGCTGCGACATAATTCCACACCGTTGATACTTGAATGCAACACAATTGTGTTGCATTCTAAAAACAGTAATTTTTTGTTTGAAGTGAAAAGGCTTTTTTGGAGAAACAACCCAAGCTTGGAGTTATAGCTTAATTCTTTTTCTGTTCCACTTTCAATCTATTTGATTTGACTCCTGAGCTTCTCATCTCTTTCTTGGCTCAAGCATCTGATCCCCAGCTACAAATCCCTACATTGGCACATCAAACCTTACAAGATGATGCAGTGACAAAATGCACCATTGGTGGAAAGGAGTCAACAAGCATATTTATGACTGTTGCACACAATCTTATTAAACAACAAAAGAGTGACTAACGGCGCAAAATAAATGATAAGGTAGAATCACTGGAATTTGCGACCAAACACCAGCGGGGAGGAAAAAGAAGGGTGTGTGATTGATGAAAGAAACCCTTGTTTTTTAAAAGAACCCTCACTCACCAACCTGGTTGGTGACATGCTTCATCATCGGGTTCCCACCAGGGAGACCGAATGTCTCCCCGGTGTGCTACAACGCCTGAATTACAGCAGATGCGCCACCTTATCAGACTATAATGTGTCATTTTGTCCCCTGTCCACTTGCCGACAAAGTTTTCAAATATGAAATTGAGAGTATACCTCTTTAAGCACGGCCATTATATGCCATCATATTGAATAGGGAGTGTGTGCATTTATTACCCTATCACTTGTCAATGCGCCACCTTATCAGACTATATATGTCAATTTGTCCACTGTGTACTAGCCGATTACGTTCTCCAACATTAAATTAAGAGTATGCCTCTTTAAACACACACGTCACGCCGCCGTGATGACGGCGTGCAAATCATGTGATCTCCTTTCCGGTACTTCTGCTTCCGCGTTCCGCCCGTCCAGTAATATTCGGGCCGTGGAAGTGCATGGAACAGGTTGCCGGAGGGGAGTCGCCGGGTCACAAGTAAGTGTTTTTCTGTCAGAAGTTTGTAGGAATACTTAGGCTTTCCTTGTGACCCACTCTCTGCTTGTGTGAATAACGCGCTTACGCTTTAAAAGACACAGTGTGATTTTCCACTCTATTTTATGTTAAGAGCTGCCTCTGCGTGAAGAGTACCCCTGCCGTGGATCCCAAGAAGTAAAGCATACTGAGTTTATAAGTGCCAGTTTTTCTCCCATGTTACGGTGGCCACATTTTCCTTTGAGAGGAGTGTGGCGTTATTTTAACCCATACCGGGTCAGCACTACTGTTATTTTACCTCAGACGAGGGGCACAGTTAAATTTAAGTGGTGCAACCGATGAGAGTAATTATCGAACACGCCAATAATATACATGCCTAAATACATGTGACTTGGATGAATTATAATCCTTGGCACTAATCACGAGGCAAAAGTTTGGTTCATCAGTGCCAATTTTTACCTTTAATCGTGTGACAAGAGTTTGTTCCACCAGTGCAGTACCAGTGCCTTATCTTATCTGAACAGGCACAGATAGGTGATAATGGTGTTTTGCATGAATAACCCACCGCTAATGGCTTATGGATGGCTATACACCTTGGAACGCTTTTGTTAAGAAAATTACATGAATGAATTGATATTTTGTTGTTTGTGCAAATTTTCTCTTCCAGATTCAGGGCCCTTGGAATTACCGGGAGAGCGCATACGGGTAGAACCGTGAGTTTTACCATCACACACACACATCCCCCAGGTTAGGGTACACCTTAGCTTGCATATACCGCCAGGGGTTTCTCTTGGTCCTGATGAAAGCTTTGCTGGATTAGTATTTAAGAGCAGAAACATGTCGACCTTTTCATTTCTCAATTAGGATACATTTGGTTCAAGTTTATAACCATTTAGTGTCCGATTCACCTGTTTTTAATGATCGCTGGCTGGCCCTTTATTAAAATTAGTTTTGGGAACAGCCTGCCATCTTTTAAATCACTATTCACTTTTCTTGGCACTACCTCACAAGTCCAAAGAACCCAGCTCCGCTGTAATTCAGGCATTGTGGCACACCGGGAAGACATTTGGTCTCCCTGGTGGGAACCCGATGATGAAGCATGTCACCAACCAGGTTGATGAGTGAGGGTTCTTTTAAAAAAGAAGGTTTTTTTTCACCAATCACACACCCCTCTTTTTCCTCCCCGCTTGTGTTTGGTCGCAAATTCTAGTGATTCTACCTTATCATTTATTTTGCGCCGTTAGTCACTCTTTTGTTGTTTAATAGTATTTATTAGGGGTAGAGGCGTGACTCCTAGCCCTACCTCTCTTGTTGTTAAAACATGTTGCACACAATCACAAGCAGGCAAGCACATTTTTGCCCCAGACCCAAATATATAAGAAGACTACAATGGCACATGCGGTGCCACCATTACAATCAATAACGCAACCTGAACATTATCCGGGCTGTCAAACAGTGCAAGTATACACAAGCTCAGTTTTCAGTGGGGACATATGCACATCACTAAGAGAACAGAAGTCACTGAACGCAGCGAGGAGTTGCAAGGGCTTTAAATAGTAACACAACTGCAAGGGCGAGCCACAAAGGGGACAGTTGGATATCCACACACAAAAAATGCAACATGTCTTCAATAGCTGCAATGACCTGAGTAGACCTAGATTATCTCATTCTTAGGAAAAAAACTGGTAAACGAGTTTACAATATACTAATTGTTGAGAACCGCTAATCTCAAGTTGGTTTCCCCAGTTGCCCAAAGCAGCTGACACTCCCTAATATACCAGGTAGATGTATTCCAGCATGAACAGACTAGCTGCCACAAGGCAGTGCTGTTTGTTTCTGCAGTGGAAGATGGTGAGAGCATCTTGCTTCTTCAATGCCAATGTCAAGAAACACTATTGACACTTTAAGCAGTAACATACATCTTATTCCAGTAGAGCACAGAAGTATAAACACCTCACTTAATATTCTTCTCTTACATTTGAGAACCCAGACTAAATTCCACGATTCAGACATTCCCTACAGACACCCACAGTCCCAAATAAATGCACTCAATACTACGAAATACTCCTGTGTTCACACAGCCAAACTGTCACGATGGGTCTATGGCCTGAAGAGTAATTCTCATGTCTGTGTTCCTGCATGTCATATTTCACAGCAGATTTCTCAAGATGATTTATATATTTATATATATATCTATATATATATCTATATATATATATATATCTATATATATATCTATATCTTTGCGAGCTTAGTAAATGCTGGGTTATGTCGAATTGCCACTTCACGGAGCTGAGAACACTGAATAGGGATGAGGTTTATTAGTGGCTGTCAGGTGCGCCTCTGGGAACCTCTAGGGAGGACATGGGTAGGTAGGGGTAACTCTGTTTCACCATGGAGTAGCTCCTAGTTCAGGGCTGCTGCCAAGGGACCTGTGGGGAGAGTCACTTTCAACCAGGAAAGTGTGACCCCTCCTGGGCTGAATCAAAAGTTTGTGCAAGAGGCTGGTGCAAGACACCTTTGTTCGTTCCTTCTAGTACTAGGAGTACTTGACCACAGGTCGCGTACCAGGAAAGCACCACCACTGCGACGAAGGATTGCATGTACAGCTCCTTCTCCGTTGCCAACTCCCACAGCAGGGACGGTGGCAGAGCCAGGGTGGGTAGAGGGTGAGCTTCCTATCTTCGGCAGAAAACCCAGAGAAGCCAATCTTAATAATGCCCCTTGCCATGTTGTATTCCACACGTATGGAGGAAAAGGGAGGAGTTATCACTCTGATGGGGAAGCAGATGTATCTGTCCTCCTTCTCCCCACCAATCATGGCTCAGAAGCCACAATCTGTACACATTGACAGGGAACATATAAGTGGGGTTAATTCTTCACAAGCTCTATATAGCAGGTCCTTCACTGTCATCCTCAGGCGTGCAGTAAGACGTGAAGGGCCACAGTTTATTTCCCTTTCTCTTCCAGGTAGAACCAAGGGGATGGATGGCAGCTGAGTGAGGCTGAAGCGATGGGGGGAGTTTGGGAGGAGGAGCAGGCAGATAGGAAGGCTACTGCTTTCTCAGGGAGATTGAGAAGCTAACACTACTACTGCCTGGGTGGGGAGAATTAAAAATATAACTCCCACCCAGTACCGGTTTGTGAAGAGTAAAAAACAGGCAGAGACTTTATTTGATTTTTTTAAATTCAAAACATTCAACTCCCTAACATGATGTAATGACCAGGAAATGTACGTATTTATGTGTTTTTTCTATAGCACAAACCTAGCCTAAAGGAAGTGGGGAGCTGTAAAGGGCATCTTGCTAGATGGTGGTCAATTTTTCCAAATGTCGACTCTTTGGGAGGCATTGCAAAGGCCTTGTCACAACATAATCTTGCAACGGCGAGTGGTGGCGATGGGTGTGGCTGCAAGTGTGGTAAACAAAAGATGGACAAGGTTGGTGTTTTACCTGCCTCCTCTCGCCCAAAGACTCCATCCCCATCTCACACTGCCAGGGACCCGCAGCCCAAATCTTAAGTCCATACGGGCATGATTGCTAACCTTTCCAACCCATCCATCCCTTTGATATACTGTGCCAGTTCCATTGGTGTGGAATAGTTGGTATGTTTTAATTGGAATGTGCAGTATTGATTTTTGCTTGATGGGTTCTAGCTTTCTTTACTGTTTGCGGAAGCTGTGAAGTATAACATACGTGTTTTTGTATCGGAGGGCAGTGAGATCATGGTTGGCGGGGACACTTCAGGACCCCCTTGGCATCTCACAGAAATACTAGTCACATGATACAAGTGTCATCGGGACCTCAAAAGGGGGTGCTGGCAGCATTAGGTATAGAGGCTGAAATTTAGCTGGGGGTTTGGACGCTCACTCTTTACCCACCTTCACGCATGAACATTGGTGCTTTTGGGACATTGGCCCTTTGGGGTTGAAGGATGCGGCCATCAATAGTGACTGACAGTGAAGAGGATGTTAAACTTTTTTCTCTACACCACTGGAAGCCAATGTAATTCTTTTAGCACCGGTATGAATGGTGAATATGGTTTTAAACTGAGATAATCTGGCTGCTACATGTTACAGTTTTTTACATTTTTTGTATCTCCTTGTTTGGTGTTCCAGCATTCATAACATAGCATTAGTCCAATCTCAATGGCCGCAAGGATCTTGCTAGTAAGATCTGGTGATATTAGTTGGGAGTTGGTGTTTTTGGCTACTTTAGAGGGGTGATGACCCAAAAAAAGTAAGAAAAAAAGGACTGAGGTGAGTCATACTGTAAGTTTTTTTTCTTCTCATTTTACTGCTCTAAGCAGAGCTTTCACGGTGGCTAGTTTATTTGGCCAGCCGAGAGGAAGGCTAGAGGAAGGCTAGAGGAAGACACCACCAACATTACAGTCCAATACCCAGAGCTGTGCTCTTGTAACTGGAGTGCTGTTAGCCCATACTTTTGAGGCGTGGCAGTAATAGCCCATAGGACTTTTATTTACAGGGTTTTAGATAGCATGTACCGAATCCAAGTTGGGTAGCAGGGGATACATAATAGCAGGTGAATAATTAAAACAAGAGCAAACGGAGAGTAAACAACTGGGGGGTTTGTAGCTGCCGGTGCACCTGGTCTTAGAGGCTGACTATTGATCGTTTAGTGCTGCCATAAGCATTCCTGCTCCCCCTTCCTATTGGCTGACCAAGTGGTCATCCATCTGCCCTTGTTTGCCGATAGCTATTTCTGTGTCTAAACGTGTTCTTTCCATTTCTGTCCATATACTTACCTTGCAACAAAACTATATATACGGACGGTGGTTTGTGAGTTGAGTGTACCTCCTCCTACAATACTTGGGAGTGTTGTGTAGACGTGGTCCGGCTCATGAGTGATTAATAAACTTGTTGTTTTACTTCAACTCCAGTGCCGAACTCTTTTTGTTAGTCTTAGGACCCGTGGACGAGAGGGTGACCCTGCACCAGTGTGCCCACTTTTGGGTACATTTCCACACCCCATCTGTTATATGTAGCAACCTGACAGTTTATACACAAGAATTTTCATGACTCCCTGTTGACTTCCTTTCACATGCGTCTCAATTGTTACAGGTAAATCCCAGCAGACCTGTCAAGCAGGATTTGACATTTCAATGTCAAACAAGAATTTGCAATACAAATGGTCTCGCATTAGTAAAAGTTTGAGCTATTAACGTTGCTGATAATAATCCAACGCCAATAACTAAAACATTTAGTAATGCGAGAAGACAGGAAGTTGGGAGAGCCCTGGTGGTGGAATGTGTGGCAGAATAAGCGACCTCTAGGTGATGCACGCATGAAGGGTGAGCAGGAGCTCGAGAAGGAAGGAGGGGTAGGAGAAGATGGATTGACAGTTGTGGAGGGTGGGGGCTGAGAAATGGAGTTTGTGAGCCGACGAGTGTTCTCTGGAATGTGGGGCATGAGAGAGCAGAATGTGAGGTCGGAGCGTGAGCTTCATAATCGATAGTGGGGACTGCGTAAGCTCAGAAATATGTCCCATGGAGAGAAGGGTTAGATTGGTGATGGAGAGTGGGGCAAGGTGAAGCACACTTTAGAATGGTGTACCTGCTTAGTGGACGGGGTAGGTGATCTCAAAGATCGAGGGTCTGTGAGGTGAACTCAAGGAATGGATGAGGGAATGATGGGTGAGGTCATGAACCAGTGTGTGAAGGTACAGCGATAGAGGGCGGCGTGCATGGTGATGGGTGAGAGGCTTCGAGGATGGAGGACGCGCTATTTCGGTATATGGGAAGGTGGGGGAATGTCAGATTGTGCGGTGGAGACCGGGCAGTGGGTGAGGTTGTGGATGGAGAGTAGGTGAGATGGCGCGGGGGTGGAGAGAGTTGGTCAAATGATAGGCTTTGGGAGGTCACGTAATGAGAGTGATGGGCAAGGGAGGCTCAGTGGGTGGATAGCGGGTGAGATCAGGAATTGCAGACTGTGAATGAGATCAGGTGACTGAAAAATGACTGAAAGAGAAGTGGGAACTGAGAGCATAAGGCAGGTGAAATGAATACACGGAGAGAGAGGGTGAAATCGGAGCATGGAGAGTGAGGAGGAAGGGTGGGGTGGGGTTGGGGAGCTGACATTGTTGCATTGTTTCTGCAGAGATTTGTATTTCTTCTTCCCTTGTTCCATATTCTGCGTCCGACTCATTTATCATTGTGAAGCAGGAGCGAGTCCGAGCCCAGAGATGATATTTTTAGGACGAAGAATGATGTCTGCTGCACTGGGTATGGTGTGGGCTCCAAAACACTAGGAGGGCTGTGCACGCATGGCTCCAGGGACAGGTTCCATCATCTAGCGCTGACAAACTTCACCCCGCTCAGGTGATCTGAGCTCGGCAGCAATGCCTGCGAGTGAACCCGATGCAGCAGCAGCTCCCAATGGAAGCAGGGCTCCCACATCATTGTTTGCACTGGGCAACAGGGTTCTTAAACTATAGGTGTGGGAGCTCCCAAACGCTGACCTTACCTCCGGTCTCCCAGCAGAAGATCTCAAACATCTGATTGCCCCTACATGGCTGCCAAATCAAGGCAAGTGCAATATTAAAAAAAAATGCCGCTCCGGTTACCTTAGTGCAATGCGGTGGGGCTCAGCAGTCCGGGCGATTTCGTCTTCGGGATGCTCCCCGGCCTCAGCTGCAGCTCAGCTTTCTGTAACAAGCGTGGGGAAGCCCTCGAGGTTGGGACTAATCACAGCGCGGCACGGCAATGAAGAAGGCGGGAATCCCTGAAGGCTGAGACCAATCTCAGCGCGGCCAGGTCCACCATCCCACGGCAGGTGTCAGATGCACAGTGAAACCAGGCACCATGATAATACAAAACCAGAGGTGTGCGCGCACCACAGAGGAGCAGGGCTGGGAATCAAAAGTAGTGGTGCGCGCGCAACACAGAAAAGCGGGGGGAGGGAGCGCGGCAGTGAGGCGAACGCGCGCTGTTGCGCGTGCTACCCACCGTCGGGAATGGGTGGAACAAAAGCGGGACATGCGCCCGCCTTTGCCCAATTGCGTGCATGCTTTTTTTTTTTCAAAAGCACGCGAAAGCCAATAGAGCTGTGGGAAGCAAAACCACACGCATGTGCATGTGAGCAGCTTTCAAAACCCCATACAAAAAGGCTCTCGCTGCCCGAGCACTGTTGCGCACTGCAATGCAGGCGCGAGCCCTATAAAGATGCTTCCCGGCCCCCATTTTTTCCCTTAGCTCAAAGGAGTCATTTCTATCCATTCAAGTCAACCTATCAATCAGTGATCAGTTGTGTAGCTCCTGAGAGGAATTTCACACCCTGTTCACACGTTTTTCAGTCCAAGTGCATTCTGGGGGAAGTTGGAGGATGAATGTAAATTATACCCCAAGAGCATCAGGCAAGGAAACCTAACTTTCCTAAACATAATTTCCCCAATATTTATTTAAAAAATCTGACTTCACCATTGAATTGAAATTTTAATATTGTAAAACATTTTTGTAATTATTTTCCTATCCAGTCCAATTCCCAAGATACAGTATTAAGATTTTAATCTGTTTATTACATTAGGGAGACAGGCCTGCCACAGTGAGAATTAGCTCTTGGGTCCTAGTCACTGTAAGAACATGTCAACATTAACATTGCTACATGCCCCACTTTTAAATACTATACACCCTGCCTAAATAGGGGTGAGTTATTAATATTTAAAAAGGAGGTTTTTACCTGTAAAGAGGATTTATTTTGAGAGGTCAAATTGTAGTTTTTATACTGCTACAGTCAGGCTACACAATGTAGGACTGAAGCCAAGATTGTGGCACAACTGCAGTGGGTAGCACAATACGTGCTGCAGTCCACTAGTGGTATTTAACTTCCAGGTCCGGGGTACAACTTGTACCATATACGAGGGACTTATAGGCAAATTAAAGATACCAATTCGGAGTAGGCCAATTCAACCATGTTTTTATAGGGGGAGCACATGCACTTTGCTACTGGTTAGCAGGGGTAAAGTGCACAGAGTGCTAAAACCAACAAAAATATACAGCCACGGCCCGTGCAGGTAAGAGCGGTAGGGCGGGGGGGATTTCGACCGACGATGATGAGGGGAAATTAAATAAATAATTAATTTCCCCTTGTCATAGTCTGTAGAGACCCCCTCACCTGGCCCCACCACCTCATACCTGGACAGGCCGCGGCTGAAAATATGGGGCCCAAAAAAATGCATAAAAATCCAGGGTGACCCCACAAAAGGGAGGATTTCCTACACACATGCAACTACAATTCTAGTAACAAAACTAGCCCCAGTTCCTTTCATTATTACTGCTATATGATGGTTCAGTTTAAATAAAAATTCACTGAAGGGCTTCACAACCCCATCTTGAGCTTATCTTTCCTTCAGCCAGGTGCTTCAGACCATTGATTGCTTCAATATCCAGCATATATGTGGGAGAGAAAGAGAGGCCTTAAGTGTGCTACTGCCTGAGCTAGAGCTGATCCTTATAGCTTAGTGCAGCCCAATTATACCCAAAGATCTTGAGGAAAGAGAGCTAGTCGGCTCATCAGTGTATCCATCACGAAGCTGCAGCTGTGCCACCACAGCGCTTGCAGTATGTCTCACCTTCAGCTGTTGCTCCCTTTCTTCCTGCAGAAAAGGGGGTGGTGATGAACAGAGTGTCTGAATTAAGCAGACCACTCTTACCCAGTCCAAAGATCAGGGCTTGATCCATCACCGTTTTTTAGCTCACTGCACCATCCCAGCTCAGAACCTGGCTACATGCAAATTAGTCTGTTCCTGTCCCAGTGCATGATGGGAACAGGGCAAACCAAACTACCAAGCCAATTCTTATACTGGGAAGGAAACAAGCTTCCGGGGACCGGTTTCTGGCATTTCAGCCGTTGTCCGCCCGGCTTGCTAGAATCCTGATGGTGCAATGAGCAAGGGACTCACATCTGAGTATACCCTTCCACGCTTATGGTGGACAAAATGATTCAGAAAAGGGGGTGGTGATGAACAGAGTGTCTGAATTAAGCAGACCACTCTTACCCAGTCCAAAGATCAGGGCTTGATCCATCACCGTTTTTTAGCTCACTGCACCATCCCAGCTCAGAACCTGGCTATATGCAAATCAGTCTGTCCCTGGCCCAGTGCATCATGGGAACAGGGCAGACTAAACTACCAAGCCAATTCTTCACCAGAAAGGAGACAAGCTTCCAGGGACCGGTTTCTGGCATTTCAGCCGTCGTCGGCCCGGCTTGCTTGAATCCTGATGGTGCAGTGAGCAAGGGACTCATGTCTAAATACCGGTGATGGATCAAGCCCTGCCTGATCTTTGGACTGGGTAAGAGTGGTCTGCTTAATTCAGACACTCTGTTCATCACCACCCCCTTTTCTGAATCGTTTTTGGCCACTATAGGTGTGGCAGGGTATACTCAGACATGAGTCCCTTGCTCACTGCACCATCAGGATTCAAGCAAGCCGGGCCGACGACGGCTGAAATGCCAGAAACAGGTCCCCGGAAGCTTGTCTCCTTTCTGGTGAAGAATTGGCTTGGTAGCTTTGTGTGACAAAGAGAAAAATATACTTTTTCATTTGTTTCTAAATAAGCCAAACTTAAATATAGGACGATGATTATTACTGCTGCTTTGTTGTAAATAGTTCAAAATAACGCCAGCAACTTCCACCGACCTCATTTTTCTGTACTATTCAATGTTCTTGTTGTCTAGTGTCTATTGTACGTCTAGTGTCTAAATGTTGTCTAAAATGTTCTATTGACCTTCCCCCGGCCCATTCACTTGTTTCTCCTCCCAATTAATTGTATATTGTTGTATATAGCGAATGTTCTTTTTGAAAAATAACACTAAAAACAAAAAACAAAGTTTAATTAAAAAGTCAAATTTAATAAACAAATATCAATTGGAAGCTTCTTGTTTCAAATCTTCATTGACTGAAAAAGTGGTCAGCTTGATAGAGCAATCAATAGCTCTTCAAATGTAATTTGTAGTCAATTACTGCACAGTACTGGCAAATGGTTTTGTTGAGCTCTGAAATGTTGGCTTTTCAGTGGTGCATTGGTTGTATTTGTCCATCCTTTGTGTGCTTAGTTCCCTCCTGTGGCGACTGGCCATATTACATATAGGCCGTTGCTTCTGCCCATTTCTGTTACTTTCGGCAAACATTTATTTAATTTTTTTTATCTTAGCTCATTTTTTTTTAAATGTTCTGAAATGCTTGCTTTCCGTGTTCCGAGTCATCGTCTAACCCACCCCTGGTTCCCAATTTGATTTGTTCTGAAATGCTTATGCTTGTTTTCTGGTGTTGTGAGCCCTAGTGTAACCAACTCCCAAATTGCAGTTTGACCCCGTCCAGCGCCTGGGATTTTGGGTATCTGAAACAAGACTGACAACGCCAAGGTAGGTGACCCTGGAGGAAAGATGCTTCACACGCACCCTCTGGGTAAAGGCTGAACTATATAGAAACACATTTATCCATAGACACAGTATGGTTAAAATACATCAATACATCAGGCTCTAAATTGCAGCCCGACCAGCGTGTAATAGCTCTACATTTTCTAACGCTCACTCAGCAGATCATGTTTCCTCCCTACATGTTTTTCAACACTGTAAAGAAGGGCCGACGTTTCCCAAACAAATAAGTTGCAGCACTGTAAAAATTAACCTGTAGTGATTCTTTTGAAATGCATCCCAGTGTTTTCTGCACAGGAGTCCAGAGATGTAAGCCGCAGTCCACATGCCAGGTGGGTGAAATGCAGCCTGTCCTGTTTTTTCAGCCATATGCAGCAGGTGTGCTGTGATCTGTGGGCTTGTAATTGAAAAGTAGAAGTCCACGTTTAATGATGTTTAGCACTGGTGGACAAAATCAAAGTCAACATGAATGTCAACCCTATGACCTTTGCTAACTGCATGTACTAGCATCTTTAAAGTAATGTTTCTTACCCGACAGAACCACTTGTTTGTTTAAACAACCCTATGACCCCAACATATGGAACTGGAGAACATTTACACACCACACCACATACATCCAATCCACACCACAGAATGCCACAACATGCCTCAAATTTGCTCACAGTGTCACTAAATTCAGGCTAGCCTGGGTGCTGAGGGGTGATAACCCCGAAACCGGTTTCAGGATGCTTGTTTCTAGTCCAGAGACGACCCGGCTTGGCAGTTCGGGCTGGGCTGTTCCCATGAGGCGCAGTCAATTCTGATTTGCATACGGTTTGTGTCCAAACTGGGGTAGTGTAGTGAGCAAAAGAACGATGTATTTAACCCAGATCTCTTGACTGGGGGGTGAATGTTTCATTTATTCAGCATTCAGTCCATCATTTGTTGCTGCAATAAAATTCAACAGCACACAACATAATTTAACTACACAACATACCACAATACACAATCCCACTCTACATAATTCCAGTATGCTCAAAACCACATCATTACTATCCACATAAATCCACTGCACACCACGCCAAATAATTCCACTAAAGATATCCACTCCACACTACACAATTCGACGCCACACAATTCCAATCCAACCCACAATTTCCCTCCAAACCACATACATTCACTCCACTCCATAACACATAGGTAAAAGACATTGTCATTTATATCGCCAATAGCTCTAACTCTTGCAAATGCGAGACTTATTGGCACTGAATTCTACCTACTGCTAACAATATACATAGAGAGGGCTTTGGATCCCTTCCCTCTCCCCTCCCCACTTTTTCAGTCATTGTCTTTCTTTAGTCAGCCTCTTTCAACCTTTGTCTTGAGACTTTCCGGCATGTTTTGGCTCAACCCACTGCACGCATGCCAACCCTCCTGACTCAGGTGGGAGACTAGCGATTTCAAAGAGAGTCTTCCTCCTCCTGATTCCTGCATTCATAAACCCGATTCCTCAGAGGGCTTCAGCTGGTACTGGTCTAGTGGGACTTGTAGTATTAACTTCCAGTAACCTGCTCCTGCAAGCCAGTGCACAATATTTTTGTCTGCCTGCCATAGCACTTTCTCCGTGCTCCTGACAGATAAGGGAAAAACATGTATCTTCATTCCTGATATCCGATCCCACAGCAGCACACTTTTAAGTCCCTTACATGACAACAGACCGATTCAGGCCTCGATATAAGTCAATGGGAGAAAAACAGTCTCCTGATTATTTTCTAAATGTTCCTACTTTTCTCTTCTAAAATGTGGGCATGTGTGCCAGTGGAGCATTCATCTCTCAATTAATATTTGCTGATTGGATATATTACTCCCCCTCCGCTCCCGTGTTTGTATTGGACTACATGAGGCACTATTTAATAACTATCACCCTCTCTGTCCTTTAAGCTGGCTTCCTCCTGTTTTGTGTGCCCCAGTGCACTACATCTGCATGTGTTCGCTATTGGCTTTGCTGCTCTCACCGTCTATGAGAACGTTACCTAGTGGTAATTGGCCGTACGAGCTTTAAAAGACTTCATTTAGCAAACATTTTTCAAAAAAATAGTCAAGCAATGTTTTGCAAACGTTTGTGATCTATGAATATGGGTCTTTTTTGGGTTCCCGGCCTGATTTTTCGATACCAGTTCGACCCTGAAGAAATACCATTTCAGACATTCGCGTATGAACATGGTTTCCACAGACCCATGTATTCGAAGAGCATCGCTCCAACGGACGGGAGAAGCACCGACCCATAATGTATGTACGGCCCTGAGGGAGATGTCTGTAGAGCTGTGCTGCGCGAGTGAGCAGCGCCGGCCTGCGGGCAGGGGGTGGGCAAGGCCTGCTCAGTGCAGACAGCGGAAATGCTTTTATCAATAAAAGCCGAATGAATTCCCACAGCACTAATAGGCGCGCTTAGATCTGATCTCTTTTCACGCTCCGCACAAACGCTTTGCCCTTAAGGTCCGGCATCGGCAGCTGAGATCTGTGCAGCGGGCCTTGGGGAACGGCAAGCCGTAGGGTCGGCCACAGGGAACGCCTCGGCGATCACTCTACTCTCCCCACCGTCCCTCCACCCCCGACACCACCACCATTCAGATCATCTGGAGAGTTTTCTCAAATAACTGCAATTTAAGAGTATTCCTGGGAGGAAGAAGCGTTTAATAAAAAAAAAGTAAAGTGACACCTAGCTACCTTTGTATAGGCTGACCAGCCTACCCAAACCAAAGAAAAACCGGGAGATTCTACCGACATGGAAGAAGGACTATATCCTTATAGCTCTCTTCGACGATTTGTTCAATACCACAAAAGCTGGAGACAATCCTACATACATGCGACTTTTACACTGATAGCGATTCCCAGGGCACATTATACAGGCCTACATGCCAGCATTTACAAGAGTAAAGCGGAGATAAAAAAAAACATAACTGGAAGAATGTACCTTTTTCATTGACATATTGAAGCCGTGCCAATTTCAGGGAGGAGACTGACAAAATAAAGTAATTTTGGCTTAAAAAATCGAGTCTCTCCCTCCTAGGGTCTATTGACAATTACAATACAATGTATGGACAGGTATTTTGGTGTTAATTAAAAAGCTAGTCACATGCAAATGTTCTGATGTATATGAAAAACATGGCAACGACAAAGCCAAAACAGGGTTAGGGGTTGTGAACCTTGGCAATGGAAACTGCTGATATGGTGGTGCCAACTGACCTGACCTTCTCTGTGCAGACTCGTAGTTCCTGCTTTTATCGTCATGCCTGATTTGCAGGTCAAAAACAACCGTTTTTGCAACTGTTGTTAAAATGGCATGCTCAGCTGCTACCCCTTCTCTCTCTAAATGAAGATGAGAGTGGATCAGTTATTTTCAATAGAGATACCTGCCTTTCAAGCGTGCCGTAACAGGCATTATAACAATAGGGTCAGATCTGTGAGTAACATTTCAAGGGCAGGGCTATTGCTCACCTGAGACCTGACCCCCACCCCCTCCTTCCACTCAAAACAGGGACATGTACTCGAGTTGTAGAAAGATGTCGGGACACCGGGACAAATGTCCAAAAACCAGGACTGTCCTGGCAAATTCAGAACATTTGGTCACTCTCCCTTTTGAGCTCAAAGCCTACCTGACAGCACAGCTGTCCGGTTACAAAGACCTATTGGGGACACAATAGAAGCTGACCTAGAAATGGATTCCAGCCATTGTTTACCATAGGCTTTGCCTTTTGTAATTCACATTTGCATGCTTTCTGTTCACTGCTTTAATTAGGCTGTCCAGCTTGACCCAGTCTCTCTTGTGAAGCCTAGCCTGTTTACCACCTACCTGAGTGACTCCCTGTATTGTTCCACAGCTGTCCACTTTTTGGAAACTCTTGTAAAACGTTTTTTTTGTGAAGTGCTTCAAGAGAATGCAAGTTTTAAAGCTGTCTGACTTGCATGCTTCTCCTCCCCACCGCTCTCTCTATGGCTTCTTTAGGGCATGGCAGTTCGGGCTGGACTGCTCCCATGGGGCACAGGGTCAAGACTGATTTGCATATGGCTGGGTCCAAACTGGAATGGCATGGTGAGCAAAAAACGATGGATTTAGGACCAGATCTCTGTACTGGGGTGAAAGTATGATATTGTTCTGCATTCTGTCCATCAACTGTTGTTTTTGCATTTGTCACTATCTGCTACAGCATGCCCTCCACTGGGATTCCAGAAGCTGTCATTTAGTTTTGACAACTTCTAAGATTTCTAGGTCAATTGATGAAGTGAGTATGGTGTAATCTTTATAGCATGCAACCAAACACCCCTGAGTCATTTGCTGCTTGTCAAGGGGACTGAACAGACAGGGGGTTCGGTTTCCACTTCTGTCTGCTTTTAAGGTTTTAAACACTGACAAATAAATGTGTTCCTCTAACACAAAAGGAACATTAGCACACAGTTTTTTATTTATTTGGGAAATCTGCTGATACTTTGCAGTAGTTAACAGTTGTATTTAGTTTTCTATTGGGATGCCTTTCTGTTGGATGCTTATGTACTGTGAGCACATGGAATGTGCTTCCCACTCTGTGCAACACCTTGAGAAAAGTTGGATAACTCAGTTAATTTTATTGATTGTTTCGCAATTAAATATGCTGAGTGTTGCACTTCTGTATTTAATACAATACTCGTATAAATGCATATTATTTTGTTTTCATAATGGCAGCTTTTTCTCAATGCACAGAATGTTGCACATGCTTTTTTGTTTTAGGTTTAAAGCATTTTATTAAGACAAAGAATACGGGGAAGGGGAACAGGAGGTCAGGGTTACATACAATACATTAGAAAAAAGAAGTGCAATATCAGGAGCATAGTTAAGAAGCAGTTCGTAGTCCAGAGGAAGAGCATTGGCAGATGAGAGGACAAAAAGCAACCTGTATCCCTGTTCTGAGCATATCCAGCCCCCAAGTCGAAACAGAGGAAGCAAAGAGAATAACCCAAAAAGTCACAACCCAGCCCCTCCCAGAACCCCTGCCCCAAGAAAAAGGAAACAACTCCCCAACTCCCCCCAACCTTCCGTCCAATGGCCCACTACCAATACTGCCCGCCCCTAAGCCGCACCCCCGCCCCCCCCGGAACCCGCCCCCACATTATCCTACTCTGCCGGAGTCACCGGCGGCGTCAGCCTCAGAAGTCTGAGGTACCTCGGGCAGGTGAGCTCCATGAACTCGGTGGTTAGCAACGCGAGGAAGGGCTGCCACAGCTCATCAAATTGGTCAATCTCCCCCGCCACCGTGAGCGACAGTTTCTCCATCCCCAACACATGCCAGAGTCTATGTAGCCAACCCGTAATGGAGGGGACAGTGGCGGTGCGCCAATGGATAAGGATATTCTGGACCGCAGACCCCAATGCGATTGCGATCTGCCTACCCCTGCGAGATTTCAGTGGATACATCAAATCATTAGGGAGGCCCAGCAAAACATACGCCGGGAAGCGCGGGAGCTCGATTTCAAAGTGTTTATCCACCTCGTCCAGAACCTCCTTCCAATAAGCGGCCAGCAAGGGACAATCCCAAAGAATATGTGAGAGGGTCCCCACCTGCCTGCAACCTCTCCAGCACCCCCTGTCAGTAAGCCTATGCATCTCACACAATCTCTCTGGGGTGTAATACCAGTACGTGGACACCTTGGTAAACGTCTCAGTGAGGCCGGTATGGTACGCAGAATGTCGTGCCCGGTGTGCGATCTGGTCCCATTCCTTGCGGCTAAGTGTTCTGCCCAGTTCCCTGTGCCATCGTTCCCTCCCTGGGTTATAATAGTGGAACGGCGGGGGTTGTAAATGCTTGTAAAGATCAGTGATCAATTTGGCATCGGAGGTGCGGGTCACCAGCCACTGCTCATACGGTCGGCGGTGTCCCGCACCTGGGGCTGGAGGGCCCAATGACGGACCTGCATGTAATGCAGCCGATCCAACTCCGTCAGGCCGAAGTCTTGCCGCAGCTGCTGAAAGGGGACCACGCCGTCAGGCCTGTAGACCTGGAAGAGAGCCCTGCAGCCCGCTGTTCTCCAATGGGAGAAAGCGCCGGGCTCCATCCCTGGGGAGAAGTCAGGATTACCCACTATGGGTGTAAACGGTGAGGGGAAGGAGGAAAGGCCCCGAGCCTCACAAACTGCATCCCACACCCTCAAGGGGACCCGCGTGACAAAAGAAGCGTATAGGTTGGGGGGACGATGAGCACGGCGTAAGAATGGGACCTCCTGCAGAGTGCGGCCAGCCACCGCCTGGTCCTGAAAAAGCCAGTGCTTGTCGGACTCCCACCTGCTCCACTCTACAAGGTATCGTAGCTGCGCCGCCTGAAAGTACTTACGGAGGTCCGGAATGCCGAGGCCTCCTGCTTCCGGGGCAAGCGTGGAGAGGACCCTCTTCATCCGCGGCTTGCGGCCTTGCCAAACAAAGCGAGAGATGTCAGCCTGCGTTTGCCGAATCCAGCCCACTGGAGGCTGGAGAGGGAGGGCACGAAAAAGATATAATATCTGGGGCAAGACCGTCATCTTAACCGCCGCGATCCGTCCTAGCCAGGACAGCAGGCCCTTACTCCAGCGACCAAGCTCCTCCCTAACCTTCTTACTAAGAGAAGTGTAATTGGCCGCCACCATCTCCGGCAACGTGGGTGCCAATAGGATCCCTAGATATGGTACCAGGGACGAAGACCACTGCATGGGGAATAGTCGCTGAAGGTCCCTCCTAGTGTCCGCAGCCAAAGACACATCTAGAGCCACCGATTTGCTCATGTTCATTTTAAAGCCGGCCACCCGTGCAAAGGCATCCAGCTCCTGGATGCAGGCTGGTAAGGACCTCCTGGGGTCGTCCAGGGTCAGCAGGACATCGTCCGCATAGAGGCTGACAGTGTGAACTTACTGGCCCATCCTAATCCCGATAGCATCCGGGTTGTGGCGGATCCTTTGGGCGAACGGCTCCATGTAGAGAGCGAACAAGAGCGGAGAGAGGGGACAGCCCTGTCTCGTGCCGCGCTCGATAGCAAAACCACGGGAGCTACACCCGTTGACTCGCACAGACGCCGAGGGATACTTATAGCAGTTGAAGACCATAGTGCGGAATTTATCACCAATTCCCAGTTTCCTGAGAACTAGTTCAAGATACGGCCAATGAACCCTATCAAAGGCCTTCTCCGCATCAACTGACAGCAACATCCGCTCCCCGGGGATCCGCGAGGCCTTCTCCAAAACGTGCGTCACCCTCTTGGTGTTGTCGACCGTCTGCCTGCCGGGCACAAAGCCAGCCTGGTCCGCCTCAACCAGACCGGGGAGGTGCAGGGCCAGCCTGGACGCCAAAATCCCCGTGTATAGCTTGAGGTCGACATTCAAGAGCGAGATAGGCCTATACGAGCCGCATAGAGCCCGGTCTTTTCCGGGTTTCGGGATCACCGATACCGTCGCCCTCAAGAGATCCGGTGGGATAGCTCCCGGGTCGGCGAAGGAATTAAACAGCCGAGTTAAGACAGGGGCCACAATCGGGCTAAAGGTCTTATAGAACAGGGACGTGTAGCCGTCCGGGCCCGGAGCCTTCCCGTGCTTTAGCCGAGCTATAGCGGAAATCACCTCCTCGACGTGAATATCCCGCTCCAGGTATTCCGCCTGAGCGGGGTCCAGTGCCGGAAGGGGCACCGACTCCAGATAGTCCTCGGCGACCCGTGGCGAGGAGGGCTCCGCAGCGTACAGCGTTTCGTAGAAGCTGCAGAAAGTTTCCGCCACCTCCGCGTCCCCGGAAACCGCCACTCCGTCTGTACTCACAAGTTCCTTCACGACGTTACGCTGCTGCGCGACCCGAAGCCGATGCGCCAGGAGCTTGCCGCACCTGTCCCCCCCAGTGTAGTAGGCATGTTTCAAGCGCAGGGCGGCGTATTCGGCTCTATCCAGGTCCAACGCCGACAGGAGTTTCCTAGCCGCTTTCAGCTGCCTCCAAACCCTCGGAGCACCCGTACGGCGGTGGACCTGCTCAAGCTCCCGGACCTGTACAGTCAGCTCATCCCTCTTCCGCTGCCGCTCTCTATTTTCCGCCGAGGAGATGGAGATGAACTCCCCCCGAAGAACCGCCTTCAAAGCAGCCCACTGTGTCGCTAGCGAAGTGTCGGCATTGCTATTGTGTGTCTGATAATCCCCTATGACCTCTTCTATACGTTTCACGACCGTCTTCTTGTGTAGAAGGGTGTCCCTAAGGCGCCACATCCCCCGAGAGGGGGAGGCCGCCGGCCAAGCAAACGCGCCTGTAACCGGCGCGTGGTCGGACAGTGATAGGACCCCAATGTCCGCCGTTGTAGCGGCGGCACGCATCGGCGCACTAACCAGAAGATAATCCAACCGTGCATAGGTTCGGTGCGCATGCGAAAAGTAGGAGTAGTCCCTGTCTGTGGGGTGCATGGAGCGCCATAGGTCGTGTAAGTCCATGTCTGCAATTCGGGCCTTCACAGCCTGGGAAAGTTCTCCAGTCTGCGGAAACCACTGTGCTGACCTATCCAGTACCGAATCAAAGACGATATTAAGGTCCCCCCCAAGAATAACATGGCGATCGGGAGAGGCAGTGACATCCACCAGTACCGAGTCCAAGAAACGTTCCTGATGGTCATTCGGGCTATAAACGGAGCCAACCGTAAACGCTATGCCTCCCAAACGGAGGCGATAGGCCAGAAGCCTCCCTTTCTGCTCAGCATATTTATACAGCACCTCCCCCCTAAAGGAGCTCGCTATGAGGATGGCCACCCCCGCGGTCTTGGTCGCTGCAGAAGAAAAGAACTGGGTAGGGAACTTAGCAGAACGCAATCTATGGCAGTCGCGGGACAACAAGTGGGTCTCCTGCAGAAGGCAAATGTCAGCCTGCGTCCCCTCAAGCAGGGACAAAATCGCCCTGCGCTTGACAGGATTATTCAGTCCCTTAACATTAAGGGTCACCACCTTCAGGGACGACATGTCTCCCAGGGACCAGGAACGCTATGCTGCGGGCAAGGAACCAGAGGGCGGGGGGCGCGGGGCGGCAGCGCGGGACAGGCCGGAGCAGGCCAAGCGCGGACAAGGACAGCATCCGATGGGACTCCCCCAACTTCAGAACAACACTCAACCCCACCCAAAACACACCCATGGCAACTAGCCAAATGTAAACTCAAACAACCCATTGTCTCAGTCAAGCCCCAAAACGGGCAAGTCCGTAGAAAGTAGAAAAGTGAACGTCCAGCCACTCACCTCAGCCCGCCCTTTCCCATCCCCCCCCAGCCCCAAACCTGGCATCGAAGAAGCTATGTTCATCTCCCCCCGGAGTGAGTCTAGGCCGTCAAGGCCACGCCGTTGGAGTCGGCCAAGTTCTCGGCTGCCGCCCTCAGGGCACCGGCCATGTCCGCCCTGATAGTAGGGGAGTCAGGACGCCCAGCGGTCGCTGTCGATCTTCTCCTCGCCGATCTCCGCCGGCCCCGTCTCTCTGATCGCCTCCACGACGGTGTAGCTCCATCCTCCTACGTAGCCGTGAGTCCCAGGACACCGCAAACGTCTTGCAAGGAGCGTAGTTGATGCAGCACTCCGTTCCAGCGAAAGATCAAGCGAAAGGGGTGCCCCCAGGAGTATGGTGTCTCCTGGTCACGCAAGAAGTCGGTAGCAATCCTGAAAGACCTGCGTTTCTGCAGTGTGATGGCGGACAGGTCCTGGTAAAGCGCAACAGGCCGTTCCCGGAAAGTTAGCGGCTGTTTCCTGCGGGCTTCAGACATGATGCGCTCCTTCAGCGGGAAGTCGGGCAAAAAAGCTAAGATGTCCGGCGGGGGCGCCGATGACTGGCGTTGTCGGCCAACTATATGGGCCCTATCGATGCGAATAGGAAAGTCTGCAGCCTCCCCCAGGATCTCCCGGAACAGGTCCTGCAGATAGCCCACCAAATCAGTCCCTTCGTCTGCAGATGGCACGCCCCGCACTCGAATGTTGTTCCTCCTGGACCTGTTCTCAAGGTCCTCGGAGTGAGCCTGGAGCTCAACGCACTGCTCCCGGAGGCGGAGAACGTCCTGTTGTAAGTGGACAATCTCATCGTCTCGGCGTTGAGATGCCGTCTCCACCGTCTCAACCCTTTCACCAAGGCCCTCCACCTCTCTGCGGACCTCCCGGACCTCGCTAGCCACTTCCCGCTTCAGCGTCTGGAAGTCTTCTTTGAGGGAATTGAACAGCTCCTCCATGAAGGATCTCGTGACAGGGGGTTCTCCTCCAGACGCGTCCGCCGAGGCCCTGGAAGACCCCGGCGACGGCTGTGCCCTGTCCCGTAGCTGCTGGGCCCTGCCAAGCATGTCCGGCAGGGTACGGTCCCCCTTTCTCGAGCCCCCTCTTCCAGTCATTCCTAGGGCTCTAACCGCGAAGTGGGTACAGGCCCGCCGCTCCGGGGAATGCTCAGCCACCAGCGGGCACTCGATGTGGGGAGCTCCTGTCGGGTCCGGGGGACTGCGTCACAGACGACAAAATGGTGGGCCAGTCCGTGCGCTACCAGCCGTGGGCGCCCAGCCGAGACGGTAGCTGGAATCTGAGCTGGGGGGGCCTTGTCCAACACACACCACAGGGAAAGAGCCGTGCAGGGGCGGAGGGCGCAGAAATCCGCCGTCGAGAGGCTCCGGGGAAGGCCAACAACACCGACTCCTCGGGGACAAAATGGCGGCTGGGTGGGGCTAAGTAGATCACCCGTGGGGGGAGAAAAGCTGAAGGAAGGGGCTCAAGCCTAGTTGGGCCGGAGGAGCTGCGGGAGGAAGCGTCCGCTCACCCCGCCATCTTGGCCACGCCCCACTGCTTTTTTGTTTTAAAGAGAAACATGATAAAAGATGTTGGCTTTGGACCCATCATGTAAGGGAGACCATGTTCTATGTTTTCAAACATCAATATTCTTCTTACTAAACCCTCCTTGAATTGAATTGTTAGGAGCCCTATATAAAATAGTACATGTTGTAGGCCGCTGGCGATGGAACCTGCAGTAAACATCACACCTGCCTCTTGTCTATGGGCTTGTCTATTCGCATATGTGGCTTAACCATGATTGCCTTTACCACACAGATGCTTTTACTATGCAAGATAATTATAGTATATACTACAACATAAATAACTGAGTGGCAGTAGCCATACTTTAGTTATAGTTAGGATTGCCATAGATAGGAATTCCTTGTTTTTCATCACGCTAATAACTTTGCCACCGTTTGACGAATCTCCACAAAACTTCACAGACCGATTGCTGTTTCTATGGAAGATGCAAAGTTTTGTAGAGATTCATCAAGGGGGTGCAAAGAAAAAATGAGGGTTCCAAAATTAATTCTTCTACCAATACACTTTCCATAGATTGCGTAATCTGCGATAGCAGACAGGCAGTCAGGTTTGAATGAAATTTGGCAGGTATAAAGTTTATGGTGTGTAGAAGATAGACCCTTTATAGTAGTCGAGGTAAGTAGGGTAAGTATTTTTTAAGTTATAAAGCTCTAAAATTGACTGATGCAACAGGCCACGGTATTTCACTGTAATTATGAATGATAAGGCATTATCGGCCAGATTCATCAAGCTTAATTGCGCTTGCAAAAGGCCAGATTCTGAGAATCTGGCCCTTTGCGAGTGCAATTTTTGCATTTGGGATTCATCATCTCAAATGCAAAATTCGCTATTAAAGAATTCGCACATTTGCGAGGAATTGCATTCAAGGAATCTCTATTTGAGATTCCTTAAATGCAATTCATGAACCAATTTCAAATTGCGAATTCGCAATTTTGGGCCGCTAATTACCGCAAGGTCAAACCTCGTGGTAAATAGAGAAAACTTAGAAAAATGCATTTAAATGCATTATTCTAAGTTGCATGTTACACACACACATGTCCTTTGGACATGTGTTTGCGCAACACCATTGTAGATTACATTTTAGGGGTGCTACAGGGTGTCCTTTGGACACCCCTGGCACCTTTGAAATCGCATCCTTATTTGCGATTAGCAAATTTCTAATCGCAAATAAGGAATGACTCCCCATTCATTCCTATGGGCCTTTGCACTCGCAAAGGCCCATAGGAATGAATGGGGAGTCATTCCTTATTTGCGATTAGCAATTTGCTAATCGCAAATAAGGAGGCTGTAGGAATCACAATTTATTTAGCGATTTTTACATGAATCCCGATTTGCAGGTCCTTAATAGCGATTCATTAATAATCGCTATTAAGGACTCGCAAATCGGGCCATTGATGAATCTACCTGTATATGATTGGCTAATGGCTGCATTTAAAAAAGTAAAAGGCAACCATGTTGTTTTTACCATACTTTGCTTGTGATCTGAGTTAGGGCCTTAGATAAAGATAAATAGTAATTTAAAATGTTCCCCCTACTTATTACCACTTTATTAAATTAGTTGGGAAAATAATTTAGAAGTTTCAATATTTTTTTATAAAAAGGTCATGGAGTACCACGGTACCACCGAGAAAGAACAGCATATCTAAAATACACTTATTAGTGTACTACAGTGTATTTTCATTAAAAAAAACATATTTACTTAAAAAAAAATACATTAACGCAGTTCCGCGGTACTACCTAGAAAGTACTGCCCTACTTAGAACATTTAAAAAAAAAATTGTAAAAAACAAATACACTGTATTACACTACATTTTAGCAAATATAGTGTACTACAGTGTACTTTAGTACTTGTTTTACATATTTCTTTTTTAAATTTTCCTTTAAGTACTGCAGCACTTTGTAGGTACTACTGAGTAAACTTTATAAAAAATATATAGCACAATATTGATAAATTTCCTTAATTATTACCATTTTAATAAAGTGAAAATGGATATGGAACAGCAAAAAAACCCTACTTACCTATATCTAACGCCCAAACCCAGAACCCAGCCAAAGTGTGGTGAAAACTGCTTGGCTGCCTTCTACTTTTGTAAATGCAACCATTAGCCAATGATATTCTGCCTTGTGATATGGTATATTGCGACGCTACCACAGTAAACAACAGCCCAAAATAGATTTAAGTGTTTTGTCACTTATAACGTTATTACTTAACCAGTTTACAGCGAATATAAAAAATTACCCTTTGCACCCCGTAATATATATTCCTACCAAATCTCATCTGCATCTGTTCAGCCACTTTTACAGTACTACCTTCTACTACACCACAAACCAATCCATTCAACGCCACTCCACTCTACACTATTTGACTCAATGCCACTCCCCTCTAAGCCACGCCGCTCCACTGCACGCCACTCAACTCTACACTACTTCACTCTACATCACTCTACGTTATAGCACTCTACTCTATGCTATTACACTCTGCACCACGCCACTCCACTCCGTGCCACAACACTGTAAGCCCTGCCACCCTACACTACTCCGCTCTACACCAGTGGGCTTTACACCAATCAATGCCACTCAACTCTACACCATTCCACTCAATCCCACTGCACACTACACTATTCCACTGTATGAACTCCACTCTACTGTGCGCTTTTCCACTTTACTCACTATACAACACTCTACTATATTCCACTCTATGTCACTCCACTGTACGTTATTCCAGTGTATGCCACTCCACAATATCAGCCTTTTGTATTAGAGTAGTGATATCAAAGATTACCTGATCACATCAAGTGTTTTGTACTGTTATTTACTAATTAGAGTATGGTGTCAACTTTATTTTCATTCTTATCTTTACTTGTTATTTCTTATTTTTTTCTTTTAAGTGTATTTGACCTGGCTCTACTACATCAGCAGTGAAGAAATGTTATCACCAATGTTGGCCACTTTTTTCAAATTGTCATTTCTCTTCCATGTGGTTACTGGGCAACACATTATGGGTATCAGGGTGGAGATGTCACTCGTGAGTTGCTAGCCAACCACTGCTCAGCCTGCCTGTATTGGCCGAGGGAGACTCTGCCAGAAGAATGGCTACCAGAAAAAGTTTCTGCTGGTCTAGCCACTTCCCTAGGGGTAAGGCATCCCAGCACAGTGGCAGACATATTGTTTAGGAGGACCTTCTCCAGCCTCTCCTTGATGGAAAGCAGGAAGGATTTCAGAACTAGACTGATCGCCCAAAGCTCCAAAAGTTGATGTGGAGCTCGCTCTCTGCCAGTAACCAGAGGACTCCGATCTCCACCTCTCCCAGGTGAACCCCCTAACCACAACACTGATGCATCTGTCACAACCGTGAAGTCTGATTGGAGAAGGGAGAGTGGCCTGCTGCAGGTCCTGAGTCTTCTCCAGAGCGATCTGAGTGGTGTCGGAGAGGAAACCCTGGAAAAGAAAGCTTTGTGGCAGGGTTTCCCAGCATCTGATAGGGCTTATTCTTTTTATTCACCATTGTGTTTTTATAGTGTGCTCTTTTGGAGTATGGAGGTTTTTTGAAGGATCACTTTATGATTATCTGGTCTCAAAGTAGCAGTGTATGTTAAACTATGATCCGAGCCAGGAACCTTTGTGATCTCTTACTGTGATATGGAAATAGTTATAATTTTTGTACGGTTTGGTTACAAAGTCTGGGGTTATTGTTGTTTCATAACATCTGTAGTCCCTTCAACCCGATTAGGAGGGATAAGGTATAGTAACACTGATAAATCCCAGATTCATTTGCAACACTTAGTAATTTGGAGTCCCAGAATGCAGGAGAGGATTGAGGTTTTCTAAATTCTGCTGTAAGGCAGGGGTTATCACATGTTACCCGAGGTTTTCCGTTTCCTGCAAGGGGGTGCCTTGGATCTTTGGGGGAATCTTAGTTTTGTCTTGCAGTTACACAATTCCTGGACGCTTTGGGAGAGCTCTGCTTTTGGGTTTCCTCTGAGACAATGTTCAAATGTGTGTATCCTTAATTTTGCTGCTGAGGGTGTAAGTAATGGGCAGGGAGTATGAATTACAGTATTGGAGCCCTAGTGACCATCTGTTTCCACCGCTGCTTTCAAGGTCTAGGATACCAGAGCAATAAGTCCAATGTCTGTGGTGCCAAATAGTAAGACGAGGTAGCAGGTGCTAAGGCTGCCTCTGGTCCCTTTAGAATATGCAGCCAGCTTTAACACATTAACCGCGGTGGTCTGGGCATTTTATTCAGTGGGCGGGGTTTGGACTGCCCCCGGCTATCCCCGGCACACGCCCACCGTCACGTGGGATGGCAGGGGGCCGTCCTCAGCATGGAACGGGTTAAATCACAACTTATTTTTCTTCAAAACGTGTCAGATGAATCTGCTTCAGCTCAATTTAGTAAGGATTGTGACAAACAGAGTTTAACCCACTTACTGATCATCTTCATCACTGAACCGCCTAGATTTCAAAATATGTTATTAATAGTTATCATTCAAACTTTATAAATACTATACATAACTATGTTCAGTTAAAATAACATTTAAACATAGTACAAAGTTACATTAAGGATCCATATCAGTCATGGATGCAGCCAGCAGTATGATCAAAATAATTCCAAAATTCACAAATCCATTTGATTTTTTTTTTTTTTTTGCAATGTGTGGCAAACACTACTTTGACAACCCCTGCTGAATAAACTATAACATTATCAATAACCTATGGACCAAATGTTGGATCATAAATACCAATATGCTCAATACAATGTGTATTTGGGATTCAATTAGGACAGCATTTAAGAATTTAGAAATTCTTTCATCTTGAGTAATGCTATACTATTGTTCTTTCACATATTATTTTGATGACCCCAATCCAATATGAAGATATTAAAAATACACTTGTGGATTCTCCTATGTCACAGTCTTTGTGACCATCACTCTTTCCCTGTTCTGTTGTCTGGTTTCAATTTCCCTTATAATGAGTATGGGTGGATTTTTTTTAAAGGAAAAAAATAGTTGGACATTGCAGTATGGTGCACATCTCTGGTATGTGGACCTGCGCAATGACATAACGGCGGTTATGACAAAGAACAAAGCTCGGAGTACCAAAGATTACCAGTAACTAATGAATGCATTCCTGGAGCCTTGCCATACCATCAAAAGATCATGCCTGGGGATAGCCAAATCCCACTCAGTGAGAAGAGATGATGGGTGCATCTTGGTTCAATCCATGGCACTGTGTAGCAAATGCTTGCCTTATTGACGGTCGATGCCCACGCCAATGTCCTTAAAATAATCCAAGACAATTATTTTTGTATGGAGTTTAATTCGTGTTCAGGATGTCTCTGTTATCCTAAGGAGGTCAATTGGTTCTGTGATGTTAGCACCCAGTGGGAATTAAGAGTAAGCGCTATAAACTGCAAAACAGAATTTCAAAAACTACACAGAACAGGTAGACCATCAGGATGCTGGGTAAAAGCATCCTTCAGATAGCACAAGAGGAGCACTTTAGGTGTAGAGCATGGAATGTGCATGAACTGGGGCTCCGAGGTCCTGGAGTGTGATTGCGTGTAAGCAACAGCTCACAGACTAGCTGTGGTACAGGCCACTGAAACTATTTCTAATTACAAAGCTGCCTCTAGGGCACCTGTGTCCTTGACAAATGCCTGGCACTGCCAGGTCAGCACGCAGCAAGGAAAGTAACACAGGAGGACAGCTAACAAGGGAAGACGACGAGGAAGCAAAGCAAGACTGGGAAGAGGCGGTGGCTGGGGGGAAGGAGGTGTGTGGGTGGGGTGGGAAAAGAGTTCCATTTGTGACTTTTAAAATGGGGTTAACCGAAATGTTTGCATATTTCAGCTCAAAGCCAGAGATTTGGCAGGGGGAGAAGCGTCCTTTTGTATGTTGAGATGGTTTTTGAATGTCTTTTCACTCCTCTGAAACGGAGCAGGGAACTGGGTCACTAATCTCAGAAAGAGGTCGACATTAACTCCGAAGGGGGATGGTTAAACCATGGAGGACAGACACCAGAACCCCTGGGAAGGAGACACTAACCAAAGAGAGAGAGAGAATTAGAGAGAGAGAGAGAGAGAGAGAGAGAGAGAGAGAGAGAGAGAGAGAGCGCAAGAGGGAGAGAGATAGATTGACTCATTAGCAGACGGATAATTCCATTAATGGAAGATGGTAATGTAATGGAGAGAGGAAGTTGTGACTATGCAGGAGTAACTAACTATGGGGAATGGTGAGTGCAGCTAATATATTTCAGGGGAGCAAACTAAACTTAGGGAGGGAGGCGCTAACCACAGAAAGGGTGAGAGTAATGTACAGGAGGTGGACGCTAGTCCGTGAGTAAGGCAGTAGTCCCAACTGGAGTACAGAGAGACTATTCCTCATTCTATTTTTGGATAAACTCAGTGTTGGCGTACTGCACACCATTGTGGAATTACCTCAGACTGACAAATTTAAAAATTGATGAATATCAGTTTTACGACCCCATACTGCCGATTCTCCAGACTTTAAATTGATGAAAATCTGACGAATTTCTTTTAAACAAAAACTCCATATCAAATCCCAGTTTTTGGAGTTCTTTTTTTTAAACCTCTCAACAGCAATTTTAAATATCTTTTAAATTGTGGGCTAAGATCAGGCAGAGGAAAGGAGGGTGGAGTCCTGAGGGGCAGAGCTTGAAAAGCAGTATCTGATAGTCAATTTATACACTTAAAAACAACTTCAGAAAGAAATTAGCAACAAGGACAAATGTGACAAGAAATCTGTTCTAGCTTACTTATTTGGTCACAAAGAGGCTGCATTTTAAAATATCTTGCAGGGTTACCACACTTGCTGCAGAGATCTTTGCGTGCCAAGTGACCTTGAAGAGATTATAATGGCATGAGATAATTCTAGTGGTTAGCGCAGTTTTGGGAGAGTTCTGCGCTTTGCCAAATCACTGTTTTGCCTAATAATATATCAACAAGCATTTGCAAAGCAATAGGTCTCGCATTTACGTGACTTTAAGCTATTGGCATTGTAAATGGCAATGCGTTTTTATTTATGTTTCATAAACCAAAACCTAAATAAAAGGCATTGTCATTTACAATGCCAAGAGCTCCAGCTTGCGTAAATGCGAGACCTTGTTGCATCGCAAATGCTTGTTAGACCTTGTAACACTGTCTGGGAAAAGATAGTACCTTAATGGTACTAATTGAACACCCAAATGCAGCAATAAGCAACCAAAAGATGAGCAGTCAACATTTATGAAGTACCTTTTGGTGCGCAGGAACATGTTGCCATGTTTTTTAGTAACTTTTCATCCGTTTAAGGTCGAAACAGTCTTTGTGTTAAAATCTGCAGATTATGCAGCAGGTAATGGAGTATGCGGCAAATGTGGCGAACCCATAATTATGCGAAAAAATGCCCACTGTAAATACTGCATCCTGCCATTAGCTCCAAAAATAATAGAGCATTGTAAACCGAGCCCTGAGACACCCACCTCGATTGAACCAGTGTGTGTCTGCATTGAAAGCACCAGCTTGTTAATGTTCCTCTCAGTCGTTCGTTCACGTTCCTCTCAGCCCACTTAAGATCATGCCAGACAAAGGAAAAATTTTGTCATACATAAACCTATGTGCATATACATCAAAAACTTCCCTTCAATGGAGCGAAGCGGTTCCGGCGATTGTTCCGTAAGTGCACTGCGTTAGGTAGAAAAAACAACGCTTGTGGCGGAATCTTGCACTTGTCTTGACCCCTCTGATAATAAACACTACAAACTAATGGAAGTTTGCTGGTAAAAGAGAAATTGATTTCCCTCTCGTGATAACAAAAACAATAAGGGAAAATGCAAGTCTTTTTCATCAGCGAGGTCAACATAAAGTAATGACCGTATTCATCAGAAACATAATTACCATTTCTGTTAAACGTCCTTGCCAAACGAGAAGCCCCGTTGTGTGGAGGGCGAAACGGGCAATTACAATTCACCTCAAGGTGGAGTTTGAGTGTTTTTGTGACAGCCATCACGAACGTGTAGATTGGGGGCGGGGAGGAGTTGTGTTAGTTCTGGCACCAGACACTAAGAATAGTTAAACAAGCATGCCCAACGCATCTGTATTTTGTGTGACAGGTCGTGGACTCTCGCTTGGAAGAGTTGCGTGGTTCAGGCCTGTCCTGAGGGTCCCTTACTCTGTTGTTAGTGTCTACTAGGACTTGCTTGAACTCGGACAACAGTCCCCAGGAGAAGTGACACAGCACCACACTTAGGGAGAAACCAGCAAGAGACTGCTTGCCAAGTGCACACCTTGTTTCGCTTTAGATGTTGGAGAAGTGGTAGCCGCAAGAAGAAATGTGGTCAACTTCACAAATTGAATGACTGGCGGGAGGTGGAGATGGGGGGAGGGAGGCGTCGCACAGGGAGATTAAATTGTGGCGAGAACAAGAAACACAGCAGTGGGTGAGAGGTAGCACCGCGAGCCGAGACAACGGAAATAAAAAACTGACCTTGGGCTGCGGCGTGTCCTTGTTTAGTTCGTTGCCCTGCTGCTTGGCCCACTCTTGCAGGTGGCCCTTCTTCAGGGCTCCACTGAAGAGCACGCAGAGCTCAACGTTACCCTGGCAGCCTTTGAGCCGGTGCAGGAAGTTGTCGGCACCGCAGCCTCTGAGCGTGCGAAACTGAAAGTGCGGAGGGAGCCTGCGCGATGCTGTGAGCATGCACATCTGTGTCTGGCTGCAAACGGACATCGCCAGAGAAGAGACAGCCTGAGCGTGCACATCGGCTGTCTGAGCAAGTACACATCTCCTGTCCCCCTTCGGCAACCAAGTCGACGACAACAGATCTCACCAAGGCAAGCAGCTCATGCGCTGTGTCCCTAGGCGAGACCTAAAAAGGGTTAAAGTGCCTGCTGAAAAGCATACTGTGTTTCATGCATATCACAGATTTGTATTTTATGTAAACAGGTAAGTGGGCTACTGCTTTTGACAATGAGATCATTTTGTACTTCCAGTTCATAAGTTGCAATCCTTCTGATGTAACACCGTGATCTATTTACTGGCAACAAAGTGCTACATGCAAAATATAAGTCATGGGTTTCGATCCTTACTTTATTTTCTCAATTTGTATTCTAACATTGCAAAGAAAGGATCTTCTGGGAATTAATAAAGTCATCTTAGTACATAGAATCCAATCACTGCGTTGTTTTATATCTTGATTTTGTGTTCCCCCCCAGCCGTTTACTCTTAATATATAATGTCTACAAGTATGGACAATATGGGATTCCTCAGCCTTATAACCATCATTGTCTTAAGTAACATTTCCTCTACTGTGGTGTGCACACTTGTATGATTTATTGTGTCCCTGTAGGCAATGAAAAGTTCTCTGACATCCTAAAGTAGGATGAGTAGCGCTATAAAATAACTAAGTAAAAAAATTAATTAGTAGGTGCCATTTAAATCATTACTAGTGTAATTACTAATACGGATAAATCTTGCATTCTTACAGTGCATACACATCTCTTATGTAAGGGGACGAACTAAGTAAAAAACCTAACTCCAAGTCACAGTTTTTTAGGGCGAGCGCGAAGCAGCGAAGCACCTATTGCCAGCGTGTTCGGGGGAATGTGAGACAGCATTCAGGCACAAGCCTCGCTGTCTCAGATTCCTCCTCGAGGGCGCGCACGGCGCCTTGCACAGCCCCTGCCTCGCATTCGCAGCCTCTCTCAATCATACACACAGCCACACTCACGCATGCGCGCGCGCGCACACATACACCCACGCAGGCACTATGCATCGGGACACACATATACACACGCACAGCTAACAGACACACAGCCACACATATACATACACACGCACAGCTACACCCACCCCCCTTCCCCCACCAACCCCACTTACCGCATCGGCGCAACTCCGGAGTACACCCGCCACCGCGGGGCTCTCCCTCGGGCATGGGAGCCCCGCGTCACCACTGCTCCTCTCCAGCCAGCCAATCCGTGGGCGCGGGCTTCCAGCAGGAAACGGAAGTCCCGCCCCACGGCAGTTTTCCTCACGCACACGTCTTGTATTTTTTTGCATCCATTTCATGGCGACGCTCTTTTGCCATCTCTGCCTCCGGATCCTCTCATGACGTTCTCGTTTTCCTGCGGTAATGAATCTAATGCATTTCACCAATTGACCTTTAAACGTGCACTTTATTTTTCTTCAGTACCGCAAACCCATGTTTTCGAGGCGTGGGCCTCGGTGCGGTGACAGAGCAGTGATATTGCAGGACGAAAGACGTTTTGCGAGCACCCCCAGAAACAAAAGGTAGTGCTCTGGTGGGAAATACTTCTGTAAAATGGTACTACGAACGAGAGAAAGAGCAGAGATAGCGATCTAGAAGCCAGAGGCCACCTCGTCATTTCATTTAGGCATCTGGACTATGGGGAACAATTGCAGTGCAGAATTCAGACACCGGCGGGGTCGACACAAAACATATTACGTGTGATTTTAAGCTTGTTGAACTAGGTAGAGCCTGGCCCGGCGGGGGGCATGCGTGACGCACTGTGCACGTGACACTTCGCCCAATTTAATTTTTTGTTTGTTTTCTCACATTAAAAATCGCTTCGTCAACGGGCCCATCGGCCCTCGATATCTTGCCCCCTCGATAGATGTCCTACCGCAGCGCAAATGCCCCCTGACCCCCCTCCCCCAGCCCTCCCTCCTTGTACGCCTGTACTTGCACCTTGATTGACCGCTGACAGCACCGTTGTCGGTTCCAGTCTGGTTTCCAGGAAAGGAGCGGGGTCACGTGACACAAACACCTCCGAGCCGGCTAAAGGGGGAAGCGAGGAACAGAGAGGCAGGAAGATGCTGCAGGCAACAACCCACTGAGCTTCTCCCCAGGAAACTTTTACCAACTCCGGCACTTTATTTTGCCCTCGTCGTCTACGTGCAACAGACCCGGGCCAGGTCCGATGGTGAGTTACTAGCAACTTCTCCATGTTTGTCTTTTAGGGAGTTCATTTTACTATAGGGGTTGTCCTAACCCTGCCATGTGTGTAGGAGAGAAGAAGGGGCTGCGTAACCCCCCTGACGGAGGGGGTAGTTCACATCTCCGTTCCAGTCTTGGGTGTCACACAAAAAATGCCAGACAGTTTATTAGACAGAGACAGGTACAAGTAAACTGACCACAAACATGCCAAGTAAACACACAATTATTCGAATATCGTACTGCAAACTGTTACAATCTGAAGGACACCGCGAAACGTAATACTTGGTATTATATGGCTAAAAATACATCCACATTCGCCAACTTTAAAAGTGCCAGAAATCAAAGTACAGCACTTTAACAGGGAATCCACTCAGCACGGATCATATTTACTTTTCAATGCTACGAATTTACAGGATGGAACAGAACCCCTGGCATTTACAGGAGCCTGGGGAATTTTTAACATTTACAGAAACCTGACTTTCAATAGGAAAGAAAATATGTAAAAAGGGGGGTTTCAGTTGATGCATTTTTGAGTTTTTAACATATTAGTACATACAAATAAATCCTACCCCAAAAAAAAATGTATGTCAACAGCAGCAGCAAAATCCGTTCCTACAAGCCAAGAACAAAATGAAAACACACTGTAGCAGCAAACAAACGGACAGGGCACATGGCTCCAAGGATAGCAGAGGAGATCTGAAATGTAAAGTACGGCACACACAAAGCAGTCATTTTGCTGATTACACTACGAGTAATCATGGTGTACGTAGAGTTAACTTTAGAGTACTGTAATGCAGTAAGTGTTTGCAGCAATCATTGGCGTCGCACAAACAATTGTCACAGGGTAACAAGGCTGAGCGTTCCCCTTTTTTCACGCATACTCCAGAAAGGCATTATTGTATGCACCTATGTCCCTGTAAAAAGGAGCCTTTGTTTACGTCTTATTTACTTGCTAGCAGCATCCTCACCCTCTAAATCACTCGCATGCATCAGGAGGTGTAGGGGCTGCTGATCTGTGGAAGGGTGCCAAAAGGTCTGTTCAACTTTATGGAAATAGATGTCTGCAGGTATGGATGTCTGCAGCACACCCTCACACCCCCTCACTCTCACAACCTAACCCACCTTCACCCTCAACCCCCTCACCCTCACCCTCACACCCCCCTTCACCCCTAAAACCCTCTCACCCTCACTCACCCTCACCCCCCCTCACCCACCCTCTCCCACACTCACACACCCTCACACCCCCTCACCCTCACACCCTAACCCTCCCCACCCCTCACCTACCCTCACATCCACACCCGCTCACCCTCATCCCCCTCACCCTCACACCCTCCTCACCCTCTCACCCCCCTCACCGTCACACCCCCTCACCCTCACCCCCCCTCACCCACCCCCCTCACCCACCCCCTCACCCACTCACCCACCCTCACCCGCCCTCTCACACCCTCACCCGCCCTCTCACACCCTCACCCGCCCTCTCACACCCTCACGCTGCTGCACGCCTCACACAGCTGCACGCCACACTGCTGCACACCCCACACTGCTGCACGCCTCAACTTGCTGCACGCCACACACTGCTGCACGCCACACACTGCTGCACGCCTCACACTGCTGCACGCTGCACGCCGCACACTGCTGCACACTGCTGCCCGCCTCACACTGCTGCACGCCACACACTGCTGCACGCCACACACTGCTGCACGCCTCACACTGCTGCACGCTGCAGGCCACACACTACTGCACGCTGCAGGCCACACACTGCTGCACGCCTTACACTGCTGCACGCCACACACTGCTGCAGGCCGCACACTGCTGCATTACTCACACTGCTGTATTCTGCACACTGCTGCACCATTCACTGCTGCACGCCTCACACTGCTGCACGCCTCACACTGCTGCACGCCACACACAAACATCTTTTACTTGCAAAATGTGTATTCTTTTTCGCAAACTGTAAATCAAAGTCACAAACACATATTTTACGTACATACCCATTGCATAACTAAGATTTTCAAAAAAAGATGCAAAATACATACATCAATATTTATTAACTACTTCTTCAACACCATTATCTATCATGTAACTTTTTAATAAACCCAACGCATCACATGTGATTGTATTTCAAGATAATTGTAATTCCATAACTAGCACTAACAACATTGCCATTTTCAATGCCAACTGCTCAAACTTTAATAATGCGAGACCTATTGCATTTCCAATGCTTGTCTAAAGTTATTGTGAAGTGATAAATGGTGTGCCTTTGTTTCCTTCGATTGCATTGGCATCTAGCTGTTTGGCTCTAGATGGCTCACAGCCAGAATGATACTTGAACAAAAGAAGGGCTGATGGCCTTTTAAATCAGGCCATTGTACCCAGCTGGAAGTGAAAATAAGAAATCTGCCTTGCTGCCTGCAGGTTGCTGCACCAAATGGGATGCAGACTATGAGCAGGTGCTGCTGAATTGTGCCCCATTCTCTGAAAATGACACCAGGACAAATTCAACATGTTTCCCTGGGTAGGACGGATCCCAGATCTGGCCCAGAAATAGCTGCTGGAACCACGATGCGGCGGGTCCACTATTTTTTCCAGCACCAGTTATATGGTAAAAAAGAAAATACCAAAGAAAGGTGTTAGAACAGATGATATGGAGACACATTTGGTAAGAAGTTCTTTGAAAAGAGGGAAAGGGATTAGGAATGTTTTGTGGAGCAGAAAAAAAATAACAAAAAGTAAATACGCTTTAGAACGAATATCTAAGCACTTGTCGGCTTGGTTCCTGACCAAGACGAAGGAGGCGCGACAACCTTCCAAATAAGCTCCAAAACACAATATATCCAACACTAATGATCCAACACTTCAGTTTCACTAGACTTGTGCCTAGGTAAGGTCAAGGTATGGTCAGTATGTAGGTCTCAAGCTGTGATTTGGTCAAGATACTAAACACTGTTGAAATCCAGGAGGTGTCAGATCACAATAAAACTGCAGGTGAGGGAGTCTTGGCAGGTAGGAAATACCTTTAGAAAAGAGCAGCTAAAGATGTTGGGCAAGGTGGTGTGCAAGGTGACATTCTTCTGCAGACCTTGGAGTATATTGAGCTTTCACAACTTATCTTCTGATCAATACTTATTTTCTGTGTGAAATCATAATAGGATGTGCTGTATGAAGGCAATAAGACCAGCGTGCTCTTAGTTAAAACACAGCAAAAGAAGTCTGGAGCTAGAGAAATACCGACAATATGCCAACAACTACCCCCACTCTGCAGATGGTGCGCATAGCATTGGGTACTGGATCAAGCCATCGCACAGTGTCCGTGCAGGGGCCAAACTTGGCCTCCAAACTCTGGTAATAGCTGCGTCGAGACAGGGTCAACTGGAGAGGTAACCAAAACTACAGGCTGTTCCTTCATAGCATGACATATGATAGGATGGAGCTTTAATCTGTTCAGAATCCAACATCTGAACAAGTGTCTGGAACCAGTGCAGAAAGAGCCAAAGCTGGCATTTAACGGAAACAGAAGAAAGGGTCTGTGGAAGAGGAGTTGCGTCATGGGATGGGGCCCACGTCGTTGGGAGTGAGGTTAGACTTAGTCAGACCATGCTGGGGTGGAAGCTGCTGGTGGAGCAATTCTGACCTAAAATCACAATGGATCCATGGGGCTGAAAGTTGCACCAGAGCGCCTTGAATAACTGCAGCATAGCCCTACAAAAGACATTAATTTGCTATGCAAGGTAAACTGAGGTGCATCAGGTCCAGAACTGGAATCAAGCCTGAATCAGAAGACACTGCGGAGTCGCCTTCCAGAGCAGTGAATATGCAAATTCTCCCTGGAACAGGAGCTGCAGGTTGGGGTTGGAATTCTTGTAGTTATACCTTGGCTTGTCTTTCAACCACAACTTAGATTTAACTGACAACGGTGAGTGGGACTGCTAGTAATCACTGTACTTGAAAAATGGGGGTGTGGAATTTAATAAAATATCTACTTATCCATGGGGGCAGGTTGCTTCATAAATCTACTTGTCCTGTAACAAAATCCACTTGTCCCTTTGGTGCCCTATAGTGTGGCAACAAATATTGGCAACAATCTCATTATATAAGAACTCTGATATAGCCTCTCTGATTATGCCAGGGCTCATACCATAGTAGTGTTTGAATACTTGTAATCCACTTATCTTGCCACATTTCCGCAGATCTACATAATGGGGCTGAAGGTAGTTGTAAGCAATAGTGCCAGGGTTAGAATGCCCTTTTGAGTCTGTGCAAACCTACTAACTTGCAAGTTTTAAGGGTTTCAACAACTCTTGTCTAATCATTTCCCATACTTAGAAATGTTGGAAATTAACTCCTGACAATGGCAGACGTAAACCTTCTTTCAGAGTTGGGAAAAAAGTGGTTGGCGGGAAAGTGAACTTGCAAACACTCAGATTTTCGCAGGAGTAAATCTGCACATGCATATTTGCGCATGCTAAAACAGAGTTCACAAATATTTTCTAGGAGTACTATTTCTTTTCCTACTTCTGTAAATTCCTGGGAATTCATGAAAGCTGTATAGCTGCACTTAATGCAAGGACGTATACCATGGGTGCACTTTTGAGACTTTCGTTAATAATTGGGCCCCTTATTTGGTCTAGCGTTGACCATGACCTTTGGCCTTTATTAAAATTCTCTCTCTGTATGTATCGATTGGCTTCACTGTGACTGACAGTATTCTGCTCTTTCACAAGGAGCATATCGGCACACAAAGTAGTTTTGTTCAGTGCCAGTAACTACTGTGGCAGTGTGTGCTTTTTGAGACCAAAAACAATGTTTGCTTTTGCCAATGTTTGTTATAATGGCGAGGGCCCGGAGGCTCTCACACCAATAAGGCTTTACAAAAATCATGCCAAAACTAGTCACACATTGACCAAACTAAAAAGCTGACCACCAATTTCATACCCACTGGCTTTACCAATGCATGTTTATTTTTGTTTCCCATAATCGTATTGAAACTGGTTACACTGATTTTCCATTATATTTTTGAGAAATACTAGCATGCATCAACACATGTTACTAAATGATGCTGCAAAGAAATGGTAGCTGCAATTTTACAGTAGTTTAGCAAAATGTTTTTTTCCTACTTTCATTTTTTTTGTCAACATTTTATTTTGAAAGCAAAGAATCATCAATCTTGTTTTCAAGCTTCTGCAAATATTTGCAACAAATCAGAAAGCATTCTGGAAGCATTATACATGGGGTCATGTTGCTAAACTTTGAAAACGTGTGTACACATTTTTATACTGGCACGAACCACTGTCAGTAGTGCAGGCAGAGCTTACAACATTTACTTAGAGAGCTCATCCTAATAATAAAGGATTTCTATTAATGAACCATACATACAAGTTTGAACAGCATTAACATATGGACAAAAATATTACTTTAACTGTAGACAGTGCTCTTCCCTGATCCATAATGAGGTACTGCAAACTGGTAGCCAAAGTGTTTGTTCTGCAGGGGGTTGGGGCCTACTAGTTCCAAGGACAAAATACACATGAAAACGTGTTGCCCTTTACCCCAAACAATATGTCCTGGGTATTAGGCTATAGGAATTCCACATCCCTGAAAAAGTAAACGTATGCTTCCTCATGGCCTTCAGGTGCATCAGGAAGCATTTGCTGCAGAGCTTAAAGTCATGCTTGGTGCTAAGCCATCCATCATAGGCAAACATGTGGATCTGTGACCAAGATCTGTCTTTAATTCTTAAAACCTCTTATCTTCAGAGGAAACATCACTAGAACACTGTTAGAATTTTTTGTTGTTGAGAAAAATGTCTAGAACTGTTATTGGGAATGGCACTTCAGATTCACGTTGCGGAGTGTGGAAAAAGATGACCTGATGAAAAAGATGACCTCAAGAACTTCCGCCCCATCTCTCTTCTTCCCTTCCCGTCTAAAGTCATTGAAAAGACCGTCAATAAACAGCTGATGGCTTTCCTCGAGGCAAACAACTCGCTCGACCCGTCCCAGTCCGGATTTCGAGCCAACCACAGCACAGAGACTGCCCTCATCGCAGCCACCGACGACATCAGGTCCCTGATGTACAACGGAGAAACAACCGCTCTCATCCTCCTAGACCTCTCAGCTGCCTTCGACACCGTATGCCACCGCACCATGATAACCCGCCTCTTCAACACAGGAATCCAAGGAAAGGCCCTGGACTGGATCACCTCGTTCCTCTCTGACAGAACCCAGAGAGTCCGCCTCCCTCCTTTCCGCTCAGCGGTCACCAAGATCATCTGCGGCGTACCTCAAGGCTCCTTGCTCAGCCCAACCCTCTTCAATATCTACATGAGCCCCCTCGCCGCCATCGCATGCAAACACAACATCATCTCCTACACCGACGACACCCAACTGATACTCCCTCACCAAAGACCCAGCCACCGCTAAAACCAACCTCCAGGAAGGGATGAAAGACGTTGCAGAATGGATGAAACTCAGTCGCCTGAAGTTGAACTCAGACAAAACGGAGGTCCTCATCCTCGGACAATCCCCTTCCGCCTGGGACGACTCCTGGTGGCCCACATCGCTGGGTGCCGCACCAAAACCCACGGACCACGCACGCAACCTGGGATTCATCCTGGACTCCTCCCTCACAATGGTCAAACAAGTCAACGCCGTCTCATCATCTTGCTTCAACAGCCTGCGCATGCTCCGTAAGATCTTTCGGTGGATCCCCACCGAAACCAGAAAAACAGTCACCCAGGCCCTCGACACCAGCCGACTGGACTACGGAAACGCCCTATACGCAGGAACCACAGCCATACTTCAGAAACAACTCCAGCGCATACAGAACGCCTCAGCACGACTCATCCTCGATATCCACAGCCACATATCCACCCACCTGAGAAACCTCCACTGGCTCCCCGTCAGCAAGTGGATCACGTTCAGGCTCCTCACCCACGCACACAAAGCACTCCACGACAATGGCCCCGTATACCTCAACAACCGCCTCTCGTTCTACACCACCACCCGCCAGCTATGCTCTGCCAGCCTCGCTCTCGCCCCCGTCCCACGGATCTGCAGAACGACCACCGGAGGAAGATCGTTCTCCGACCTGGCAGCCAAAACATGGAACTCCCTCCCCATACACCTACAACTGACAGAGGACCATCTCACCTTCAGGAAACACCTCAAGACCTGGCTCTTCGAGCAGTAGCGGCACCCCCAACCCCCCGCCCCACCTCTCCCTCCAACGCCTTGAGACCCTCACGGGTGAGTAGCGCGCTCTATAAATTTATTGATTGATTGATGTCAGGGTACAGGCGTGGAGCTTATATGCTATTGCATGTTGTCCTATCTAGAGGCGGTGTAGACTCGACATAGAGGCTGACTGTGCACCTGTCGGCACACAAGAGGTACTCCATAAAGTTTCTGGTGGCAATCTGGCACCCAGAAGGGTTAAAAAGTGAGGAATCTGCGTTTAGTATTCATCCGAGAAACATATACATGGAAGTATACATTTACTATTCTAACTCCACATCTACCAAGTATAGTTCCAGAATATTTTAGGCGAAATATCACTCTACAAAAATATTGTGGAGGCAAGTATATAAACCTCAGACGTCTTTGTGCCTACATCTCAGAAATCTCAGAAATCTCCCAAATCTAGCATTTGTCATGAAAAAAAGAGGACCATCTTCACTGAGGTTCACATCCCACCACGAACCCATGGGTACTCCACTGGTACCATAATCTTCAAAAGTGATGGGGATTGAGAAGTGCGATTTGATCTTCGCCGAGAATCGAAGCTGATTATATACATTTGGAGCTCCTGGAAACATAACAGACTAATATTCAATTGGCTATGAAAGGGTTTGCTCATCTCAGTAATCAGTGAAATGAAGTGGTAATCTGTCATTAGGCAGAGGTTTAGAAAAGAATGACATTCATTAATTAAAATAGCCAGGTTTTCACTGAAGTGAAAGGATGTGGGGCATTGAGGGCCTATCGGGGGGAAGTGAGCTAAGCTCGAGAGCACAGCAACTAATGAAAGTTAGACTATGATGAAGGGAGATTGTTAGTAAATGACTCCAGCACTACTGCCTAACTGGTATAGCTGAACACTGGACACCGGAGCAGTTTAAGACTGAGCACATGGACAGTTAAGTACTACTTATAAGGACGTTTTTCTGCTAAGAATGGTATGGCTCACTACTGCCAGCAAAGCTGGTCAGCACTTCAATGGGGGAGGATCACTACTACAGCTCACAGCGACAGGTCAATACATTCAAGACACAGTTGCAAGGGTTTGATCTACATGGCTTGTGTTTGCTTGCCTCTCATCTAGCGCTATGGCTCACTCAAGGCAACAAGTACTGCTCACTATGCGTCACCTATGCCAACAGGGAGAGCAGTATACTATTTACTGTGCAGGCAACATTCTGTGTGCTGTCCACGGGGATGTGTCACTATCGTCCACTGCCTACTGTAGAAGCTCATAACTGCCCTCAGGGGTGGCTTGTTACTGCCCATGAAGACTGCTAAATACTGCCCATGGGATGTTTGTTACAAATGAACACAAGGATGGAAATGCACCCTGTGGGTTATCAGTGCGGTGCAAAAATAAATACCAAGGACACCCTCTAAAGAAGTGATCTTGAATGCCAGACTACAACTTGACATCTCTCTATGTGTGCTTAGCACCCCGTGGAACCAGTTTTCTCGGAGTCCGATTACATTAGGTTGATTCCGTCTGAAAATAGCATTGTTTGAATGTGGAGAAAATTCATTTTGTGTGGGCTCAGCATGAAGGCAAGGGCTTCCTTCGCACAGGCAAACAAACATAATTTTTGAAATACAATCAACACAGACACCCCACCAGTATAACTATGCGCGCATCATTAAGTCAAACAGCAAGACATCGCTAATTTTGAGTAAATGCCTGTCGCAGTACATTCTCAAGAGAAGGAGGAACGAGGACACTCCAGGACAACTTTTCTTCAATGCAACATGCTGCATACTGATTACGTGGACATAGGGCCAGATGTATCAAAGGGGTTTGCCCATTCTGTGTCTATGGGGAAATGTGTTGATACATATGGCCCTTAGATCCTTTGTACAAGATCCTTCAGATATAACTTAGGATATTAATGTTTTATAATCAAACAACTATCTCCTACAGCTACAAAATTAGGTATTGGAATAGGTCATCAAACCAAAACATTTAATCATCAGATTTCTTTCAATCCACCTCAGCAAGGCCAAACAATACCCTCCGTGAGGGTCAAACTCACAGTATTTCATGTCAAAAGACATTGGTAAGAAGCCTGTACCACCCCAATAATTGATAGGTTTTGCAAGGAAAACAAATGCCTTACCTATGAGGCCCCCTCTCACCTTGCGCAACAGGATCTACAATTTCACCTCTCACCCCTACCAGCAGTC